>NC_064671.1:29407500-30007500 GCF_943734685.1 Anopheles coluzzii | reverse complement strand
ATCCTTTATCCGCGGTCGCGTCACGACTATCACTAAGACCTCAAGCAACAATGGCTCTCGCTCGTCACCGTTCTGGGGGGGACCTTTTGACTATCAGCAGCGGCGCTTTTCTCCCCACAAAACAAAGGACGCGTACCCGTTGGGAGGGTCGGACAGATTTCGGGGCCGATTAATTTGCACTGCCAGTTATGCTACCGTGCGGCACATCCGAACTACGGTGCAGCATGGAATGTGCAACACCGGACGGGGGAGCAAAAAGGGAAGCGAAAGTTACTTGCACTTATCTTTGGTACGCGAAAAATCGGCGAGATGAGTAAAGCAATTTCTGAAACTGCACTTGTCGTCAGCAAAAACAAGAAACGTCATGCGGAGAAAACGAAGACACGGGCAGCTGTCAACTGCGGGTGCGAGATTTTTAGTACAACCAAGGTGTACACAGCGCGGTGAGTGGAAATTTGGTGAGGAATTTAATGAAATTGAAGAAAATAACTGCACAATGTGTTTGTAAAATCATATTTAATCATTCAAGTCAACTTTGTTTTCCATTTTTATACATCTTAAATGTGAAAATGTGAAAATAAATGCATTCAAAATATATTGCCAAGGTGCGCACAGAACGAAATTCCCACAGTGCACGGCGCTGTACTAAAAAGCCATCAAAATATAAACAAACAACGGAGCAAAATAAACGTAGCTCAGAATCGGCTGTTCGCGTTCGTTTTACTTTTGTTACATTTATTCTGCGTCGCACAATAAGTGGCCGTGTATCGAGTGTTTTATTCAATTTGACCACTGCAACAGCATCCAACAGCACAATGAGCGATCCGAAGAAGAAAACGGGAAACATCCTGTCGAACGTGGGCCCACCCTCCGAGCTGCCCAGCTTCATTACGGCGAACGTGGCAGCACCACCAGCTGGTGCGGAAAGTGTGCCGCCTGCCGCCCCGATGGTCACCGTAGACGATACGACGAAGAGGGAGGAAACGGATCCGTTCATACCGACCACGTTCAGTCCGGCGATTCCTGCCAGCAAGGACACGTCGCAGTTTACTGCCGAACAGGCAATGGCGGCCGCTGCTGGTGTGCACCCGGCCGAACCGACGCTGCCCGACCAGCCCGTGGGGAGAGATTTTGCCAGCATGATCCTGAACCCGGAACCGGTCGCGGCGGCCCTCAGCCCCATCACACAGGGCGGCTCGGCCCTGTTCGGGTGGATGAAGGGTGCCGTGTCGGGCAGTGGCATTCTGCAGAAGGTGGCCGAAAAGGCGAAGAACTCGGTCGACACGATCGTTACCACGCTGGATCCGCAGATGAAGGAGTACATAAGTAAGGGAATAATATATAAAACGGGGAAAGCTTTTTGCTGAACTTGAAACCTTTTTTGTTGCAGATTCCGGTGGCGATACGGAGGTGATTGTGGCATCGGACAAAGACGACAAGGTTCGCCCGATACGGGAAGCATTTCAGACAGTATTTGGCAAGGCGACCATCATGTGAGTTGTGATTTATTTCGTTGGGACAAATGTAGCGGAATTTTGACGATTTTATTGTGGATTATTTTCCTATTCCTTTTCACAGTGGTCTGGCCGCCCAAGCGGTTGGCATTGCCGCCCAGCCAGTTGGGTTTGCCGCCGGCCTAAAGGGCGCCGAGCATCGTATCAACAGCATTCGGGCTGAAAATCCCCGCGTGGACGATCATCTGCCGGTGGTGGCGGTGGAGAACTTTGTCGTAGAACTCTTTCCCGACCAGTAAGTGGAGCGTTTCTTGAAGCAAAAATCCGATTTTTATTTTAGCAAAAGAAAATTAAAATTAAATTAATCCCTTCCCACAGATGGTTCGAGGCCGGTGCGATCGTACTGTTCGATTATGCGAAAAATATCCTCCTGAAAACGGTGACGCAGATGACGCCGATACCGCTGCCGGTCATTGCGGCCCTGCAAGCCGACACGCCCGAGGATTATATGCTGAAGGATACCGGATTCGCAACTACCGTTGGTAGCGTTATGGCCAGGAATCTGAATGTAAGTCTGCATTGCTTTGACTGCCTTTCTTTGATTACAAAACTGTGGCCATTTCTCTTTGAAATGGCTTTCCTTCGGATGGTGGGAATTAATACTGATGTAGTTTTGCCTTGCATTTCTCGTTCGTCTTTTTTATACTAAATCCCATTCAGCTTTCTCCTCTGATCTGCAAATGAAAAGGCGCTTAATCCGCTATATGGACGATAATTTAATATGTTTTCTTTACTCCCTATCCTGCTCAATGAAACCCCTCATTGCCGTTAGCCGGAATGAGTTCAGTGTAGCTTTTTTTTACTACTGTTTAACGCTTTTCCACTATTCTGCTTAATCGGACTATCAAGCAGAGTGTAAAAGAAATGAGCGAATGAGAAGCATGCCAAATGGGCGATAAATCAGAAAACTATTAAAAACATTAATTTACCACCAACAAGCGGTAGTTGTAATGCTTTGTGGGCGTAATACCATCGTTTGTGTGTAGCTTAGCTTTCATTGTGTTGAAAAGGGCTTTACTTTCATTATGCGAGTAGAATGAAAAATGGGTGATAATATAGCACAAATTACATTATCTGTAGTTGTTCCTTTTGTGCTTTATCAATTACGTGGGAATTACGTTTACATTTACTCCTGTTTGAACGTTATTGTTGTTAGCCATACAAAATAGAGCGAAATCTGTGGTCGGATTTCCTTCTCTTTATGGTGTGTTAATGTTGTACTTGTGTGTTAATGTTGTATGAAAACCCCTCAACCAGAAACACTACAAAAAAAAACAGACCTGTAAAGGATGCAAACCACATTAGTGCCAGTTGTCTGGCATGGTTGTACTTAAAAAAGAGCATTTTTTAATGTGCACCTTTCACACTTTGAGCGGTTGACCGGACACAGAGGTAAACAAACACAAACAAATGCAAATAATTATTTCCTTAACCGACACGCTTTCTGTACTACCTGTTTAAAGTATTGGCATGATGGGGGAGTCAAAGAGAGAATGAATATAAACGCAATTAAATCGAACCGGTGTGGTAAAAGTATGATGAGACCATTTGTGTGTGTGTGTGTGTGTGGTTTCGGGTTTCGTTGAATTGCACTTTTATTTTGGTTTATTGTTTGCCTGAATATGTACAGTATTGCATTATATTCTTGCTGCTTTTTTGCATCCCCCGTTGGGTGTTAATTATAGCATTTCATTGCATATTGAAAAAGTTGTTTAATTGGAAACCGAATGGTACTGATGAGTGGCTATCGTGTTGAATGTAGCACAATTTGTGTTAAATTAAGTCTTTTGAAATGCTGATAACTATAATTAGCAACGGCAAATACAACGAGTAGATCCGATTACTGTGTGATTGTCGTTTTGATGTGATATCTGATAATAGTTAATTTATTGGACAGTAATATGGACCCGTTTCGTATAAAATAACTAAAATCTTTTGTAGTGAAAACGGACACCCGCCACTCACGATACTCATTTACACAATTTATAATTAATTCTTCGGAATGGACGCCCATGCTCTTGCCCACATGTTTGTAAGCTAAATTAGGAATATATTTGAATTGCGAATATTAAAATTGCTTTCAGCGAACCCGAAGCAACCGTTCGACGTACAAGTGGCGGTGTTTGGTCAGTAAAATTAAAAACCGTTCTTAGAATGAGCAATTTTGCTTTTGGTATTTAGTACATAATAGAATATTCATACCAAAGCGTTGCTGCGAGCGGCATTTGCAATAATAATTACATATTTCTGATAAGCGAAAATCATGGCAAATTCTCTTTCATCGTACGAAATAAAGCTTACCACATTGAAAATCTTTAAATCCTCTCCCCAAAACTCATCCCTTCACTATGCGGTCACGTGCAATATTTCGCATCGCTGCAGCTGCAGAGTCACGCAAACACCACTAAATCTACACCCCATCTAAACAATGTGGTGTGCAACAGGATAGACAAAGGAGGTTTAGTCCAACTCCGTGTGGATGCAGCTACCACTGCATGATTTATTACATCGAGCTGAAGCTAAAGAATGTGCCAAAAATTAGGGTTAAAAGCATTACAGTTGCGTCCATGTGCGTGTACTTTTCCTTCCGCTGTTCAAGTATCAGGCTGGCAGCAGTGGTGTCGCTCGGATTATTGCAAACTTCCGGCTAACTCATTACCATGAGTTTCGTAGCCTTGCCAAACGCCCGTTTTCGTGTTGGAGGAAAACGGTCTTGGCAAATAAAAAATAACAAACTGCCACTTGGGAGAGTATGCGTGTGTATGTGTGTAAGTGGTGTGCCGCCAACGTGGTTGCCTATTAAAATAATGTATGTCCCTGGCTGGTTTAATGGTGCCATTCGCTCAGGCCCAGGCAGACGCAAGGTCACCGAGGCGTTAAAATGCTTCGTTAGGCAGAGTGAGCGTGTCTGTATGCGTCTGTGTGCATGGAAAGTTGTTCCCCGGCAAGACAAAGTGCAGCCAAACAGGGCACGCTTCGATGGTGTTTGTTTGGCACTGCGATGGTTTCGGAAAGCTGTTAGTTAGTACCATTTGCTCGCCGTGTTGCATACATTCTGGCGCTAAAGCTCGCAAAAGCGTAGGTTTTATACGAGATGAATTATTAATAGTGGTGCGCGTGTCTGTGCTGCATCGCTTTATTAAGAGAACAAAGTTGTATGTGTGTTGTCCACAATCTCTCAAAAAGCTCTTCCCATTGCAGGTATTCAAATTGGCTGTGACGGTCTATGCCGTATGCGCTTTTGCTTCTTCGGCGATAAAATTACCAAGAACTACTAATACCACCGCCGCAACTGCTCTTTTGTGCAACGAGTAAAAGTTGCACCAGGTGACTCAGCATGATATCGCGTAGCGGAACACGGTTACGCTGCGACACTCCGCACGGAGTGCAGTCAATTTCAACCGGTGTGTCTGAGTAACTTGGTCCGTCGTCATCGTCGTCGTGCGCAGGAAAGTTTTCCCATTTTACACCGTGTGTACTCTATCTAATTCCAATCAATTACATGCACCAGAGACCTTGCACCGGGGACGTCTTGTTTCGGGTGGTTTTTGCGCCAGACACGTGCGCACGTTTCGTCTCGGTCGTTTTCTTGATGCAATGTCCCTTAGCTCCCTACACCCAACCACAGTGAGATGCTCATCGTAATTGGGTGCACAAACGACACGTTTGCAATGTTGTCCGTTCTCTTTTTTATTTGGTTGTGACAGGAAATGGCAAGATTAGGTCTAGATGGAAACCCCCTTTGCGGACAGTGATGATGTGCAGAACGAGGGGGAAAACGTTTTGCACGCTGGTAAGTCATCCGTTTTCGCTCTTTTTGGGTGCAATCGATGAACGGTGAACGTGTGTAGTACTCCTTCATTGAATGAAGTTCTTCCAAAACGTGTACATTTTAGACCAAAAAGAGAGGAATACATACAAGCAGTCTCATCAACGGATCACACTGGGTTAAAAGTTTGTCCTGCAAAGAGAGTATTTTTTGTCACTTTTATTTTCCATCCACAGCCTGTCCTAACGCCGGGTGGACGTTGACGAAAATTTAAAAGTGCTCCATCAGGCGACGGTCATTCTGTTTGGTCCTCGTTCTCGGGTCGTGTTGAAAGTTTTCGCTAAATTGGTTAAAGTTGAAGTGGAGTTGGCTGGTCATTTGACCGCGCTGCCTTTGTGTGCCGTTTGATGCTGTACTTTAACGCACAGAGTTTGAAGTGTTGTTGCTGATGTTATGCCAGTTGGACAATGGATACTTTACTCGGGGAAATAGGACACTAATTTTGCAGTTCGAAGACCGAAGCTAGGTTTTTTGTATGACGTTTTACGTGGAGCAATTGAATCATTCTACAAAGTTTTGTATAATTTATATAAACTTTAACAGTATCGTTACTGTTAACTGGGTCAAGTTTGAAGTTTGTCAAGGATTTGAAAGTTTGGGAATTGGACGATCGTCTTCGACGATTACTTAAATACGATACAGCATCGAACTTGTAAAATCTTGATCATCATCAGTTTCTGATGATGTCCACAGCGAAGATAACACTACACTTTGAAGCATTGAACATTTCAGTTCCGAAGTCATCATCCCCACTGATAGGTCGTTTAACGGTCGTTAAATTAATGGCCTAAAAGTTTTCGATCATTGCTGATTGTGTGTAATTGTTGTCGTTAGAATCAGTCTCGCTTGTTTTGTAAGGGAAGGGAAGGTATGTAAATGTCCATCCACAAATGACATTTAGAGCTGGTAAGCGATTGTAGGATAATCATTACCACAGCAGCTGTTGGTGACTGAGTTGAGTATGCAAATGCATGTTGGAAGATTTGAAACCATTCGTAGGTTGGTTTGATAATGATTCTGCGGACATTCCTGTGCTGAGAGATTGCAGAAGAACCTAAATTCAAGGGACAGACAATAGACAATGTCTAATGATAGTTGCCTCTCAAATGTCTGGTTGTTGCAAGTGGTTAAGTAACGAGTAAAAACATTTTTCATGTTTGGATTTCCTGCTCCTTCTTTCTACTCTTCCTGCTTGCACCGATTTTGAAACTATTATTCCCCAATAATCCTTTGTCGATAGAACCGTACGAGATGTTTGCTGAAAAGAGGCCAAAGGCCATGATGTGTTCGTTCCAGATATGGTAGCCGTTGTTGATGGAACGAATCGACCGATGAAGGCTTTATGTAGGCATCGTTTCATGGAGGTCTATTTTACAATGTACACATCGGACCTAAGGTGAGTGAGATTTGGGATCATCGGTTTATTGAACGTTCGATTTAGATCCTTTTTCCACGGGACACGGGAAGGGATGGGTTCTGTTGCGAAATCACTGTACCATCACCTGACCCTTCTGATACAAGCTAGTAACAAATTGTGCAAGCATTACGTATTATCTGTCCGATAGGGGATGTTCCTGTTCGTAGCATCAAAATCATGTTTGTGAATAGTTGATTACAATTTGATGACGACGTGTCTCTGATAACGAGACTCGGGTACGTTCAGCTGCCCCAATGGAGTACACCTTCACCCACACCGAACTCGGGTTGTATTTCAAATCTGCCCAGCTTGCACCGTTGCGAGACACTTACAACTTGCCGTAACAACTCCGTCCTCTGGTATTGAATATCGATCCGCTGGGGAGTTTCGGGTTCGATTTTAATTGATTGTTCCCACAAGCGGCATTCGAGCACGCGGACGCTCACGCTACTCTGGTTTAATTAGTTTTCGGTTCCGTGTGATTGGGTCGGAAAAGACGATGCACGGTCACAGACTAATTTCGGATGCTCTTTGAACGTTTACGAGCGTTATTGTACGCGCAAGGACGAATTCCCAAGAACCTTTTGGAGTTTCTTGGAGTTGCGGCTCTCGCTGCCGGATGTTATTTTCACTTGATTGGGTCACAATATTATGAAGGTGTTACCTTTTTGCAGAGACATCTTTCTAGCTATATTGTGGGAAGGGTTCGGCTGGTCGATTCTGGCGCAACGATAAAATGCATCAAAGCGGAAAACAGGAAAGGGTATTCTAGGGTAAAATGGTATCTTGAACCATAAGCCTAAGCATAGATGGAGCGTGAAATTTGCTCTATAAGGAGATGATGAAATGTCGTGTAAATGGAGCTACAATTTATTAAAAGCATTGTGATGTTGTTGTTGTGACGGCTCTATTCTGTGAAATATCTTCTGGGGTTCTTCGGTACTTTTTCGGTTGATTTTTCGCATTTTCCTCCACTTTTCTTACTCACAGATGATGAAGAAAGAAGGGAAAATTTTACCCGTTTTATCGCAAATTGATCTAGGGTTATGTTGTCTTGTGTGCTTAACGTGTCATAGAAGGGTCAAAAGCATGGAGCTTCCTACTTAAAACACGACATAGGCACCTTACAGTATGCAATCCTTCGACAAACAAAAATTATTAAGCAAAATATACACTTTAAATGCAAAACTAAACATGATTGCATACTGCCAGGCGATGCGTCTTTCGTTGCAGTCGCAAAGCCTAAAAGTATGCAATCATGCTTAGCACATTATTTATGCAGCAAATTACACTGGAACGAGACTGAGCGACAAAAGATTAAAATGATTACATTACTTAAATGATTGAGCTTGTTTCACTTTTCCCAGAATTTCTAATCTGTTTCTATCCTAACCACTCTCCTGCTTATTATTCCCCAGTGGAAAAATCTTTCCGCACGGCTACCGTTTGATATTTGCCGGCTGAAAATGCTTGTTTTAATTAGTGAACAGGAGCAAGAAGCAGGAGGCAAAATATCAAATCATCCTGCTAAAGGACATTCGGTATACTGACCTTTATCGTTCAATTTCACTGTGCCTCGTTCGATGAAATGGGATGATTTTAATTGAATTTTATTGTATCTCTGCTACGTATTGATTTTGTGTGGTTTCGTTTTGGAATCGCTTACGTCCCTCCAAACGGAGAAGGAAGGCCTGGGTGTTCCTCGAACGTAATGAGATTATGCGTTTTTGTAATGATTGTCATTTGGTTAAATCCCTAGAGTGGAGAGAGACACACATACAGAGAAAGTGCGACAACGAGTGTCTGCAAAGTTGTGTATCCGCATCTTTAATCTGTACGGAATGCAGTAATTCATTCACCGGCGGAAGTTTTCAGTTGGACAAACTTCCGCTCCTCTATACAGTCCTAACTTAACCTGCTTGTGTCCTTCCAGTTTAATTTCCATCCTTAAGTTCGTGACTAATCTTCTACGGAAAGTGCTGCTATCCCTTGTCCGGAGATTGGCTGCATTAGTGTTCGAGTTAGCTTTTGGTGCCATGTTTAAACCGCGTTCGGTGTTGCACAAGATGATACCCTGAAGGCTTCTCTCATCCCACTCTCGAAAAAGGATTAACCGAGAGCAAACGGTCAAGGATGTTTGGCCAGGGATTTGTGCACGCTTCCGGGTGGATGTTTGCGCCCGGTGTGGTTGCAGCTGCTTAGCTCCCGGGAAATAATGCAGAAACTGGGAACGACTGCACCGAACCCGATTATGCCGAATTCGGTTCACGGTTTCATCGTTTGCAAATCGCACAAAAATTAAAAGCAACCAGCAATGCGATAACTAAAAAGATGAAAAACGGCGCTCGTTTTGTGGTATTTGCGTACCATCCATATCAATTGGCTATCTTTTGGTTAGAATGACCGTTTGCTCGATGTGGTTAGTAGTGATGGGTAAATACAATTTTTTTCCGGAGTCGGATTTATCCGACTCCGGCACCCCTCGGAGTCGGACTCGGAGTTGCTCCGAACTGTTTAGCGGGGGGGCGGGGGGGGGGGGTGCGTACGGGAAAACCCTCGGACTCATCGACTCCGAGTCCGGATCACTCCGGATTACTCTGGATCACTCCGGATTACTCCGGATCACTCCGGATCACTCCGGATCACTCCGGATCCGGAATGACTGTCCATTATCGTTTAGACAATTCTTGATGAGTTCATGGACTTTCAAGTCGTACATCTAATATATACGAAAACTGATCCGGACTGACCCGGAGTGATCCGGACTGATCCAGAGTAATCCGGAGTGATCCGGAGTAATCCGGAGTGATCCGGAGTAATCCGGAGTGATCCGGAGTAATCCGGAGTGATCCGGAGTAATCCGGAGTGATCCGGAGTAATCCGGAGTGATCCGGAGTAATCCGGAGTGATCCGGAGTAATCCGGAGTGATCCGGAGTAATCCGGAGTGATTCGGAGTAATCCGGAGTGATCCGGAGTAATCCGGAGTGATCCGGAGTAATCCGGAGTGATCCGGAGTAATCCGGAGTGATCCGGAGTAATCCGGAGTGATCCGGAGTAATCCGGAGTGATCCAGAGTAATCCGGAGTGATCCGGAGTAATCCGGAGTGATCCGGAGTAATCCGGAGTGATCCGGAGTAATCCGGAGTGATCCGGAGTAATCCGGAGTGATCCGGAGTAATCCGGAGTGATCCGGAGTAATCCGGAGTGATCCGGAGTAATCCGGAGTGATCCAGAGTAATCCGGAGTGATCCGGAGTAATCCGGAATGATCCGGAGTAATCCGGAGTGATCCGGAGTAATCCGGAGTGATCCGGAGTAATCCGGAGTGATCCGGACTGATCCGGACTGATCCGAAGTCGAATACAGTTATGATCCGGAGCCGGAGTCATATTTTGCGTACCGGAGTCGGAGTTGATCCATGACTCCGCTCCGGATTTCCCATCACTAGTGGTTAGATGCCTTTCGGTGGTTTTCATCAGCAAATAGACGGGAGATAGAGTGCAAATGAGTTGTTGCAACGGCAGGAGGTCCAGTTGATGATTAGCCCTAGGAAAATGGTCCCAGAACCGAGCGCTTGGACAGTAAAACACTGGCTCGGATGAAGGGTGATCACTCGTTTGGGAAGAGAGTTTACCATCGGGGATGGACCAGCCTGACACAAACATATGAGTGCCTAAATTGGATTATAAAATATTTTTCACATGGGGGGGGGGGGGGTTTTAACTTGGTCGTTGTAGAGAGCAATGGGATGGAATGACGTACTAATATTCTGTTCCATTTGGTCACGTTTTGTGCGCTGCAGCTAACATCACCTGCAGTTTTGTGAATTTAATTCAACATCACCCGCTCGAACGTTACTGCACAGACACACAAATTGAAAGTTATCGAACACAATCTACCTTCACCGAGGCATCCATTCGAATGAAGGAGAAGCCAGTCGTTGGTTGACTGGTGCTGTTTGACCGGATGTCGAAAATCGCCCAGGCAGTACCTGAAAGCGTTACAAGCGCCAGTACGAGCGGATGTAGTTTTTCTTCCATTCTTCCATCACGTTGCAGCCTTTTCGATTTGCCACCGTTGTGACTAGTCACATCCAATGCTTGTCCTGGACGACGAAGGGTGGTTGTTCCGGTTATGGGGGAAAGCCGAAACTAACGTTTGAGCTGAATTGTTCTCTCGTTTACTTCCGATTGTTTGCAGTAGTTTGTAGTGTGTATGGATGTAAAAACATGCCCGATCCTTTGCTGATTGTTTTGGGAAAGGTCAATAAAACAATTCGCTTAAAATTGAAACGAAGTGAATGAGAGATTTTGAAAATATTGCTTTTTTAGACAATTTCGGTGGGTAATTGAATTTTGAAATAAAGTAAGAGAAATTGATCAAAAATAACTTACGATTCTAAATCAAGTTTGAGATTAAAGTATAATACTAAATGATTTGGTTCGATTGAGCGTCGAAAAACGCTTCAAAGTGTTTTCCTATTTATCATATTGAATACAGCTTGATAACCCATTTTACAGTCGATTGAACGATCGATCAATATGATTTTAAATGTTTTCCATCAAACTTCACGTGTCGATCGTTGCTCCAGTACCTGTCCCTCCGTTGAAGCAAAGCGGACTCATTTAACGCTTCATTTCCATTCTGTTTGATCCACCGGTCTGTCCGGATGTTCTATCAAAACAGCAATGGCACGGAGTTTACGTGTTACTTTGTGAGCAGCCGTTAAACAAACTGCCAATTAAATTGATTGACCGATTGATGTTGTTCGTTCGTGAGGCGTGCTTCCGCGTTGTTTCCGGTCCGATTGTATGTTTGTTTAATATAAATCACACAAAAAGAGACAATCATGATGATTTGATTGGATCAACAAACGTTCATGCATGCGCAAAATCATGCATTAAATGGGATGTGGTGTTCCGGGTAATGTAAAACGGAATGGAATGGCTAGCTGTACGTGATTCAGAGGAATTAAGCAAAAAATCTGCTAAAAATGTATCAAGAGCTTAAATTCATGATCTATTCCTATTTGTGAACAGTAGTAAAAAGTTACACTTATCAATTTTCCACCTCGATTAGCTACCCTTGCCAAAGGATCCTTACTAATGCATCGATAGCATCCCGCCGTAAATCATCGGTTTTTAAAGCCCCAAAAAACCGGAAAGAAAAGGTCATTCATTTCTACATCCATTTCGCTGCTCATTGAGCTGTGTGCTCCCCCATATTTGTGTTTTCCCCTCAAAAACCATTTAACTTTCATGCTATTTTCTACTTCATTCCTCACAGACCTCACACACCGAATGGCACCGTTCGTACACGTCCGTGTCTCGCTCGGATATGATACTGACCGCGGCCAAAACGATAGCGACACTATACAAGCATGCCGTGCTCGACTACGAACTTACCGTGACGTCTCAGGTGGATTCGGAAGTAGGAGCAGCGACCGGACCATCCACTACCGGCGGCGATGGCGGGGACAGTACATCCCAACCAACGGAATAAGAATTAATGTTCACCATCATTAGGGCTTGTCACTGTAATCACTACTGAGCTGGTGCTGCCCTCTGCGGATCTGTGAGCTGCAGTTGGATGGATAAATGAATGGAGAGTAGATAGTGTGTGGAAGCTTGGCGTGACGATCGTAGTCCAAGATATTGTAAAAGAAGGGATTTTGTGAAGGTTGAAGTGGTGACGAGCTGCACGGTCGTTCCACACAAGATGATTGTGGAAAAGGTCAGCATTTCGAGGAGCTTTGGAGTGTTGCTCTTCACCTTCGTTTACAGACCCATATCGAGAAAGACAGAGACAGAGCATAATGGTAAAAGTATCGACCAACAATCCCATTGGGAGTGAACAACAGCAAGAAAGGAGTGAAAAAGCACATATAAGTTTTAATGTTCGTTTGGGTGGCGCCCGTTACGTGACGGTGTAGAATAAGATAATCCTTTTTTTTATTGTTTTGATCCTCCTTCCGAGACACCGAGATTCCCTTTTGCCCGAGATGCGAATGGGAAAATCGGCATGATTTTCAATTTATTGATTCAACCCATGAGATTTAACCGGCCGACCCGGATCACAGAAGAATCGCCCGGGATTGCCTGCTGAACAGGATCGCGTGAATCTCGTACGCTCGAAAGATGTGTGAGAGAGAGGGAGAGAGAGAGATAATTTCTTGAAGGTGTCGAGCGTGCGTTTATCAACATTATACGACCATAGTTTATTATATAGCACTCGTTGAAACTGTAAGCCTATTATCGTAATAATCACCAGTAATAAAACGCAAACTGTAAGCAGCCATTCTTAACAAAATGGAACGAAATGGAACGAAACTGGCCCCAAGGAGATGCCGCTGTTTGTCTTAATTCGCTTTTTATATGTCCGGCTGCAGTGTCGCCCTGGTGTCGGAGTGTTCTGAGTCACAAATTAACGAAGCGGACGGTAGAAAAATCTGCATTTCTTGTTCAACATTCATCGCTGTGGTGTTCTCGTTTTGCTCGACAGAACTGTTGAAGGTGGGTCGAATATTTGCACGGTGTCAACGTTTTCCGAAAATCTCATTCTTTCTCAACCTGGCCTGTCTGTCTGTTTGGTCTGAATGTTAAGCTCGTAAAGCATGGAGACTCGAACGAGGTTAGTTGCAACCGGTACCAAACTTTGGAATGGAAATTAAATTATAAATTCTATGTTGGCAGATTTGAAAACAAATCGTTGGGCGGCTAATGCCTGAACACTAGCATTTGTGGTTTTGAGAGGAAAATACTTAGCTTAGTTGAATTCTAGGATGGACCGTGTACAGCAGGTGTAAATTAGCACTGTTTATTGAATTTACCCTAACTCGGCGTATATGGTGCAGCCTGTGCATTCATATTCATTTTTGCAATTGGTTTCAACGTAATTTAATCATTTGGAGCTATCCGAAAAGTGGTTCGATTATTAGTTCCGTGCCCAGCTACTTACAAACCGTACAATAATTACAGAAAGTGTGCAAACAGACATCATCAAATCGATGCAATTGTTACTATTTCTTCGATTTCTTCGATGCAATACTTTCCATTCTGCAAACATGCACTCAAATTGAAAGTGTGATTAAATGAAACACGAAACCACACACACAAATGAGAAAATTTAAACAGTCCCATCCTGCTTTTGCTACGCTCGTTCGATTTAATTGCATTTTTATTAATTCTCTCTTTGACTCCCTCATCGTGCCAATGCTACAAACAGGCATATGAACGCATATCGTTTACGGAAATAATTATCCCCATTTGTTTGTGTTTGCCTTACTGTGTCTGGTTAATGTGTGAAAGGTGCACATTAAAAAATGCTCTTTTTAAAGTACAACCAAATCAGACAACTGGCACGGATGTGGTTTTGCATCCTTTACAGGTGCGTCTGTTTTTTTGGTTGTGCGTCTGGTTGAGGGGTATTCATTCAACATTAACACACAAGTTGACTATAAAAAGAGGAAAACCGACCACAGCTTTCCCTCTGTTTTGTATTGCTGTTTGTTAACAACTATAACCTTCAAACAGGCGCAAATGAAAACGTAATTCCCACCGGAATGCATTTTTATAAAGCACAAAAGAAGCATCATTTCGGTTTGCTTTAGCCAACCCTACCAAAGCATATCCTTACAACCAACAACACATAATGCAATTTGTGCTATATTATCAGCCATTTTTCATTCTATTCGCATAATGAAAGTAAAGCCCTTTTCAACACAATGAAAGCTAAGCTACACACAAACGATGGTATTACGCCCACAAAGCATTACAACTACCGCTTGTTGGTGGTAAATTAATGTTTTTAATAGTTTTCTGATTTATCGCCCATTTGCCACGCTTCTCATTCGCTCATTTCTTTTACATTCTGGTTGATAATCCGATTAAGCAGAATAGTGCGGTAAGCGCCAAACGGTAGTAAAAAAAATACTCTGAATTCATTCCGGCTAACGGCAATGAGGGGTTTCATCGAGCAGGATAGGAAGTAAAGAGACATGTAATAATATCCATAATAATATCCATACAGTTGATTAAGCGTCTTTTCATTTGCAGAACAGAGGAGAAAGCTACGTTGGATGTAGTAGAAAAATTGACGAAAAGGTACGGGAAAATCTCTCTGAAAAGAAAATCATTTGAAGGGGAAATGGGCACAGTTTTGTAATTAAACTTTTATCTTAGGATCATGGGGGGAACATTCGAATACACTTGATTTTTGCAGCTTATGGTCAACTTGTTCACTTACCTTAAGCTCAAATATGGTCTTTTGTTGTGATATGTAAATTATTAAAATACAATTGATTTTACTTCGAAATTATTTTATTACACCGCCTTGGATGCACAAGAGTTTTAACAAAGCTCTCTTCACCTATTATCCCTTCCTGTCTTGTCTTGTTGGATCAGGGATGAGCTCTACGATGAATTTCTTCACCGTCACCACCGACAGTTGTTGGTCCACGCGTGGATTTTCAGGAGAAATGCTGTCGATGCAATACTCGGCACCATTAAGTTCAGCGGCAAACTCCACTGGCTGGGCGGCAATGCAAACCGCTTGAGCGGGGAGCCCACTGTGAAAAGGAACGATTAAAAATATACCTTTATATATATATACCTTTTACATATTTAATACATTACACAAACATCCTAAAAAAAACACTCACACAATGGTAGCCCTGACAAATACTGTCTGAAATGTTTCCAGTATCGGGCGAACAATGTCGTATTTGTCATTGCCCTGGACGCGGTTAGCGAGTAGGGCGGTCGAACGGTACCATTCAGGATGTGCACGTTGATCGTGGAAGGATCGGCATTCGATGGGGAGCAGACGTACTTCCCGCTGTCGGTGGTACGGGCGCGCTGTATTAGCAGGTACGATGTCGTTAATTCACCCTTCTCCGTTATGACCGACACACCGCCCCGGGGTGAATCGTAGTTGATCTCCTGCAAAAATAAAAATAAAGTGTGAAGTGGAAAAAGAGGAAAAATCACTCGAAATGGAATAAATAGAACATGCTCTCAAACCAAGAAAAAAGCTCACAATCAATTGACATTGACACTCTTCATTAGATCTATTCATTTTTATTGATTTTTAAGAACGAAGCAGTGAAAGCTGTGAGCGATTTGCTTTTAAGCGCAGTTTCAACGGGAACGTGACCGACCGGCAATTTTCATTTTGAATGCATTTAGGGGAACACATCGTCAAAGCAAGCAAGATCATATTCCATGATAATCTATTTGCACCGAAGTATGTATTCACGCTTTTTGATTTGGCCTTGGCGAAGTATTGAGGACTTGAAATACTTTTCTTTTTAATTATCAGTCCGTTTTTAAATTATGCTATTAATTCTGAATGTATAAGGAGAACGAGGGGTGCTAAAGGATGGTTCCAAAAGGCTCAGAGATAACTTTAAGCATGAAGATACAATCGAAACGTCCTTAAACAGTGATTGGAGGTTTTTAGATTAGTGTCAGTGATTAGCATTTAGATATAAGTAAATGTTTTGTTTTGTTTCAGTTATAAACAAGTGTGAAATAAACATTTCATCGGGTCAAATCAAGTGAATGTTTCATTTCTTAGTAATTACAAATGATTCAAGAACAGGTTTGTTTTTCAAATATAATAAACTTTATCATCGTTCCCTCAATTGGTTTAAATTGTTTGCTTTCGATGAATAAGAAAAGGCATAATAATAACTCAATTTTATAGACAATAACATTATTTCCACAGCAAATTACAATGCTTATCGTTTTGAGCGTAATGTTTTATTTTTCAGAATGTACTTTATTGAATACAACCAAAAAACTGAATGTTATATTGGCTGTCATCGACAACTCTATTCATCAAAAAAGAGAGCTCAACCATTGTTAGATTTATTATTTACCCTGCCTATTAAATGTTTTAGTTAGGGCATAAAACACATCACATCTCTTAAAATATGTCTAAACACAACCCCCTTCCTATCGAGACATCAAAATGGATTACGTTTCCACCCTAAGCTTTCGGACATGTTCTCACATTCATCCAAGCCATAATACATATCTTCCGCAACTCCAGACACACAAACACACCTCTTCTCCGCTTACCTGATTGTTGTGGGTCCAAAAGATGGTTGAAGGAGGCTCGGGCGAGTTCCGCACTATGCAGGTTAAATTTACAGTTGAGCCCGTGTTGATGTACAGATCCGGCACACCAACGATCGTGGTGATTGGCTCTGTAGATGATGATGGAGTTATAGGAAACGTGGAAAGAAGAAAACAAGTGTCTGTTAAAATGGAAATAAACCTATACCCCAGAAAAACGAAACACTCAAAGGTCTTTCAGAGAGAGAGAGTGAACGAGCAATACGTATCCTAAACGGGTATTAAAGCAGTATCAGCCCCGTGCATTTAGTCCGTCTGGACACTTACCTACGACGGCGAGGAACATTGAGTGCCCGACCGGTGGCGTAGTGGAGATCTGGCACTCGTACACGCCCGTGTCCCGCTTCTGGGGGTATCTAATCTGAAAGAACAACGAACCAACGGGTATTAGCTGCCAGTGGGAGATAGACAGACGCAAAAGAGGTGGAAAAATAGAGTGGACAAAAAAGAGAGTTCAACACTCCACGGACGGAATCTCCTGAGAGCTTGCGTGTTCGTGCGTGTGCACATGGATCTACTGCCAACGCCCACCAGCACATGATCGATGGCCCGAATAGGCCATATAGAGTGTCAATAGAGGGAGAGTGGGTTCATTTTTTATCATTTCATATAGTTTGCTGACTCATCGTTTGTGCTTTTCCCCAAGCTCTCAAAAGGCTCATCGGGAAGGAGGGACAGAGAGATAGAGGTTGAACTAAATAAAAACAAAAACACTCATCGTGTGACGCAATGGAGCAACAGAGGAATAAGGGGGCTTACTTGTAGCGACCAGTCGTCTGTCTGGGGATTATGTACAGCCTGGAAACGTTGGTCAGACGTATAGGTGAATCTACCTACGGTTAACAGATGAATGTCACGATGCCGCACCCAGGACACCTGCAGAGGACGAACGATCCGCACAGGGGGAAGTTGCACGTTGTGTTGTGATATATGAACAGGTGTAGCACACACACAGAGGACAAAGAGAAACAAATAAAAACACATGGTTAGAATTTATCCGAACGGAAGCAACTCGAGCCCGAAAGCAAAAAAGGACACAAAAACGGGCAAAACGCGTTCTTTTGGGTAGGAAAAAACAAGTACAGAAGCAATACACAGCACCATTGAAATTGAAATTTACCGTTTTGTTGCCGATGTTCTTCACCCGGCAGTTGAGATAGGCCGTCTTCCCGACCAGCGCTGTAATGTTCTTCGAGGCGGACAAATCAAAGTGTGGCCCACGGTCGAGCGGCGTCCGGAGCAGATTACTCTCGTCCGAGTCGTAAATTTCGTTCTCACTCGTCTCCGCATGCTGATGGTGATGCTGCTGGTGCTGATGAAAGCCAAGGTGCAGATTGCCAAGGTACGGCGGTGTCCGGTTGCGTATCGGAGGACGCGTTACCGGTGAACTGCTGCGATCATCACTCAGCTCCAGAAGGAACTGTTCCTCCGAAAACGTTTGCAGTGACTTTGTAATTCCTTCCGAGTTGGTGTTGTGGGATGGGAGTTTTCAATCGATGACCACAGATCCGGTGGCAATGGGAGAAAGTAGAGAAAAGATACAAACTAGAGGTGGCAGTTGGAAGCTGTCGAACACAGGAAATCGAAACGTCAGAAGGTCGGGATGATAAATGAAAAACACTGTTTCCTTCACGATTTTGGGATGATTATAATTGAAATTTGTAAACTTTGTTGTTTTCATTAATAAAGTTTTTACCCACTTTCTTATGAAGGAAGACATATTACAGATTTGCAGAGAGCTTCAAGTGTCAAAAGCTCACTAGAAATTGAAGTAAATTCAAGTATTGAAGGAAAATTATAATTTTGAAATAACATATACCATGGAAGCTCAATATTATAGTAAAAAAACATTTACAAATGAATCAAATTGTAAAATGTTATAACAAGCTTTATCTATTCAGACTTAATAATTTTCATCTAAGCAGGAGTTCAGATTATTTGTTTTTCAAGTAAAAACAAAACGGTTACAATCATTTAGCTTTGATGTAATTTATTATTGGGATTTCACTTTCTATTAAACGTTTATATTGACAAATAATAAAAGCACTTATTATTCCTTATTAAATTTATTTTTTTATTTAAAGGCTAAATATAACTACAATATCAATAATTGCTAGAATGACCATTATCTGAAACAATCACAACCATCATCTTCAGTGAGACAACTCATCGTACCCATACGAACTTCATGGACTTCCAGTAGGTTGAAGTTACCTCAAGCAAACAAGCTTAAATATACATAATCTACGCTACAGTATCTCTCTCTTCATAAGATCGACTGTGACTGTCTTGCCCTTGAAGGATAATATCAATGTTCTAAGCTCACCAAAAGCAAGAAAGTCACTTCAATTGACCATGACGGTCAAAGGAAAAGCCTTTCTGTTCCCTTGGATTGAGCTGCATCCAGCCACTGTGAAGCTTTGGGTTCATCGCCCTGGAGCGTAAATTAATTTATCGTTGTTATCAATCTTGCTCTCACACTCGTAGCCGTTGCGGTTTAATGCGGCTCTATCGCTTTTAGCACGCTTAGCTTCTTTGGGCACACAAATACAGCAAAAAAGCAAACACCAGCAAAGCCAATCAAAAGTGACAGCTCTGCTAGGCAGGTGTGAGATGTTATCACATGTATCTTTAATAAATCAACTGTCGCCACATAGTCTTTCGTTGAGGTTGGCGATTGTGATGTGATTGCGTTGAAGTGCAACTGGATGCCGTTGGTAGAGGAGGGCTGATTTGTGTGAATGTTTGAATATTTAACGAAACGCTGTTGGCAGTCGTGTAGATGAGCTTTTGTAGACGTTTGATTTACAATCACAGTTCTTGGGAAACTGCAACGATGGCATTGGTACGATTGGTTCATTCCGAACATCAAACGGAATTATACTTAAAGTTACTGCAAAACAGATTCCAATGATTAAGTGGGTAAAGTTTTAATTGAATTTCTGTAGATTTGCGGTTGTTGTAGAAAAAGAGACATCAAAGTCATAATTCAGGAAAATCAGTGTGATATGCCACACCGTTTAAGCCCTCAGGAGAAAAGAGCTGATAAGATGCTTGAAAGAATACATCACCATTATCAAGTAAAACATTGAAATTCATCTCAATTAAACTGATTACCAAAGGCCTGAGGGCGTTTTGTTTTTACCTTGTAACAAACTCGTTCCGTCTATTTCATAATCCCAGCCCATTACGTTAATTCCGATGGACTGCCACAATTATCTGAATTTGGTTGTTAATTGTGTGAACGCTAAATGAACTCCAAATTGAATCCTTCCTGCAGGGCACCTGCAATGCTCCTAACGGTATTATCCCCACCTGAGCTAGTGAGGAAGGGCTCGGTTGGAGCGCCATCGGAACGCCAAACTTTCCAAATTGATTGGTAACGATTATAAGCGTATAATTAAGCCCTTTTTGCCTGTGATTTGGCAGCGCGATTGTGTTGTGGGGGATACAAACGCTCACACAGGCACACAGACATATTTTCCTATCGATTATCAATTCCGGAAATAGCCGATTCCCATCTGGTTTTGTGAAATCGGTCCGAAACGAAAAACAGTCAATCCTACTATCGCCACTCGATGCTGCTGAAGGGTGCAGAGCGCATGGTAGTGAGGATTGTTGATCTTAAATCTGGCACACCTCCCCAGTGGATACGCAGCTGGTACACATAGAGACTGGAAGCTTCGCAGGACGGCAACTGAGCAACGTGATTGGAATCTGTCAAGGGAACGCACACAGTTAATTAACGGAAAACACTCTCATCGCAAGGCACGTCAGGAGAACGGGAGTGACGGAGTATCATGCAGCTGTGACACATAGAAATCGATTGTTGGGTGGATTTATTTATGCGGTTTGTGTGATGATTATGGTTAAAGGGAAAACAGAACAAGTCGTATATTGGGGTGGATCGATGTTTGCGAAATGCGACGTGCGGCTATTCTCAGTAGGTAACATACATTTAAATGGAATTCAGACTCAACTGCAGGGTTGATGAAATTTTTGGGTTTTTTAATTGAAACTAATGAAAGGTTACACGATTAAACAAGAGCTGCGGTTGGAATTCCGACATAGTATCAGAGGTCGTTATCATTTTCTTGCCATTCAAATGCAGACATAAATAGTGAAAAATGCTTAGAATTATATGAGATTGCTATAAGTAATGAAATTTTAAAACAGATTGCTTACATTCAGGCTCATAACTCCGCCCGAATTACTGATTCGAATAAAAATAAAACACATCATTTAAGTTTGTCAGTTGGCTTTGAAAGCTGCTTTATCTTCTTGGTTAGCATTTTGGCGTGTTTACAGATTGCAAATGTGAAACAGATGTCGTACAGTTATGCCATTGTGCTGGCATGCACACCGAACCATTGTTCAACCAAAACGACCTAAACATGAGGTACAAAACCTTAGATTAATATTCATACATCTCCAGTTCCACAAAAAGGGTTCTCTCATACTGATTCTATTGTTGGGAAACTTTCCGGCAAATTCACGCGAAGCATCTTGCAATGCCGTGCATGCTTACGAGCCATTAAAAGCTACCCTCTACCTCTACTGAAACTGTTGAGCTTTATCATAAACATACCCTTCCTGCTACACTTGAACACGAACAAAGCAAATAACAGATAAAAGGATTACAATTGGGACTCCATAAAGTACTGTTTCGACCTTAACTAACCTCCTTCGAACCCGTAAAGGCCTGTTATTCTGGCTTTCCGTCCAAAGGGACTCCGGTTCCGGTTAGCGTGTCAGTATTCCATCTCCAGTGATCCTTTCTGCTTGGAGGTTTCATTCTTTTTTCCTTCCTAAGTTGACTTCCTACACTCGCTTAATCTTACCGCAATATTTCGAGCGTGGGTCCACCAAACCAAAAACCCACGGTGCACATACCCGCATTCGACTCCGGAAAGGTCTCTTCAAGGCGAAATATGTACGCACCAACCTTCCTAGAGCGAATCCGTTTTGCTGTATTAAAAGGGTCACAATTTCTTAGATTTTCTGACTGGTGCCGAGTTCATGAATATTCCTTGTGCCATTGTTGTCCTGGTGAGGGTTTTGTCTGTTCTCAAATACACCGAATTCGATATCTCTGCACAATGTTCGTTAAAAACAAGACAAATGGTTTCACGATCGAGTACCGCACCGAAAAAAAGGGATAAAGTAAGTAAGCTTCCTTTTGTGCTGTTTCTTATTTCCATCGGCAGTCTCGCTTATACAGCATCTCGTTCGCATGCATTAAATGCGCGTGTAATGTGTTTTATCTCATTAGTTCACAATTTGTAGGCTCTACTACAATGGGATTTATTCGCTAGCATGAACCCCGAGTTACTCTTTTTAATTTGATTGGAAAGGATGAGATACAACCATTTAGAATAATCTGTCCATAATTTCAACACATTCCAATGCTATTGCAGAAACTGCAAGAATAAACTACCTTATTCATTAAATAACACACAAGCATGCTCTCTTTTGGTTACTTTAAACATAGAAACAATATAACACGGAAATTAATCGAAACTTTTCATCTGTTCCATCATTGTATCCGACAACAATATCACACACCTCACGCACGTGTCCTTGAGAGCATGTTTGCGAAATATCAAATTTAACACAACCGTAAACACTTTACAAAAACGGCACAAAAATCGAAACGATGCAGAGAACAAAACAGAACCGCCCAACTCTTCACAGAATGCACAACGATCTCTTGTTCTCCCAAACGTGCTACCATGAAGTAAGTGAATGTTCGTGTGTCTGAGCTTTGCTTCCTGCTACAGGCATCAACTCTAGGCTTAAGCGGAAGGGAAATGAACCATTGTGATTTAAATTACATCATTTCGGATTGCTGCGTGTGTTCGACGATTGATATGATGGGCGTTCGCGAATGTGATGTGTGTCGTTGGAAAGCGAAACGCGTCAATCGACTGGTGCGAATTACTGTATCCTCCTGTCCTTCACTCCCTCTGTACACGAAAGGCTGTTGCCAAAACATGCAAATCCATTCCGGCACAAACGGCACCAGCCAGCCCGGGCTGTCGTTAAGCGTAAATGGCTATTAATAAATCATTCCGAGGCGTTTTGCACGGAATGATAACGTCTTTTTTGTTTTTGCTTGCTTGTGTGAGAATATTTGCCTGATCGTTTCACGCAGTCTTTTGGGTAATTTTAAGCTTTCGCTTTGCGTGTTTTTTGTCATCTTTTGCTTTTGCTGCCTGCGATGTGGATGTGGAACAAACAGAAATAAAATAATGCCCGAGCTCAGCGTAAAACCACCGTTCTGCTCGAGCGCTTCAAGACATTTGATGATGTTTTGACGTGTTTTCAATTTGTTTTTATGCTGCTTTTTTGCGTTCATTTCACTTCCTTCAAAACTTGGACACATTTAGTTAAATGAAAAAATGATTTCAGTTTGTGCGAAACGCAGATTACAGTGAGCGTTGAACAATCTTGTCCCGCTTTCTTGTGCATGAGAGTGGGCAGAAAAACGGAGCTTCAACACACACAAACAATCACTCAACACTCGTCCACGCTAACGGTTGGCAGTAAAAGCCTTACCGTGGTGCTGCTGTTATGTGTGTATGTTTGCGATCAAATTCAATTTTGACGCCAGGCAGGACGGATGGTAAACGCAAGCCTGTTATGGTGGCCGCCAGCACCGGCATGATGGGATTTCGCTGGCCGGTGCGGTATTCTGACAGCGGAAAACGCACGACAAGTGACCGATCGAGGATAGTAGAACAAGCGCAAGGGAGTTTTTGTGCGTTTTTCGTGCAAATAGCTTTTTGCTTTATGTACCAGAACGAGAATAAAAGGAAAATATGCTTTGGAATTTGTAAAAGATACATGGAAGCCATATGCTTGGAGGGAAAACTCTGAATCTAGTATTGGTGATTCTTCATGAAAGGGTATGTTTCTTCATTCCTGATCAATGATAATATTGTTCTCACAAGTTTCAAACTTTGATAAACAACCAAACCAGTTTTTAATGATTCGTCCATGGAACAAGCTTAATGGACATACATTTATAAATCTATTATCTCCAAAGAAATTTCATCCCACTTGACATACTAAGCTTTCACCAAATAATCGATACCGTACCGAGAAACCCAGTAATGCTGAAACAAACGACACTGTTCTATAACTTTTCTCCCGGCCAAATCTCAACGAGAATCAAGAAAAACGACATGACGGAAAGCGGACTGAGCCGTTCTTGTGCTAGATGCTCCTCCTAGAACATCAAAATCTGATTCCAACTATCGGGTGTTATCACTTCCTGTCAGTTCTGTTCATGCTAGTAGAAACAGGAAAAAAGCTCGGCCCTTCAATAAGATAGTCATTTACCATTCTAGCTCTCGGCATGGAGCTTCTGCTTGTGTGTTTAAGAGATTCATTTCCCAAACCCTTTCGAAGGCAAGAGAAGGTATGATTGATGTATGAAGAAGGGAAAATTGGTTCGTGGATTTTTGTTCCTCCACTGTTTTTAATGATCGATGGTTCGATATGTCTGGACGAAGAATCAATTTTATATTGCTTGCTTCGATTAAAAATTCAGTTGTGTTCAGTTCAAATATTTATTTTGCAGTTGAAAAACGACATTGGTAAACGAGTTTTAAAATTCTTTCGAGTCTTCGGGTTTTAAGAATCGGAATATGAATGCATAAACAGCCAGCAGCTACAGCAAATGCTACAATGGCGTTTCACAAAATGATAACTAACAATATAGCATTAAAACACATACGACAGTTCCTCACATTGAGTGACTCTGATGCAAAGCAAAAAACGGTCCTGCGAGATAAAAACGGAACTCAATTTGTATAATTATACTTCTTGTTATCTGCATATTACCTTCCAGCGATCCATGCATTCTGAGATTTTTCTCTCGGTCACTTTGGGTAATTATACTTGCAGACTTGGGAAATGAATAATTCCACAACACAAATAAAATGTATTCTAATCTCTCCAGACAACGGCTCACACCGGCACGCTAAGCAATGACCGTGGAAATGATGAAAAATCAACGCTTCTTGCAACACTTCAACTGATGAATAAAAGTCCCTAAAGGCGGGTTACTAAGCCAAATACGAATCATTGCAAACATACTCACATACAAACGCTCACAATATTACAGGTAACCTCACTTAAACAAAAGAGAAAGAACAAAAAAGGCTTAATTTTTTCAGCAGTTCAAACAGGAGAGGTTGGGTTTTCGGTGCCTTCCTCTACTTGGTTGACCTGGCCTGATGGTAGCGAGCAGATTACAGTATTGTTTCATGCCTCGTTTCAATGCTTTGCTTATGCAATGGATCATATCCTCCACGTTTGTTTGCCACTTTCCATTCGCCTTGATGATGCTTTCCGCGTCGTAAAGCGTGTACACGAGCAAACACAATGCTATTTCTGCGTGGTTTCAATTTAAATTGTACAAAGATATGCCAAAGATACGCTCCAAACGACTCCTTTGGCGGGTATATATGTGTTTGTCGTACATATTTTTTGTTTGCGTTTGCTTTATTGCAATAGCTCGAGGGAAAGCGAATGCACCATCAGCCCAGTGTTGTCCCGAAACAGTGCCGGGAGCCGGCCGGTGTACTGAAGGGCAATCAGAGCTAATAAATCAAAATGCGGCACATTCGGGTTGGGAAACATCGACTGTGCCATTCACGTGCTCTCTAAGGATGGGATGGTGAAAAAAACGGCTGGAGAGAACAAAATACAAAGCAGACTCTACTTAAGAGTTTTTTTTTGTTTCTTTGGTTTGTTGATTGAGATTTTAGAAATACTTGTGTATGTCTCATTGTACACGTATGATTGTGTAGCGAAGTATGCCAATATAATGATGACTCGTTATTGTACTGTAGTAAACCTTTACATGTATGATTCATCATACCTAATCGAAGGTTTTTGTTGAACAAATGACTTAAAGAAAAATAATAAAAAAACTGAGCATCTTGCAACTCATTGAGCTAACATGTAAGAGGCATTCAATAACTTCTCCTATCACAGAGGAGTAAAAAGGCTAAATTATAATATTTCCTGCACAAAATCGCTACAGTTGCCACCTAAACAACATACCACAAGTATAAGTAAGTATAAAATAATTCATAAACAAGGTTTAGAAGAGAATGAATTGCACCACACATAATTATCTAAATAGCTCAGAGTGCTTAAGCTAATGACAGAAACACAGATGTTGATGAACTAATTCTCATATACAATATTCTTTGTTCCCTGTTTTGAATGCATTTAAATATTTTTATAAATATTTGTTGCATATTTACCTACGAATTTATGTACTGAAATCTAACGTATAATATCCCCTTAATAAAAAGACTTTAAATTTCCAATAACTATAGTGTGAAGCTCATATGATACATTGTTTGTTTTACTTACCGTGGTTTAAATGTACGATGAAAAGGAAAATTATATTTATTCCATACTGAGAGCGCAGTGTGGCCATTACTGAAAAAAAGATAACGGACAATTTAGTTCGTTTGTTTGTTTTAAACAGCTTTTTTGCTTAATTGACCGATGAATGATTAATACCAAAACAATCCACAACACCAGCAAGCAACAATTCTGCAAATTGGATACGTTTAATAATAAAACAGAACAAACGACTAAGGCCAGCGCTTTTGTGAGAGTTCGTTCCACCTCTTTTCCCCTTAGCCATACCTTTCCCATAAGCAAACGTATGAAAATAGGTTGAATAACACTGAATGACAGCACATGTCTCCATCACCTCTGCAAAAACCTTTCCATCGAGGCGCAACATTTGAATGATTTATTGCATCAGCATATCCAACGGATGGCACGTTGAATACAACACCAAGCATCCTCTCTTCCTTGCAGTATACACATTTCGCTGATTGTGCAACTGGCTAATGTCACACGCACCTCGTGCAGCAGCGTGCAGCAGTCGTCCTCAGCAACTGTCAAGAGTGAAACAGCCACCAGGCGTCTCCATGTTTCGCGCGGGGAAATAGAATATCATGCATCATGCATACACGGGGTCGTACCGGTTGAACACCGTACCGTGGTGGGTTCTGGCAAAAAAACCAAACCAAACTAGGTGATCATTTATGGCGAGCGTACCTTGTGAACTCTACCTCACAGCGACCTACCGTTGCACCGTTGCCGGAAGCGATACCGTGATAGGCTATATTCAAATTTTCACATTTACCCGATGCGTCGGCTATCGCGATGCTAGGTACACTATGTTAGTGTAAAAGCAAGCTACCACGGTACATTTTTTTTTCAATCTACTGCTAGTTTAGGAGCTGTAGGTCATGTGGTGCATGCTAGGGGTCGTTCGGAAGATATCCACTAACTTTGGAGGCTTCGGCGGTTTGCGATCCGATGGAGCCTGTCGTTTTTCATCGAATTTTACATTCACTGCGGAAACTCATTAGTGGTTAAAGGTTGACCTACATCCTTCACTCACACTCTCCTGCTCATACAAACACGTTTGAACTCACGCTAAGGGCCACCATTTGGAACCACAAATTTTCCCATCGCAGCAGCACTCGCACATTTTACCAGGCCACGGTAGGTGCATCTCCCTACAGCAAATGGGAAAGATTTTTTCGTCGAACGTACTTTCAACCACTAATGTCAGTCATGCAGCCATAAAAGCATGAGAGCAATTAGGCCATCTTTCTCTATTTCAGGAAGACCCTTGATGCAATCGTGGGCGCTATTTAGAGAGGTCATTAATCGTCTTGATTTACCTCGCATGGTTTATAGAGTTTGTTATTTGAATTTCTAGTAGAATTGGAACTATGGACATTGGTACAGCAAATTGAAATATTACTAATTATGTTTTTGTTTTGTTCTATCGATTTAAAAATATTACTTTACCCTTTAAACGTCAACAGACATCCTTTCATGCTGGCTTTCATGCTAGCCAAAAAAAAATTGTAGCTAGTTATGTACAATAAAAAAGCACCAGAATCCTATCTATGCAATTCGAAATGCTTTCATTTTCAGAGATGAACTTATTTCATTTCTGATAAATAAAATCCTCCAAAATACTCAATTCAGTCTCATGCCAAAGACATGCATTTTGAAAAATTCTACAAAAAATGCTTTTACTCAGCCGCATTACCTTGAATAATTGATTTGAGCATGAGGACACGGTGACAAAGTGGCTGCAAATTGAATTGGGCCTTCTGTATGAGTTTACCAGTTTCAGTCACTCGTTCTTTCTTCTTGTTGCGGGTCATTGCAAGTAGTCTGCCAAACATATCAAGTCTCGTATACAGCGTAAGAGAGTTTGCTGACTTTGGTTTTGTTAGGATTTTGCTAAATTTTATTGGGGTGAATAACTATTCTCATGATCTTCTTTGAACATCGTTTTTGTTGCCCCACCTGCTGCTGTTTGACGTTATTCTTGAATTTGACTGGATTTATAGAAGCTGATAGATGAAAGAATCCTTTGATCTGCTCTTAAATATCGAAGCGAAGAAAAAAGGGGTACTACTACCGGTTCACTTGTTATTCTTCTACTTTCAGCACTCTAACGTGCACTGTTTTTGCTCGTTCGTTCGTATTTTTTGTTTGTTACTATCCCATAAGCAACGGTTTGCTTGAACGAGTAGAGAGAAGCAACGGAAAAAAAAACTTGTGCTTCATTGTGTTCGTTCGCCTGTTTGCTGCTGATGCAGGATCAAATGGAAGGATGATTATCGTAGTCAGATGCACAGCACAATATGCTCTCGTCAAGAATCTCTGCCGCACCGGTATGGACTGCCTCTGGGCCGAAAGCCAAGGCCATCGCTTATGCACAGCACGCACCGATCAAAGGGAAGCAGAAGCACTTTTTTGGAATATGAAACGTTGTTAATTGAATTAAAAGAAGCGCAAACATAACTGGCATACACTATTCGGGCAGCATTGTTGATCGTATGCTTATAGCCGCCATGCATGTACAAAGGGATGCGTGCCATCATCTGTGTTTAAATATTTACTTCCATAGATAACCAAATACTGCTTTCAACCAATTTCATTCCAGGAAGGTTGTCACGCAAGTATGCTGCTGAAGTTGAGAAAAACTTATGAAGAAAGCGCGGGGGATGATTCGAAAACTACCAGGGTAGAATCAGGAATGGAATGCGACGGTGGAATGTTAATTAGTTCTGCCGTATCACTAACATTAACAAAGTTCTCTCCACGCTGTTTCGTTGCGTTCGATTCGCTTGTCATGAATATTTTAAACATGTTGATAAGGTATGGGACTATATGTCTGCCATCTACCAACCCAAAAGTGTCATCTGGTTGAAGCCTTATCTTCCAACTTGTTGGGTATAGCTGAATACGAAAATGTACCAAGAAGTGATCAAATTGATGTTTGCCAACACCTGCTAAACATTCGTCTGGTGAAATTGATAATGAGACAAGTAACAGGAACACCTACACATAGTTTGCCTGTACAATGTGTTTGTTTTGAGACAGTTTTTCCTTGATGTACTTCATTACACCTTGACATTTCTTGATTTCCAAGAAAGAAAAAAAATTGTGACAATAGAAATACTATGATAAAAGCAATTCCTTGTTGATCTTTCCCCTTAATTCACCGTAGGAACTAATCTATTCCCCTGTTGGTTTCAAATAAGTGACAGAATCTTTCCTTTTCGCTTGGGATCAGGACATTAGCTATGGATAGGAAAATATAATACCGAATCAGGGCTAAAAGTCCAATCATTGCAATACGTTTGACTTGTCAATTTGGTGTTCTTGCAGTTTGAATCGCAACGAACCTTCCAGAAAGCATTGGTTTTCCAAATAATACTTAAGGATTTCACATGACTGTTGAAAATAGGATTTTTCGCTGTAACAAAAGATACTATTATTTTTCATTGCAGGCTACAGGGAATTTGCCTGGAATGAATAATTTGAGTAGTTATAGTAGAGTTTTGCAGATTACGTTTATGTATCACGTTCCGTTTTACAGCATCACCTAGAATTCCAAAACCTTTGTTATAGCTTCCAGAGTTATTATATGGATGCATAATGTGCGCACCATTGTTCCTACATTTTCTCATGGGTAGTGATGCTTGCCTGTATGGTTACATAGTAGCTAATGCATCAATGGGATTTAAAATGATATTGTTAACTCAGATCTGACGAATAGGTTTTCTAATCTACCCACAACATGCAATATGATGCGGAATTCATTCATTTATAGGTATGTCGTTTTTGTTATGTATCAGTGCTATTATTCAAACAAATCTATTGAAATCTGCTAAGGCTCTAAGAATCTGAGAGTTTAGCCGTATTGCAACTGAAAAAGCTGAAAAGGAATGATTTTTCGTACTATGGAAACAGCTCAAAAGTATCTATTATTCATACGTAACCCTTCTTTTGACTTGGTATTTTTGCTGCTTGAAACGGTTATACGAGTTATAGATAGCATGATCACAAGATAACAAAATTGGAATATTATTCGAAATGAAAAAAAGTTCCAACAAACTGAAAGGAACAACGTGTCATCCCCAAAATCAAATTTCCACTAAACGTTTCAGCTGTAACCCGATGATGACACACCTTCGCAGGAAACAGATTATCTCGTCTCGAATATTGATTTAACTGTTTCCGAATCTTCCTCCGTCGGTAATGGTGACATGAAAATATCCTCGATGACACAATTCAAACGAAACGGAACATATCAAACAAAACGGCATTGAGTACACTGGTACAATATTGACACTTGAAATGTAGCTTAGATAAATCGAATCCTTTACTTTGTGTTTGAGATCGACGGAATTTAGTAGACTCCTCCTCCTACAGTGATTGCTTTCGATGCGTATGGGAATGATTCAAGGTGTTTGTCTGAATGTATCCGCTTTTGTAAATACCACAGTTATGTAGTCAATTTTCCCCATGAATAAAAGGCAATCGTAGGTGTCTTGAAGGTGAACATTTGAACCGCAGTGCAGAAAGGTGTCAAAGGAGTTTTGCAATGTCGCTCTTTCATCACAGCTTTCACATTCTTCAAAGCAACGTACGTTTAACGCGGTATTTCCCTTGAACATATCACCTCAAACACCCAATCATGGCGCACAACACTCACAATCTCCTTGCATGAACCTACAGACATGGTCGATAAGCCGGACGATTGGATCGCAAAGAGATGAGAACAGACGATGTTCAATCATGCAAAATCACATTTTACACACCAGCTTGGTGACACAAAACCCTTTTCACTCGGTATGGTACTAACCAGTGCGTGATCATACCCCCCCACCACTGCGAGCGCACTTAGATAAATGACCTCCGACAGCAGCGAAGAATGGTACCATAAATCACCCGCCGATAGGATCCAATCGTTACGGGGTGATAGTGTATCGCGTACGAAAAAGGTGAAGGTCACTGTCAAATCGCTTTACTCGCTTCACACAGCCTCCAACGATCGAATGACCGTCCGCGGAAAACGCCACACTTGTAAGTACCCATTGACCTTTTTCTGCCGATAGTCTCGAACATGATTTATGTACCGTTGGAAATGACAAAGTTATGTGCCGGCCGACGCTACTTTATCACCAACAATATTGATCAACGTAATGACGCACGGCAGGAAACGCCGTCACCATGAAAGCCATGAGCTTGAAGTGAGTGATTACGAATGAAAAGAAAGAACGAGCAAAGCAAATAGAGGGAAGAAAAACGTTCCAGCCGCGCCAGCCGTAAGTGCAGAGAATACTTGGAAGTTTGTTTGCTATGTTTCAGTGAAGGTGAAAATCTATCGCAAAGAATAATACGTTCAAAGCCGTTCCAAGTCGCCGCCATTGCAATGATGGTATTTCTCTTCTAGAAATGGCTCGCATCGTTGGCTTTTTGAAAGACAAACACACATAAACACAAACCACTAGGGACAAACCACACTGTCTGATAAGTTTTCCAACCGTGAAAAGGGTTGCTGTTCGAGTACTGGGCTTGTTTGACCAATCTGATTACTCCACTTCAAGTTGAGCTTAAAATTGGCTTATAGATGAGTTTTTTACTCTTCACTCAAGAGTCTTGAGGATGAATTTTTATAAGGAAATAATAGATAAGACTGTTCATTATTCTCAGAAAATGCTCTGAACTTATATTAGTTAAACAATTGAGATGCAAATTTTAGTATAAATCCGGTAAAAGCTAATAAAAATGATTATATTATAATCATTACTAGTTGAAAAATATATGAAAAATTCACTTTCCTCTGATGGATATTTTTTTTTCGCTGGTTTTATAACATGCTTAACCGTTTGCGTACCATGTTTGAACTTCATTTATTGCCGAATATGATACGTTCGATACATCCAAGCATTATATCAGATTCTGCATACTTATATTTATCTACATGAAAATAAAACTTTCCGTAAAAGTTGCCACGGTGCCTTTCGTGGAAAAATCCTTCCGTTTTACGGTAGCCCATAAATTCAAAGCTTATTGCAACAGACTTCATGTTTTACGGTTCGCCTACTCACTAGCCTAACATTCGGTTTTCGGACCCTCGAACACAGTCGAACGTCTGGCTCGGACTTTCACTAACCTAGGTCGTCCAGGGTGATATGAGAAAAAGAGGTTCAGAAATGAATTATCTCTTTCCAGTGAACAATTAATTTACTTTATGCGGTCATAAAACTGCATACAGTGCCACACATTGGACAAACCAATAAGTCCTTCAACCCGGCAACGTAATGTGTTAGCTATCTGTCAGAAGGGAAAGCATGAGTTTGTGCACGTGTATGGTTTGAAAACAGATTTTGGTGCCGCAAGAAAGAGCCAGCCGAACATTATTCTTATTGGTTCATGATATTATTGAGCAGTACCTTCACATAAACAAGGTATGGTGTTTCAGGGAAGTAGAAACTTTTACCCGATTTCCCGAGAATATTGTTCACCCACTTTGACCTTTTTCCCAACCAAATTCGATACTTTACTCACCCATTTGTATTACATCATGCAAAAAGCATCGTAGGTGCTAGCATGAAAATAAAATTCCCAATAACACACACATACACGTGCTCCTCCTGCAAGATTCACGCACAAAACGCATCCATCATCCACGAGAGCAAGAGCACAAAACTACACACACTCCAGTCCTGTGGTTAGCCCAGTTGGGAACTAGAAGTTGGGAAAAAGCGATTCGGCTACAAATCAGCTTTAATGAGGTTTACCCGACACACGTTGCATATTTTACCATTCACCCAGCATACGCCTGTGAACATGCACTTTACTAAGAAAAGTAGCAGGAAACGATTGAAACGAGAGACACCAACGTTCCTGAATGTGCTTTAACACTGCATGAAAATTAAGCGCAATGCTTTCGAGTAGAAGTGTATTTTAGGATTTCGTCTAACACATACGAAATATTCTAGGAATATGAAAAATTTTCCCACCCCAGGAAACAAACTTTGGCAACAGTTTTGCTCACATAGGCGCTATTTGAAAGAATGGTGATGTCAGAAATACTGCAAGTAATGCTCAATTTAGAAGTACGTTTGTCAGGCGTAATTTTGCATATGAAGATTGCAAATTGATGAAGCAAAAAGATTCCAAAGGATTTTAAGTTGACTTTCAGGATTCTCAATAAAATAACTGCAAAGCTTTATCCAATCTATAATGAGTAAGATCACGAAAACTCATTCTGAAACAAAACAAAATCCAATCGTAAGTTGACTCTAGGAATTTTATGTAGGTAATAATGTTAACATATTAAAATCAAAATCTCTTTTTGAATTCCTTAAGTGATTGTGGCAATATTTTCTGAAAAGTCGTTTTACAGCTTGCTAGAGCAAACATGTAGGTGATCTTCGATGCAATGAATCAATTGAATCGAAACAGTTGAATTACATTCATTATGATACCTGCAGCTGCAGCTTTAAGCATGCTCTCTGTCTACATAAGCCGTTTTAAAATTCTATTTTTACTGTCTTACTTGTAATATTGTTTTTGAACACAATATTCCAAGCCATCCTCACATCTGTGTTGCTACATTTAGTTTGCGATAAGTCATTCCACATCTGCGACTTCAATTCAAATGCAATTCAAATTGGTAGCTCTCAGCAACATTGAAACCATTTTCGACTTCCAGGATATTCTAAACCTCATTGGATTCAATGTAAGTGATACTTCACACCACAAGCCATGAAATCCTCCAATGAGCATCATGTCCAGCCGTGGCAATATTGTTTAACGATAGCAAAAGTAGTACAGGCTGTTTGTTGAAATTATGTTCATTCGGCGCAAACTCCATCTAGACAGTAAATGACCTAAGGTTTTCATCCGAAATCTGAATTTTACTTTCTGTGTCTCTCGAGCCATTGGTTGCACTTTGGTCGGATTCCAATGTCATAAATCTCTTTGCAAGATGGTCGAGCTGGCATCAACAACATGAGCGCAGTTGATTGCAGCTGACATTGATTGTAAGAGCGCCATCATTGGCATTAGTCCAATCCTTAAAAGCATTGCTGTCGTTGGGCGCTGTTGTACACAACTGACCGAAAGTTAAACGACATTTTACTACAAGTAAACAAACAATACTCTTGCAGTGTAAGAAACGTTGAATCGGCTTTTAAACAAAAACATTTAGTGACTGTTGTTTAAATAAATCACGAAAGCAATGAAGTGAGTGGATAATACAAATCAATAATCTACAATAATGCAGTCCAGTCTATTCCTTCCACCAAACAGTCCAATATAATTTCACTCATATAACACCACACCAATACACAGATGTTCTTTATCCCAGGCTTTCGTTGCTACGTGTCAAAGCTGGGCAAAGAAATAAAAAACCACTCGAATTTGAAAATAAATCTAGTTCACATCAAAAATCAGTTCCAAAAACTCTGTGCAAGTTCAAAACGTCGCCAGGAAACATTTCCACTTTGCACCCAGTGTTATCTCTATTAAACAATAAATCCGAAATCACCAAATATCCCCGCTTTTGCTTTGGTTTCATGTTCAAATTTGTGCTTTCTATTTCTGTGCGTCCTTATTCCAAGAATATTTTCTTCGTCGATTCCTTTTCCCATTCTTGTCGCCCCATATCTTGCTTACATTGGCTGACATTGTACGGCATGCCGAACTTACTCGACCAACTCCGTCACCTTTCTGTGGCCATTAATCTTTCTCAAGCAGCTTGGGGTGTAGGAAGATGAAGACGACGACGATGGATCAAGAGGCTGTTTCTATGTCTGTGTCTGTGTGTCATGATTAGCGTCATTTATGGCTGGTATAAGCTTCAAGGTTCTGTCCAAGACGCGACGTCTACTGCCTGTGGCTCCGAATAAAACTCCGTCTCAAGTTCCCATAGTGCCATTACTGGTTCACAACATCCCAACCGAATATCCAAACATGAATTGAATAACTTTGCTCCGATCATCAAATAGCTCTGTATCAATTTCATTCGTTTGTTCCTTATCGATATAGACATTTGAGACCTTCACTATTGACAGAAACCAGACACGTCTATATAGAATATATTTCTAGATTTTGTTGTAATAATACAAAGTCAGCAAACAGCTTCAAAAAAGCTTGGAAAATCAATTATTTCGCACGCAATACTCTCGGCTTCAGAAAAGTTTCTCTGAATAAGCTGGCACAAAAACTCAAAGAAATAAGGTATGACATCAGCCCAGCAGAACAGCCATGGACGGTTACTTCGAGTAGATCGATTTTCTCTCGACTAAATGGAATCCAATCGCATTGCGTGCTCCACTTCCAGAGTCAACTAGTTCCCCTTCGCTTCACCTGACCTCTCTCTGCAACGAACCAGAGTCGTATTTCAAGTGTTGAAAGTCGCAAGCACGGTGAGATATACGGGATGCACCAGTAAACAGGCAAACGGGAAAAGGAAACGGTTGCGGTCCTCTTTCCAATTCCAATCGCTTCTCAGCTCCGCTTAACGAACCAACACAGTCATGAGATAGGTGAAGACGGTGAAATATTATCAACGCCGATAATATTTCTACCTTCCGAAGACGTTTAATATCCACAAGCAGCATGCTGTCTGCTGCTTTTCTTGATACTCCTAGCCACTTTCGGTCCTTTCCAGTGGGCCTTGTAAATCTATACCCTGCGCAATCTGGAGCAGTTGGAGAAACGAAGAAGCGCAGTAAAACATCCCGGAGGTTCACAGATTGCTTTTCGCTGAAATATGGCCTCGAGTGAATGGAGTTGCGCCATTTTGTGAGTAGCAATTTCCTATTTTTGGAACGGTTTGCTATTTCAATGCCAATGATGCTTTTCATGAAATCGCCTGTACAAGGTGCAAATCATAAACGGCCGTCAGCGAATTAATAACTGAACGTTGAAGGCCTTTAGGTGTTATTATCAAGTGTCGTATTTAAGTAAAGTCAAGAACATTATTTCAAAACCATAAACAAAGACTTCAACATGACATATGGCATATATTTATCATTAAGGTACGAAAAATATAAACAAAATTAAGCAATTGAATATCTTTTGACTGAATTTGATTCATTTTTTTCATCTACACCACAATCATTCGACAATCATATTCCGTAAGCCCTGTTACACACCAATATTCATAATGGCCGGATGTAAAGAAGCATGTTTGCAATAACAAATCCAATTACGCGGAGTTTATTTGTTGCAATTTTGAGATTTTGTGGTTCGTTGTGTAAATTTTCCCAACAATTGCAATCCCTCGTTGTTCAAATTCCCGTTCATGCTATCGAATCGATAACTTCGGATTTGCTATTGATCGATGTTGAACGCCGCGTGGTGCAGGGCCTCCAGTTTATCAATATGATGCAACGAGTTTACAACATTATTCATCCCTGGACCTTACATCCTGGTTCATATTGTCGGAAACCATGCTCATGATTCAGCAACCGGAAATGCACCGACAAACGCATCAGCTTACTCCCCCTTACAGCATGACGTTGATGTACCTCCTGCCAGGACAGTCCGACGGTACGATGCGACAGAATTGTAGTATCCACCAGTGCTTCTGTCAAGGAGGTTGTTTTCGCCTGTATGAGCACTGGCAATAGACACAGAGTTAGGAAGGGTGTGCTGTGCATATTCTTCCCCGGATGCACCCATATTGTACACGGATATGCAAATGCACCGAGAGTACCCTGGCACCGAATTCGGTATGAATACGGTTGAAGTGGGCTCAGCAGAGTTGCGTCGAGCGTTAAATGTAGAAGGACTCGTTTTATGCTGTTAGCAGGAAGTGGGAAACCTTACCGCAACCGGGTGCATCTGCTGCTCAACGGTCATTAATAATCTCCTTGTACGCGGCACTTTTTTCTTTTGTCATCCTTGTTTCTCACCATTACATCCGGATCGTTTTGCGTTGTGACTCGGTGTGAGAGTGTTTGTTTCCCTTAAACCTCGTGCTATTGTTGATGTTTTGCTTCTAGCCACAACTTTTAGTAGGTAGAATTGAAAAGCTTGTCTCTAAGTGCTGCTCCTCTTGCTCCAAATACAATCAGTTTAGATCATATTTTTTCAATTTAAATTTTCTTAAACGTACTCCTTATGTAAAAGTGTGTGTCTGTATGAAAATGTGTGTAGGTGCTTCGGGCACTCCCAACACAAGCGATCGCGCTCTTACATCACGCAACCGGAACAAAAGGAGCACATCGAGCCAGCAACGGTCAGCTACTGGAATAAATTTCAATTTTCAATTCTTTTATTACATTTTCCCTTTTTCTTTGTGACATGTAGGAAAGCACCACAGAGGGTGATTATAGAAATGGGTGGAAAAGAATGAAACTAGTTGGTCATTTGAATAATATGCACGGTTTAGCATTTTGATAGCCGAACAAAGGTAGAAAGACGGCATAGAAACAGCTCAGAGATCTGATACTCTTCCACTTTAACATTCCCAAAATGCAAGAAAAGGATCTTCTATTGTTATCACAAATGTGTAAAATATTCTAACAAAAGGATGATTTTAAAATAAAAACCGACTTGCCCTTTAGGATACATCCTACGCAACGGTAGGCATGCGAAATGGTAATCGTTTAAGGTGCAATAAACGGAATACTTATAATCGTTACCAGCATCGTTAGAAATCGTGTTTATCCGGGGGAAAAGCACAAAAAAATGGTGCGTGCGGAACAATAAGCGTAAGATGCCTTCAGAGTGCCGCTAATGGTCGCCGACGGGCACATTTGGGTCGTAATTAATTGTTTTGATCCCTTTTACCGTCTATTTACGACCGCAGTCGTGTGAAGGTGAACGTTTATAACCTAGGTGAGCGCATATTATAACATTTTCATTAATTTCTATTTTAAATTTTTTACCTGAAGATCGAGTAATTTGTCCTTTTATAATCATAGAAAAGTATCCAGCAATAATTTTTAATATATAACACTTTGAAACATAAGAAACACGTCTAAAGTTAAAACAAAAGCAAACGCTTGAAAGCACACTGGAGCAAAGTACACATTAGCTCATCTCTAATGGCTCTGGTCTCTGGTGAGACAGTCTCTCTGGCGTGTTCTGGGTTCAAGGTGAATGTCAAACGACTGGAGCCGGCTTGTCTTAGCTGTCTTGTTTAATTTTAATTTCAGGTCGTTTAGTTGTCTTTTGTTTTTATTTTTTGCTTTTATATGTTTGAGTGTGTAGAGTTTTGCTGCTTTCATCTACCGAGAGATACGATTACGCGTGCTTTGCCTTGCTACTAGAATGTTTATGCAGGCTCCTCTCCATGTGGAGCGCACTAGAGATACTTTTAGTGACAGAGAGAAAGAGATCAAAGGGAAAGAAAGAAAAAGATGGAGAGATATAATGAGGCAGTGGCATCCGTTGACCTCATTCGATAGACGAAACATGCTTATTATATTTCTTCAGCATAGGAGAAAATATTTGGCGCATATCGCATCGCATTTAAGCACCACTATGTATAAGGAAAATGATGGCTTAGTCTCAGGTTACAGTTGTCTGTTCAACCATCACTACCGTACATCAAATACAAGCATGCTAGATGCAGTTTGTTTATCTTCTACTCGAAGCGAACCTGCGTGGAATTGCATCCGTTACTTATCATACAAAAAATACTGATATGCGGATCGAAAATTGGTACAGCTTGGTTTATCTATGGGTGACTTATAACTCGAACACAGTTTCACATTTCCACTATCGCAACACGTCTGAAGGATAAATCTTGATCCACATACTCGCATACTCCAATGCTTCCTCACACAACATAAAACGAAAAGTCATCGAGCACTCTTTAAGCTCCTTCTGCGCCGAGCGAACACGTAAGCAATATATTCATACAACAGCGAGTTGCAATTGCATCAACAATATTCTCTTCCCCACTGGCTGCAATGAGTAATCTGATGCCAACGATCTGAGCAACCATGACAGGGGAAATTAATGTGGGAGCGTCGAGGTTCCTCCTATTCGTGGCGTACATCAGACGACGATATGCAAGCCAGAAGTATCGAGTTCTTAACACCTTCTTCTGGCGTTTTTTGCCTTCCTCATGAAAAGTGTATGAAAATTGCAGAAAAAAAAACATAGTCACAAAGCCGGAACATGCTACACGTGGTAAACTGGAGTCGAAACTAGACCACTGAACCTTGCACCCACCATCGTCCCAAAGCGTCTTCTTTCCACGTGATATCGAATAAATAATGTACGGCTATTTATCAGCCTCGGGGGGCAGCAACAGCACACGAGGCACACACAGGGAGAACCAACCATTACCACCTCGTACGTTTTATCAGTCGAACGTTGCAATGAAGTCCAATAAAAACACTACCACAATGAAACAAAACCAGCCAGCACATTCAACTAAACTGCATCCAGCTAAGAATGAAGGCAATGAATGAAACAGTTGCTGGAAGTTGGTATAGTTGGCGGCGTGTTTCGACTTCGGAAGCCTTTTCTCCATGGTGAGACGTGATTTAATGGCGCCCTGGTTCTTCTACACTGGGGCGAGCTCGTGTTTACATTCATTACGCTAGTGGCCAGTAGTAAAGTAATCGCTCTTCTTGACCGTCGTGATTGTGTTTGAAGCTCACCGTGTTCTATTGCACCGGAACAAATCCTTGAGTCATGAAAAATGTGTCACGAGTTTGATACGGCTGGCCGCTTTTTTGTAGGAACCATTGTGTGAGCTGATTTATGTCGATACTGGTGACCCGAATTGTTGTCCAGAAAAATAAATTAGGGTGACGCGGACCCAATACAAATCGAATCCAACCTGTTACTTGAATGGAGATGACCTGTACACGCCTTGGACATATATTCAGACATTCAAACTGTTGTTTGGACCTGTTGGTACATGAATTATGCACGTGGTTCAGTGTGTGGTACAGGGCATAAACTACTCACACAAAAAAGGACAGTATCCATTGCAATTTATTGATATTTATTGATTATTGATATTGAACTTTCTGGTGTTTTTTTCCCGGAAAGCGGTGGATTTTCTTCTAACACCAAGGAGACAACTAACAACCTTTGTCGAAGTAAACACCCTTACCAACTCTACAAATGGTGCCCGTCTGATGCAATACGTATGACAAAATCTGGATGATTGTAATGAAACACTCTTGACAGTAAATAGTGCTATGGAAACCTCTTTTGCCATTTAATTCAGTTAAAAGGTCCTTCTGAGAATGTTACTCTTATTTGAGGCTAACAAGATTGGGCAAGAAATTGGTACTACATGCATTTTTTTGTTTTCTTTTGAAATGCATGACCTGAATGGTCATTAAGGCTTTTTAATGCCGTCGAACGAATTCTGTTCTTGCAATCCAGATAGTTAAAACTAAGTGAACAATTTACAATTCTGTGTGAATGTTTAAAAAAATGGATGAAGTAGCAAATCTTACAGCATTTCTTAATGAACAGGATTAGTTTCTAAAGTCATTGATGTATCGATAAAGTCATTGATGAGGCTTAAACGTTGGCTTAACACTCTAATGCTCAGCGTTGATTTAAGATCATTATTTTTTCCTTTCAAATGATGAAAGAAAGTATTTTTGTCTAAACTGCATTATTCAAAGTATTTTTAACAGGGATTCATATGTTCTAGAAGCTTGGCACATCTTTGGGAACGAAACTAATATCATAGTCATAACAAGGGCCTTTTCTCCGAAGTTTTCAAACGTCAAACTCTGTTTGCTTAAAAAAAAGTCATTCTATTTGTTAGATTTTGAGATAAGCAGAACACACCCGCAAGTTAGGCAATGAATTAACAACGCCTATGCATATGCAACACGCATTACAAGTATTTTCTCTTTAGACAGAATTCCCATTTAAACCAGTTCAAACAGAATCCAGTTGGAATAGTGCCAACGCAACAAGAATTTAACAAGAAAGTGTATGTATCGCTAACGGAGCACGTAGGCTTCTGAAAAGAACACCCCAGATATTACCAATAAATCGAGTAAGAATTTCAGTGTAATTTACTAATTTTTCCTCCAAAATTTTGTGAGCATTGCTCTTCGTGGGAAATTCGATTCTCATAAAGAGTGGCAAGACCTCTTTGGCAATATCCGTTGATGGATAGGCGGAAGTTTGCATCGGGGTGCCAGCCTTTTACAAGGCTTTTGCTCGGGAGTACTGCTCCCCTTTCTTAATACAGTCCACGAGACGGAGGAGGCCATAGAAACCTACACTATTCCCTTTCCGTTGCTCATAAAACCGTTTCCGTACAAGCAATAAGCCACATTCATACGCATCGTATGGCTGTTTTCTAATGCACATCCTCCATTGAACAAAAGCCATCACATTTCCCCCAAGGAGCGGTCGGTAAACTGCAAAACCACCTTGGGAAAAATATCTCTCACCTGGAGAAAAGGAGGAAACGAAAGCAACGACGCGCTTCATAGCAGCATTTTATGAGACATTCCACACGCCAGCTGGTTTTTGGTTACCGTCTCAATGGCTTTTGCGTGTCCTTGCCATAATCCTTGCCTGTAGCCACAAAACGGAAACCAAGTGCTCACTAGCTATTCACACCGGCCCGTGGTTCATTATTCGGGCTCGTGCGTAGAATTTTGTTACTACCTTTATTTTGTTTTGTTTGGGCTGTTCCCGTTCTCGAGCTTAATGCGAAATGTACGCACTGTACGAAAGCTGCCGGATGCTTTATGGTCCCAATCCATTGCTTGTGCCAAGCGTTTGTACAAGCGAAACTATAAGGAATAGCATGAAAAGACCATAGCTTTGCCCCAGAGTCGTAAGACGTACGTGGGGACTTGTTGGGACAGATCGGTATCGTAAATTTGACACCTTCTTTTCTCGCGCAAGACACAACAAGCGCCAGTGACCCCCACACCGAAACCGCTTGTGCTCATGGTTTATGTACACCTAAGTGTGTGACATGCAAATTTTTCTCTTACCCACACACATGCACATGCCACTACTACCATTCAGACATTACGTTTCCTGCGGGTGTAGTTGGATGAGGTTTTGGTGAGATTGTGTTGTTTTGCTTTCCCTTTTTTGTGTTCGTGCGTGTGTGTGTTTATTTGCTGAACAGTTTTTTGCGATTGCTGTCAGCACTCTATTGATGTAACCGAAGCAATGGCTGGTTGTGGTCGAAAGCAACACCAAATGGGCCTAACAAAAAGAGTCACAACATGTTGACATTTTCCATCCCACACATGCTGGCAGTGCTTTAGTTATATGGCTACGTCGTGCTTTTACATCCAACAGGACCATTCTTTTTGGACTTAAATTCACCAGAAGATGAGTAGAAGACACAAAAAGCAACACTTACTCATCACAGTCTGGCACAGAGACTGATGTAGGGTTGAAGTGAAAAAAATAGTCAAAGAGATGGGAAACTTTCACTCCGAAAAAAAAAAATAAAAGCATCCTAGAAAGCTTTGAGCCTGACAACGAGAATGCATATGAAAAGGGGAAATACTCAGTACACTGAGCAGATAGGCATACATTAGCTTTAATTTATCTCAGATAAAACATTCCATTCCGGAGCACCACCCAACGTCAATTGAAAACTTCTCAGGAACGAGGTGCTTTTGTTCTTCTATTTCCATTGAGTGGAACCCCCTGCCCGAAGGTCTAGAGCGGCGAGAGAAGAGGCGAGATCCGACTCTAGAACAAAGAATGAAACTGAGTCAAGCGTGCAGGGTTGGAATAATTTCTTGGGAAAACTTTTAATCGTTTCCTTGTCTTTGAACCGGCAACGATAGGGACACGTCCCCCGAGACAATGCGCTTGCCAGTATTTAACAGTACCTCTTTTTTGCTGTTGTTACCCCCATGGAAGTTTACCGCACCGCACGGAAATCCTTCCTTCGTGGAGGTTCATTAATGGAGACTTTAAAGTTTAACTTATTTTTTGTGCGGTTTTTATGGTGGAACCAGCAAACCAGTGGTGTATTCTTCCGCCACACTAAGGATGTTACATATACGTTCTAAGAAAAAGGAAGCTTTGGTAATTTGTTTATTAATTATGTTTTGTTTAGGCTTCATATTCATATTTTTTCGACCAGCAATTTCAAAATATTGTGCCTTATTCTTTACTTTCCTTAAAGAATCCGATCGTAAACAACAGAGACTTGTGTTCACCGTAACAAACGCAGAACAAGAGCGAAGCAGGGAAGCAACATGACATGATAGTTTATTGTTTGGCAAATTGTACATCAACCCGCGGGCTTTATGTGGTGGTAAACTGTTTTAAGTTTCAACCCACATTTCTAGTGTTCAGTGAATTCTAGCAGCAACATCAGTGAAAGCCTGTAAAGTTTCTACCAAAAGCTTCTGTACAACAGCATTGCAAACTTCGTACCCACACGCACCGGTGCATTATGTTATAAAACTTTGGATTTTACGAACCACCGGGAGCATGGGAGTGGGTTGTAGCAACACATTTCATGAGAACGAGTTCACCCAAACCCGAAAGAAGATGGTTCAAAACGATGGTATGCAAGCGTGTTTGGTGTTTGAATTTTCCTAGAGCAAAAGTAAATCCTCGTTCCTCTGGTTGCCTTGCGCTATGTTTGCTGAATTTACGGGTTGCAGTAGTTGGGATGGGATTGAGGAACGAATCGTGCAACAGATTGATCTTCTATGTGGGATTGCATCGAGTTAATAGGAAGGCAGTGGGTTGTAAGCGTTTCTCGATTGTTAACAGATAAGAATAACAAACGGCTACAGATTCCTAATGAGATAATATTGTTTTAATAGAGAGGGGTGAACAAGGATTTCAGTTCAAAAACATAAATAACTTTCACCATTATTGGTATTTAACACTCATTAATGATTGGGCTCGCCAAAAAGAAGCTAGGATTACCATTTTCGATGATATCTATTTCCTGCTACTACTCATAATTCATTATCCATTATTTTGCGCTGACAGTCAGTCTTGGCAGCGAACAACTACCGCGAAAACTTTTAGATTCATTACTGCGTGCTTTGTTTCCGCAATCACTGCTACTGGGAAGCCTTGGTTGAGTCTCAAATCCATTACTATCAACGCCCACAATGAGTAAATTAACTTTCTCGATACTTTTTCCCACCAAGACAGCTGACTCCCAGTGTCCATCTTGTCTGGTCCGTATTCTGCTATGTATCTCTTCGTGTAGTAGAGCATTATTTACAAACTTACAAAACATTCGTCAAGTGTTTCATATTTCATTCTTTTGCTCTCAAAGTTCGGCTTCCATTTCTATCGTAGCGGCCTTTTTCGTAAAAGAAACTTCAGTCAAAAGCCGAATTCTGAAGATGCATTTCTACTTCTCGTTGTTCTCAGACGTTGTGTTGAGAATGGTTTTCCCATCAACAGACAACACTGAAATTGAAATGCTAATGGTTGAAAGAGTGGGCGCTGAAAGGCAAGCAACAGTTTGCTAGACAACAAAAACAATACTTTTTTTTTGTTTCTAGTCATTCTTCTAATCTTATCCATCTCTGTCGGTGTTGACTCGCGTTTTCACGGTGAGAAAAAATTTCATCAGAAAACAAACTGATCTGTACGCAGCAGACAATGGAGAATGAGCAATGATGAAATCATTCTCGTCCAAGTGCTTTACGCATGACTTTTCTCTTGTTTTTTTCTATGATATCGATTAAGTTTAAAAAGTTCATCTCTTTTTGGAGGCCATTGCACTCATTTTAAAGATAGAGTCTAGAGTAGATTGGAGCTTAAAGGAGTAATTGGATCGGTTTTTCACAGGTCAAGTGATTTATGCCCTTGCTTCTACTGATTGAAGAGACTTATTCACGAGAAGAAAAAACGCTTCAACCCCAAAAAAGGACGAAAATTACTACGATTTCGTAATTTCAAAACTATTATCTTTAAAAATAAATTGTTTTTTTCCAAAAAGATTAAATATGAATTTTACAGTATTTAGGTCAGTGTTTAGATTAACAATGTTAATGGATTGAAAATCGTTCCCAAAATTCCACTAACAACGTCATGCGCTACAAATCAATCAAAATTACACAGCCAAGTTTTATTCTCGCTATTTATTATGAAATGAGCGTTATTATGGATGCAGTTTTTCCTCGATTCAGTCTTTTGTTTTACATTTACATAAAGCATTTTCAGTGCCAACAAAACTTGCTACCTTCACGCAGAAAGTGGTTCCAATTGTTTCTACACTCCACTCTCCCGCTTTGCGTTGCATGATATTTGCGTTGCATGTTGTTTACAGAGCATAATGCATACCATCGCCACCAAAAACTCATTCAATGCCGTTTTGCCTGAGCCGTACCAAAACGGTTTTCCTATGTATGTGTTTGTGAGCCAGCATAGTCCTGAAATAACACGCGCACATTATGGAGCGAGCACTTTAAAACAATTGCTGCAGTTGCAGCTTCACTCGTTTTAAAGTACTTAAAATACTTTATGAAAAGTCTGCAATTCACTCCGTGTACTTTGTTCTATAACGCCAATGTCGGGAAAGTCTGTGGAAGTTTGTGGTTGGTCATTTGCCGTCGCTTGGAACGAAACTAAATTGCTGATGCCCAGTGGCGCAAAGCGGGAGCAATTTCAGATATGAGAATTCAACATAGTTTAGATAGTGAAAAAGTTATGATGCGCCGCAGCTGGTACGATTAAGAACAATGGTCATGATTTACATGATTTTGTGCTTTTTGATGATGAAGATAATACTAAAGAATTGAAATGTTTTAGAGGAGTTTGTCTAGCTTTACATATGATATGAGAATTCGTTATTTCAGTCGAACTAGCATTTAAAAACTTTTTTGGTTATTAGTTCTACAATAAGTCTTATGTTGAAATTTGTCAAACCCTAATTTGAATAATTTAGGGCGTAAAAAAAGCACACAATGTTTCCTCCATTTAATACAGAATTCCCACAAGGGCAGTTAATTGTTCACTTGTTTCTGCTTGCTTAATTAATTCCACTGCAATACGTAAATAGTTGAACCATACGCTTTACTCAACATCGTTGTAAAAACAAACAAACATAATCTCTCGACATTAAAAGTTAATCGCTCAAGTTAAACTTCAGGCACTACTAAAAATGCGCAGTTTTGGAGGTTGAGGCACAAACGCAGGGAAAGGCATAATAACCACAAAAAAACCAACACTACCACCGAAAAACTGCCCACCGCTCAATTTCCATCGGAGCGAAAACTAAAAACGCTGCAGAATTCATTTGCGTTTTTGACTGTGCTTTTATATGCCGAACTTTTCCCGTGCGTTGAATTTGTTGCATCGTTCGCTTTTCGTTGAGCTCTGAAAATTTGTTTTTGCAATTACGACCACTTAGGCCAACTAAACAAACAAACAAGCTGGACGGAGTTTTTTGCCGACGAACCAACCTTTTGTTCACTTGCTTTTAAATCGTAAATAGGCGGTAGTTTACTACCGATTAATGGAGAATGTGGTTTTTGTGAACTGAGGAAGCGTAAGTAGAGGAAAATATGATTCTGTCGGTCCAATTTGTCAAGGGTTTTTTTTCATCTGAACATTTATTTATTCAGCAAGGCAAATAGAGTAAAACAGCACAGGTTATAATTTAATAATTTAAACAGCCCTTTTAACTCCTTAATTATATTTGCTTCTTTAGAAAATTATCATCCAATCATTAATTCAATCCCTGCTGCGGTAGCAGGTGCTAATCCTTCTTACTTATCCGAATCTCTTATCGCCTGAATTAATGAATACTTTGGACCTATCGGATAAAGCGTTGGCTTGAGACATAACAACCCCTTTCATCTCAGTATCTTTCGCTTTGTCACAGGCAAGTACATTATGGCTCGGTTCAAGGCTTAGAAGAAGCCATAAATCTGCATAACAATCAGTTAAGCAATCTGATTAATGAACAGCTCTAATAAATAATTAACTGGCCAATAGAAGCGAACCATTTTGTTACGGATAATGGAGTGATGGTCGTTCTTTGATGGTTGAGACTGATAACAATTAGCAGTGATCCTTTATCTTCTTTTTAATTATTTGGCTTATGATTTTGCGACTCATAAGCTTATCGATTATTTAAAAGAAATAATTATTACCATAAAACGTTTCGACGAGACTAAATACTCTAAATGTTTTAAACCTCTTGTCTGTTTGGAATTGAGTAAAGTCTTTACCAGCTTTTTTAAAACACCAATTCGAGCAAAGGCTTTTAAGAAACAAACAGCAAACATAAGAGTGGAAACAGTCAAAATCACGCATCCCCGTTAGTGGGTACCGTGTGCATTCGAGAACACCGACTCCTCAAAATCAATTTCCCTGCCTTGAGTAACATCAACGACAAAATCCCCTCCTAGATCTCAACATTTTATGCAGGATGTGATTGTACACTCTCTAGCTACAACCAGACCTCGTCACAAGCGGCAAATCCTTATCGACTCGTTGGCGAAACATGCTTCCAAACAGTGGACCCAAAACGAGAACATCCTTTTTATCGATTTTCACAGAGCGTCCGTTTGGTGTTTTTTTCTCCTCTACTCCTATGTTTACCGTAAGCCTACATGCACACTGACACAAGCGGTCGCGGTCGGATCTCGAGTATTCACTCAACACCAGCGCTCAACGTTTTGGATGAAAAGCCTCTCTTTCATAGTTGTCCTACGACTCGTTTCTCGTGGACCTTTAGCCGGTTTTGATTTTTTTCCATTCCTCATATCTGCATACCCAGCTAGCTCGAAACAGCTGCCGATCCGGTCACCGTTCGTTAGTGACAAAATTTTGTAGCTCTAAAAATGGAACGAAGTGAACCCAAACCAAAAAAAAAAAACGCACAAAATTTGATCAACACCAGTCGAAACCGTTAAGCCAACCGCTAATCTCATTCGCACAACGTGTTGCCCGGTATCGTTTCGAGCCTGTTCGGAATGTCATTCATCAACAGAGAGGTCGAAAATATGTCGCCAGCTATGTGCACTGTTGGTGCGACGAATAGACTCGTCAAAACGTAACGACCACAGTTTATGCGTCCGGTCACGGAAACGTATCGGGAAGGCATGAACACTTGTTTTATCCATCAGCAGGCTTACAGCATTTCTTTGCAGCCTTTTTATTTCCGTTTTGGTCTTTCATTCTCATTCCAATCTTTTGCAATTTGGTCAAGGCACGAAATTTGACGCTTTTCAGCATAACTCAATTTATTAACGCGCTATTAATATTAACACGACCTTGAGAGCGTGCCGAAACAGGTGTGCCACGATGTACGATAACAGGATACGGCTGCCGTAGTACGTTTAACCACCGATTGATATTCCAGCTACCGACACATTATTCATGGTTTGTTGAGTTTTGCTGCTTCTTTATTCTGCCAAAAATGGAACCCAGTGGATGAAGCCATGTCCGGACAGTATAAAAGTTGTCCAGCATCAGGGCAAATGAACGAAAGGGGAGAGAAAGAGCGAGGTGACAAAAACACACTCTTTAAGCTTTCAGCCACTGGTCCTTGGTGCTTGGTATGCGATAGTATTGGCAAATTTCATTTTGTTATTTCATGGAATTATCGCTTTGCTTTTCCACTGCCAGACTGTTTCGGAGCGAATAATACTGCTACTTTTCGGGAAATAATAATACTGCTTCGAGCGAGGAAACTGTACCATGGTGACCCATATTGAAAGGTATAGACGGTGTAGTTGGAGTGAAAATGCTGTTTGGTTGTAAGTATTTTCCACGAATACGGACAAAACGGGGTTTCAACAGAAACTTTATTTGTGAAGGTATACCTCACCCTTTTCTCTTCTCAGAACGGGTATAGAGTAGTTTTATTAAGTGCAGAACGTAGAATATGATTGGGATAGCAATCTGAAAATTAAATAAAACCATTCTTATGTTTCCTATTTTTCCCAAACCCAAATACAAATGTCCCAAACCGGTATACAAGATTATATTTTACTCTGCAAGTGGAGCCGCCCAGTCGTTTATGTAAAAAGCTCATTTAATGGAGACGCCTGGTTGCTTTTAAAATCAAAGTCGCAAACAATTCCCCCGACATGTTACTTACCTTCGGTGCCCGAATTAACAATATCACTACATTAGAAAGGATTTTGTTTTCTCGTTTAATGCCAATACAATCACACGCATGGATAACACAAACAGACGCACATCAGACCCGGCTCATCTCACCAAGACGAAAATTTAATCTGATACATCTGCTTAATGCAGATTTGTCCCCGGATATTGAATCTGTTCTTATTCAGCAAATGTAGAAGCAAGTTTAGGGGCGGTCCCGTGGTACGATCGACTACTCAACTGACTCAATAACATGCCCGTCATGGGTTCAAACCCAGAATGGACCGTCCCCCCGTAGCTAGGATTGACTATCCGACTACGTGGTCATGAATTAAGTCTCGCCAGCCTGTATAGGCCGGCATATCCACGTTGATTGTAACGCCAAACAGAAGAAAAAGATGCAAGCCATGCAGCACCTCTTTACTGATGACATCATTCAACGAAAAAAATGTTGAGGTTGAGTCAATTTGCAAACATTCGTAAAAACACACTTACACACATCATGTGAGGTAAACTGGATAAACAATTATTATAAACTTAACAGATTTTTTTCCACTCAAATCTTCGATTGCTTGACTAGTGGATGATCCTTCAAAGCATCATTTTTGAATGTGAAATAAAGCTTATGCAAAAAGTACCTTATAATCAATTTTTTTCAAAGACTAAAATAATCGAGCATTTATATGTTATAAATCAATATCTGAACGTAACCCATTCGGTTTAGTCAAGGTTATTTTGCAGCAAAATATCCAAATCTTTCAGTAAAAAAAACTAAACTTCTCAAGCACTGCCACATTTCCGTTTCAATTTCGGCTCGTAAATTCTTAATTTAACTGTATACGCATTTTTGTTTATTAAAAATAACCCATTGAGTGCCTCTAATACTCATCAACTAATCTCTACACGTACGCTGGTGTTCAAACTTTGCCACTTTCTCACCCAAAAAATAACCAAAAATTAAGCTGCTCATAACTTTACCGTTCCAAGCTGCTGTCCCACGAGATGGTTGACGATTTCACCATTTTATGCTGTTTTATGGTTTCACACTGCACCGTGCGCCACAACATGAGCATTTCGATAAATATTTATGAAACCATGCGCAACCCGGCCGAGGTTAACCTGCAAAGCCGTGAGCCGGAAAAGCAGACTCCCAAAAGATCATCGGAAAACCGGAGGTGAAAATGCGGTTTTAACGCTTCGTCTGTTGCGGTGGCAGGGGAAAAAAATTTCGTGCATAAACTGCCGCTAGGGCAAGTCCCGCAGCTTGTGCGGGTTTTTATGGAAAGCAGGAAACAAAAACAAACTAAGCAGGTCGGTTGAAGCAACAATACCTCCTTTGCTGGTGTGAGGCTTTTTTTACGTGTGATGTTTTTCACACATGAACATTATTATTATAAACAGAACGAAACGCCTGTTCCGGAAAATGGAAGCCACAGTCATTCGTATTCTGTATAATTGATACTATCAATTAAAATAAACTAGGCATGCAAAGAGCACTGCACTGCAAAAGTCATGTTTTCTTTTCAATCTGTTCAACCTATTGACACAATTATTCACTTGAAAACGTTGCATTTATACGCATTGATAGCGTAACAAAAGCTGTATTGGATTATTTGGTTGTGTGGAGCAGCATAGTTTAATGTTTTAAATTAAATAACAGCACAAATTTTTATAAATTATTTTTTTTACAAATTTTATAAAAAAAAGCAAAACAACTTTTAACAATGTGTCGAGAACATAGTAAGTTTCATTGCTTTAATAATAAACGTTTAAAAGAATAAAACATGCAATCCATGGTGAACCTTTCATACAGACTATGCTCCATCTACTTACCTGTAGTATATACCTCTTTTTTTGTTTTTTTCCAATTTTGGCAGTGTTTGTGTTGGCCGCTATTTTTTTTAATGTATCCAGTACTACGCAACGCAATTGACGTTATTTTACCTAAACCGCATGCTGTTCACGCTTGTTTCTTTGCGTGGTTTATGCGATCGCAATTCACAGGCTCTACTTCTACTGACCACAGCACATATTGTCAATTACCGTAACAGACACTGTCGGTGAGACGCCACCACACACTGATACATCCAAAGCTCCAAAGTTTAACACCAACAAGAATCACAAAACCACAAACTCCGTCAAACCCCCATGTAGCGAAAAACACTGTAAAATGAAAGGGAAAGAATTGGTTTGCGCAAACAATCAAGGCATGGGGAAGAGAGTATTGGTACAATTTTACGCCTCCCTAGCGTAGATAGCGTGGTCTGGCGTTGGCTCATTCAAACAATATCCGGAGTACACATACTGTCACACATACAGACACTCAGTATTCTGCATTATCCATCGATAAGCTGAAAACCGATATTCAACACACGAATAGTCTCCACTGGAATTGGACAAGATCTCCCGGGAACACTTGTTTATTTTTTTATCACTTGTTTTGGTTTTTAAATCTCATATTTTTTTCTTTTCAGGACCGCATTTCAGTTGCTGGACTGCATACAGGATTACAGGATTTTTTTTCCAACACTTTAGGTGTCATATCCGGAGATGCAGGTTTTATGCGTCGGATTCAATCTGTTCGACAGAAAGCTCAAACGGGACACTTTTTCTGAAATAAAACACACACGCTCTTCTTCAATCTATACTTCACAGAAACATTTGCTTCCCTCCACACGCGGGTCACGTTTTGCGAAAGCTTCAGCATACAGCACTCGGGAAAAAGAAATCACACCATACCGGACCTGCCCCCATCCACAAGGCACCTCAGCAACGTATGCGTCACACAACCACTACAACCTCGCATACCAAACACTGCAGTAAAACGGAACTGCTCGGAAAATTGCTTTCTAATCCCATTAAACCGGTCTCACACATTCCACATTCCAATGGCATCTCTCAACAAACACACTAACACACATGCCCGGGTCAACGTAAGTACAGATCTGCATGCGTTTTTTTCCACTGCGTTGCGTACATCATCATCATCATCATCATCTACATTATCATCATGGGTGGGTCGTGAAGAATTTCAAATCGCTTTACCAAACATTCCAAGTGCAACAACCTTTTGCGCCAAACACACATACAGAGCCAGATGCACTGCACTTCATTCCGAGCAATTAACGATTAGTGCCTTCGTCAACCCGATGGCAGAAAGGTGCCACTTGTGTGTAAGTAATGTATGTTTCACCATCTAAGGCTTTACCGTGCGACCATTCGGCATGCCATTGTACAGGTGTGAACGAACACTTCTGCCATCCAACAGCATCTCTGTCGAATGCTTCTCTTAAGGGCTGCGTCTTGCCTTTCTTCATGAATCAAACATCCTTCTTCACACGATAGTTGAGAGCAACTTAAAAATAAAAAGCTCGACGACTGTTTAATATTGCATCACGGTCGCTTCACTCCGTCCGCTTCACCGGCAACCAAAGAAGAACCCGTACGACATTATGACACTCTGCAAGCAAAACGAGAGTATTGGAGAGCCTCTTTTCTCAACACACTCGTACATTCCTACCTTCGAGCCGTTAAAACACGTCTACTTGAGATGGTCACCAGCGCACCGGCAAAGGAATATTAATCCAATATTCAAGCGACGAAGGCTGCACCATCCACCAGCAACGATTGAAATGATCTTTCCGCCGACTGATGAAGAAGAAATCACTGATTGTATATCTCTCTTCGACGCGGTTTTCGACGGAACGAGAAAAGTCGAAATCACCTCCCACCGCTACTTCACGCTAGCACGCACGCACGGACAGCCGTTTCCTGTCAACTACCGTCAACGCTAGTCACCGAGATACTGAGTTGCTGTTTCGTTTCATTCGCCCATGGGGTTGACTTCGTTGATTCAAGCTGAGCTGAGTGACTTCCCCTAACCGAACGAAGAAGCTTTTGGGGCACTCATTGAGCCATCTGGGGGAGAGAGTTTTCATTGTCACACCAACACAATCGTACGGTTTATTCAAAAACTAGCAAAACGGACAATATACGTTTACGTTTCGAGGTTAGGGTGTTTTGCTTTGATTTTTTGTTTTGTTATTTGTGTGTGAGTAGAACTTGTTTCTGTTCTTGTCTCTCTGTCATGTCCCAGGCCGTTATCAGCTGATGAGTTTTGATTAGTTTTTATGAGTATTACGTACGTTGTGAGAAAGGTTGGTCGACAGGAAACTAAAAGGAGCGTCTAATTAAATAAGCGACATTTGAGCAATCCTGCTAGATGGTTTCAGAAAGCAATGTTATCAAATTGATTATTAAGAAATAATTTTGAAAATTAAGACGGACACGGTTCGGCAATGTGGCTTTAAAATCAAAATAATATCACCAAATTATTAACTGAATACGTTTATAGGCATTTTTTGAAATATTTGATTTCAACCCTTAAAATTATATATCATTAGAACGAATTAAAAGCGCAAAGCATGACTTCAAGGATTTTCATTTTCGTGAAATCGAACAAGTCAGTCAAAAAGAAAAAGATAGTTAAAAAAGGAATAACAAACGTCCATGCTTAAAAGAATAAGCATAACGAATTCCAATAATGTTTTTATCTTCAACGTATCAGTCGACCTTTTATCATTCCTGTTCGATAATGAACTTCAACATAATCTGCTAACATGTCATGTGTCGAGTTGATTATGGTTTAGACAGAACCAAGGCTTACGGGTAAGCTATCCCAATCCAGTTCACTGTAGCTTACTACTGATGCGATTTATCAAACTACCATCAAATCTCCCCTTACTCCCCTCGTAATGCTCTCCCTGCAAGAGGTCGTATTAAATTAGCGATAGTGTCATGAAAAAGTACCAACAGCATTATGAACTCGTATGCACATTGGCCCAAATCCACCGGCGCAAGATACCATCAACGCCCTACAAAGCTGTCACCAGTGCCGCACATTATATCCCACCAACCACACAAATTATGTTGTGCCACCGAGTACGATGAGCATGAACTATTCACCTCCTCCATGCTGACGCATAATGCCTATCCAATAACTTTACCAACCAGTTTATCCCGAACCGAATGCTACAACGCAACGAAAGCTCCACATGCACCCCGTGGAGTGAGCGGGGATCAGTGACATTCGCTGGTTTAAACTCTATAGCCACAGCTCGCACACTACTTTCATGTTTTCGCGGACATTTATCCTTCCAGCGATGGTGCTTGCCTCACCCAACAGCTCACAGCGGAATCATGTGACTGAACCCCGAGGATAGGGAAAGTTTTTTTCCCAGCAGGGCAGCGGTCCTGTGTTTATCAATTCATTTCATCCTTCATTCTTTCATCTTGACCAACAAACGCCTAGGGCGCACATTGAGCTTGTTTATACCATCGCAACTATAGTTTCGTAGGTGGTAGTAGATCCTCCACGGGGATGTACAACGCTCAGTCGGTAAAGATGAACCAGAATGACGTTGGTAACAAATTCCAAATGCCACCGGTCAGAAATGGATTAGAGCGAAAGCGTTTGATGTTTGCTTTATGATCTTAAATTCTCGAACAAAAAAGCAGATATTTGTTAGCTATCTCTCATGTTCCGAGCTTTTTTGTGACAAAGGCTCAAAAACTCAAGAACAACACTCTGAAGCATAGAAAAGTCTTGATTCGTAATTTTGGATGATTTTCGAAAAATGTTATCAAAAAAAACTTTTCTGAACTCCAAACACACTTCGCACTGGTATTTGAAGCACTAACAAGCACAAGAAAAACATGATTATTAGAGCATCGATCAATAACTGTTGAGAATTGCTGGTTTTTAACGAATTTAAATGGGTAAACTAATTCCTGGTGAAAATTTCCGATTATGTTATCGGCATTGCCTCGCGCAGACCACACGTAAATTAAACGCTAGAAGCAAACATTCCGTAAGGAGTTACACATCGTGGACCAAACGATGTCGGCAATCATCATCTCAGCGCTGTACAGGTCGTTTTCCTTTGCTCTGTCTTTCTCCAACACCTACCTCAACGACTTGAACCGTACCTTTGAGTCATAAAACCACAACGATATGCAGTGCAATTCACCTTGATTCCGGTCTCGCCAATGGGAAAGATATAAGGACACCCAACAACCCATATCCTTCGATGGTTATCGGTTTCGTAGTGGGATGCAGGCACAAAAAGGCACAAAAATAATGGGTTTGAATGTCAATTGACGGTTTCAGAGGAAAATTGAAAGCTTCTCGCTATAACTTCTATCAACCACTCAACAGCTTGCGTTCAATCGATGTCCCGTCCCGTGCCAGAGAATTGATTTTCATTCAAAACCGGTTGGTGTTGAAGAAGTTTACAAGCACTCCATCGTAAACCGCGACAAGGGCGAGGACTGGCGATGCATAAATGATGTGCCGTCGAATAATTAAACTAACTTCGCAGATGCTTCGTTCTGCAAAACGATGGCTGCATCAAGCGTAGAGTGTTGCGTGGCCACCAGGTGGCTTTCCATTAATTATTCAAATAACATCCCAACGCTGGGTAAGCTCTGAGCGTAGTGGTAGATTGAAAAGAGAATTTGCAGAATATCGGCACACTTATCGGTGATCATTCATGCACGGTGAGTTACGCGGAAAAGCGGAAAGTTTTGCAAAGAAGAATATAAAATTCAGTTCAAAGAAGCAGGATGATGTATATGGATTAATTTTTTGAAATTGTGATACAAAATCATCCACAATAATCGTCGTTTCTGCGTTATAAATTTCACTCTGGCGATAAACAATGCAAAAAACTACCATTATGAACTCATGAGCGCACATTGTTACAATTTCACGCTCTCACACGCGCATTGTCATGGGCTTCACAGATTTTCCACATGAATTTCCCGTGCCTTGGAAAAAGACATGTGTCATATTCACATTTCCAGCCCACCTAGCAGCTTCCTCCGGTTTGGATGGATGAAAGCGGTCACCAAAAGTAACGTGATACATTCGGTTGGTCACCAGCAGTGGCTTGATTATTCAAATTATTTCTGTTTTTACCACGTGCACTCCAATAATGCTGTGAAGCAGAAATGTATCAATTTCACTGCAAATATTGGTGGCGTGTGCGAAAAATCAACCAGAGAATGTGTTTTTTGTATGGTACGATTATTGTCTAGATACAAAGGCCGTTGAACGTTTCTGCGTAGTCATCAAATTACGTCCCTATCGGTGTGATCTTTGTACTGTCAAATATTTTTAATTCAAAACGTAGCACCAATAATTTCAGTAATTGCTTAACCGAAATTATTTTATCTTTTTCTTGGTCATAGTTATGTTGAGTTTCTTTCGTAGAATTAGACCTTGAGTAAATATTGTGTTTATTTAAACCTTGAATTTATTTTTTGTGCACTTTTATCTCATCGTTATCTTTTATTTATCTTTTTTGCACAACAAGTGAGTGCTAGAAAAGGAAACTATTTATGAACACAATCGAACCTTGAGATACTTGCTGAAGAGAGCCAACCTTTTTTTTCTATCAAATCACGAGCTTAACACATATTTCATTTTTGTGCTTGTGGAGGAATGTTACCCATACCAACACATAGGAACAAAAACCGATCTATTTCTCGCAAAATGCAAGACCTCCTTGTTCTCGGAAGCAATCACACCCACATCAAAGACATCCGAGACGCTGCCGCGTAAATGTAGCTGTGTATCGTTAGGCGAATGGTAAATTTCGCTTAATCGTTCAAAAAATGCGCTTGCCTAGGCGATTACAAACGGCGCTAAGCCTCCCTCCTTGGATCTTTAGAACGTAACATCGACGAACGAGGAAACAGTACGTTGTTTCAATTCCGTCGTAGCAATCAGCAGAAAATATTGAATTATGAAGGCGAATGTTTCGATCAGCTCAAGTGGCAATCGGAATCGTGCCGACCAAATTGAAGAATCCTCGATGCTTCGCACATTAAGCACTGTGAATTTTAATAGAAATTTAGATTGAGCAGCTGTTTTTCCATCAACCTATTCAACTGCAGGCTAAACTTCAAATGCTGCCTGTCGCTTGCTCACAGGAATCTTGCCGTAAATGTTCTGAAGCAAACGCTCCTGTTCTATGCCTTCGAAAACGACCCTATGCCCTCTTTTCTGGCTTAATCTAAGTACCACATCACTCCCATCAAACAGCCGGTAGGAGATTCTTAGTTTATCTAATTTCGCTTCGCAACACTTCCAGTTCCGAAACAGTGCACGGGGGTGTTGCGGCTTCCGCTTTACACGCGCAATTTTGTCGCCGTTCATCAGAGTCATCCAACGGTGACGCAAAACTTCCCGTTTGCTGCTGCTGCAGCTCTGCGGCAACCTGTTTCTGAATTGTCGGTCGCTTCCTGCGCACCATTACAAAACGAGGCAGCACAACTTCCGTCATCTGTCGAGAGAAAGCAGCAGCAGCAACGGCAGCAATAACATTACACACATTTGCCAGCATTAATTTCCGCGCGTACCATGTCGCGTATACATGGGTTGCAAGTTGGTTCTTTGGCCGCGTTTTTCCTAGCGGTTCGGGCATTTTGCCACAAAATGATTACCGAGCCATGAAAGGTTTGAGCAAATAAAAAGCAACAGAAAAAGAATAAAAACTGTGTTTGTTTCATCGTTCTGCTAGAGTAAGCCACAGCGATGCAAATTAAGAAAAAAAAAAAAAGGAAATTAGATACAAAAACAAAGCGAAAAGAGCAAGGTCATTTGTTTGCTGTTATAAAACAAAAAGTACGATACTGTTATATTATCACAAAACATAAATTACGGTAAACGTTATTTACGGGTGTTGTAGTTATTATTTTATCTGAGAAATAAATATATTCCAAAACACGCTTCATTCTCTACTCTATCAAACTACGTCCCTGCTCCCCGACATTAAAAACTAACACACAATAGAACCACGAAAAAATGACATAAAAATAATAATAGCAAATAATCAGATTTACCGATATCAATTAACATTCGCCCGGAATTGGCCACAACTCTCGGAAGTGTGCATGGTTTAGTGGGGACATACAAAAGGGAAAGTAAGAAACACAAACTAGTGTACGCTTCCCAGATATGGGTACATTATCCCACTCTCTTTTAATAAAAACATAGTGGCGTGCGTTTCCGTCTTAATCGTACAACAGATTGCGGAAAGTTTCGCCTTCAACATATGCCAGCTATTGTGATTTGGGTTTCCGCTGGAACCAAAGAAAGCCCACGCCAAACCCGGAAGCTCATGCGTGACCATTGTGTCGGGCAAGCGGGAAAAGCTGAAGCCCATTTTGATTGTATTGTGTTGAAGATGAAAAGCAGAACATCGTAAGCGTGAACATGTTTTCTTGTTTGTGGTGATGAAGGAAAGGGATGAGTTATTTTGAAAGTATATTGTGTGGTCTTTACGTGTCGTTTTGTTGAGAAAAAGACAGTATTGCAACATTATGCTCTTTTTTCAGGAATCAATAGCATTATAGTAATGTGGGAAGGCAAACTAACAAAAAATCTGCACCATCATTTAACCATAAATGTTTAATAAACACTTTTCTCTATTTTAAATCTCTTTTAAAAGAAACCGTTGCTCAAAACACTTAGCACAGTAAAAGCTTACACCGTAAAAATGACTCACTCGCCTTGCACCTTTCCTCCATCGGAAGAAGAATTCTCATTACGCAAAAGGGTCGCTGAAACTTCCTCACGACACAGGAGCTCCAAAGTTCTGTGGATCGTAAATGTCGGCCAAGCCAGTGCCATCCCGGAAGCACTATTGTCAAGTGGTGCTCTGTACCAATTACAGTTAAACATTTAAAAGAGCCCCACTCAGTGTCTTCTGAAACCGGTACACTGAGCTGACTAATTAATTTCACCCACTCTTGTAACATTGCCCGTTCTTCCTGGGCTGTGAGTTTACTCAATGCGGTATTTTCATTTCTATTACGTAAAAGAGTCATCATTGCCCTTTTGAGTTTCTCAGTTCCACTTCATGCCGATAGTCGTCTTCTTAAGCTATCTATTCAATAGAGTTGTCCATTGGCCATGGGTCCTACACTGGCCATACTGAAGACGGTTGATAATTATGTCATATCTTACTACGAGAGAACATCAAAATGGCAAAACATGAATAGTTATTGAAGGTTACTGGAGAGCTTTTGATATTTAAGTTTTGTAAAGAAATCCTTTCTTTTCGAGGGCAGGTGGTGTTTTGTTTTTCATTCAGTTCAATTAACCGCTATCACTATTCAATTAGTATGTTCTATAGTATATTAGAGCATTAGTAATTTCAAATTAAAGTTTATTTAAATTAAAGTTTGGTTGGTTGTAACAGACAGTTGTAAATTTGCTTGTAAAATTTCAAATTGATAAATGCTCAGCTTTGTTTAGTCAACCATCAGCCCTATAATCAATGAACTTGGAGAAATTTTACAATTATCTCGTATATTTTAGATGCATAATTTAAAAAGTTTCTCCTCATTCAGCAACCTTTGCTGCTTCCTTATTGATGATTTTATCCATCCATTTTGAAGTAAGTCCCATGTCAAAACTGACTTGAATCTTGGATCCTCTACTTACTATATTATTCATCAATGAGTGCTCAGTTTGAGTATTACATCTGGCATAACATCATCGAGTACCATTTTCCGTTAAGTTGAATGTCACGTCATTAGTCACGTCACGTCAAAATGTATAACCACTCATCTTACCTGGTCGTCCATGCTTCAACTGGAAACCAGACCGTCCACTGCATGAGCTAATCCCCTTTGCCCGGCTCAAACGGTTATCTTACAGGTAGTAATTAAGACATAGAGGACAGGAGCATTGAACATTGTCGTAGAATATTTGCCAGCTCGAGTGGAGCAAAACGTGTTCCTATCGGTGCGGACACGACCGTCCATTTCAGGAGAGATTATTCAGTTTAACGACTGCGGATGTAAATTCCTCCACAGTCGATGCCTAACTTAGTATAGTTTAGTGATGATGCAAATAGTACCATATCTTGTGTTTGCAGACATTCTCCAGAAATAACTATACATGTGGGAAATTTGATAACTATCAAAACATTCGTACCTATTTGATTGAAATTATACCTTACGAAGAAGATAGCAGATACACAAACCATAGATAACGGCTAGTGTAGTCTCTTACTAGAGCAGTACTACATGCTTGATTTACAAATGCTTTCCATATTCCTTAAATTCATAAATCCTCCTTCAAGTTCCCATCTCAAATCAACAGTTACTCAGTTTTGTTGATGGTTTGGATTATTGTTTTTTTTCTTTCTCTAGTAATGAGGCAGTTTGTCTTCCGATAATGACGCTTTCAGAAGAAGGCACAAACACACGATAAATTTTTGGAAGCATCAATCGTATCACTTAGTATTTGATTAGCACATCCCTTTCATCAGCACGCACGGCTCACACCGTCCCCTTAATCCCACGGCAATTCCCACAGCTCAATTCAGCTCTCATATGGACTAGAAACACTGTTTGATAGTCCCTCTAGATCGCTGGAAACATGTTGTTTTTGCGTGCTCAAATCCAACTTTTCCCTTGAATCCCTTGAAACTTCTTTGCCTTCCTTGGTTTCAGAAGTAACAGAGCGTTGGTGAAGCGACTAACAAATGGCTCACAATCGACCCACCCATCAACGTAACGCGTTTGCGGCCATCCCATGCCGGCGGCTATCGATGAACAAGGGGAAGTGATTTTCGGTATCTCCCGGGTGAAGGATGAAAGGGTTTGCACGTGGAATATTAATGTAGTCAATTTGATGGACTGTGTTTTAGTCCACGAAAGCCGGGTTTCGGTTGTCTTCTCTTTTTCTCGCTCTCTCACTCCCTCCGACTCTCACAAGTTGCTCCTTTTCTTGTGTTTCTAGTATGTCTCTGCTGGAAAGGAAAGGGGATAACTTGTGAGCCCTTTTAGTATAATTGCTGTTTCATCGAAGATTATCTGGTTTTAGGAAGGGTTTCGTCGGTGCATTGTGTTGCGCTTTTTAAGTTTCTAAATCTTGGAAGATTCTTATCTTCTGGAAGATGAAGAAACATAAGAAAAAATAAGGTAAAACTGCTGACGTCAAAGCCCTACTGTGAACCTTAGACAGTTTGCCAATGACCCCTGAATTGATTTCTGAACACAGAATCCTTGACTGTGTTTTGAGCATTTCTATCAAATGAAACATTTCATCAACGTGCAACTCTAATCACTTTTCAGGCAAGAAACTTCAGCCATACCGAACAAATGACAAGCGCTCTTATCCGCATTAACACTTGTCCCAATCATATGTTTTCAAAATCCACCATCACGGTACACTAATGAAAGTGCAAATACAAATTAATTTCAATCACTGTTTCCAAAACCAGGCTGAGAAGCAAACATCCGAGCCTGACGGGCGCGTTTCATGAATAGTGTTGCGAATTGAGCAATTAATTTGTACAAATGACTACCACAAGTAAGATTCGGGCTTGAAGAACGGTCGTTACACCGTGTGTGTTGTAGCAGTTGGAGCCAAGTATCTCACTTCATCCAAACCAAAGCCAAAGTATACCTTTACCCGATTTAAAACGGTTTTACACCAGCACTTCGCTATCCCATAACACCCAAATTCCATTTTCGAAACAATTCCCCACACTCTCTGAGGTTCATTTAGACGGAAGATACTAATTAAAACTATACATTCGCTTTCCGTGTCTTGGCTTTCGTTGGTTGCCCTGGGGAGTGTTCAACTTTGTACCATACTTTGTTATGTTCCGAACACGCTGCAGAGGAAGGAAATGGAAATAGTTCGTAGTTTGTATTTCTTTGATTGACTACGATTCTGTCCATCCATCGTTCATAACTGAACTTAAACTCTCTAAAGTAATCAAGTATGAAGGTGAACAAGGTTGGTTGATGTTTTGATAGACAATTAGTTTTTATAAAGACGATTTTAATCATACCTCAACTTTGCACAGTTATTTGCTCAAATGTTTGAAATCCAGTTAAATTTCGAAGCGATATATCTCTCTTTTTTTTGAAAATCTAGTCATTATCCTTTTAATTCTCTGGATATATGCTGTCATTCAATATGAAGCAGAAAAATTGCCAGAAAAAAAAGTAAAACAATGTTTGATAAGTTACAGTTACAGTTACCCTATCCTGGTTAATCTATTATTCATTATTTCATTAAAATATTGGCTGATATTGGCTGGTATTATTGAATCCGTTCGTAGCGGTAACGTACGGCGCTCACATGAAATTTTAGGGATGGCAACAAATTTCTTGAGCCCGGTCATACAACGACGCGGCGAATAACTGTAGCAACCATCTAGTACGTTAGGAAAATGAGTGTCGGGACGTACGCCGCCGCTACGAACGGATTCAATAATACCAGCCAATGGCTGATATTATTGAATCCGTTCGTAGCGGCGGCGTACGTCCCGACACTCGTTTTCCTAACGTACTAGATGGTTGCTACAGTTATTCAACGCGGCGTTGTAGGAGCGGGCACAAGAAATGTGTTGCCATGCCTAGAATTTCATGTGAGCGCCGTACGTTCCCGCTACGAACGGATTCAATAATACCAGACATTATTTAAACATTACTGCATGTTTTGTACTCATGTCAAGTTTTAAATATTAAACTCAACACAATGTTTAAATTTTAAAAGCTCAACTGGAAAAATGGCACACAAACGGCTCTATTATTAGTTCACATCTTACTTGACAGTATGCTTCAAATTTGCATAAAATATTCGCCACCCCAAACCAGCATGACAGCAAGAGTAACAACATACTCTCTCTTGTCACGACATGAACAGTTGGTAAGGTATGAAATAATAATTAGAAACACGCACCTCTCATATTACCTCTACTATTCGTCTACTGTTCTTCATACTTTGTTCTCACTCTATTCCTTTCATTCTTTATTTCTCTCTCTCTGTTTACGCTTCTATCTAACGACTACACACAAAACAGAAACTCATTACTATGGTGGTGGAAATTGAATATTCCCTATCCGAACACACAAAAGCTCGGTTTGTCACCCTTCTGCTCTTGTACGCTACCGGCGCTACGAGCTGTCGAGAGCATATATCTGTATGCAAAAATAAACTTGCCGCCACTCACCTGCACAACTTCGTACCTTACCAGCAACAGTCATAAAATGAACCAAACTTTCCAAATTTAATAAACAAAACAGTTATCATCGACAATCATCGCAGCTGATGATGGTGGCTGCGGTTGGCATCACAGTCCGCCCTCGGGACTCTTAATCCTGCCTCCACAACAGAGTCCATACGGATATGTGCAGCGTATGAATGGCGTGCTGTTGCCTCTCTAGAAACTGCCCTCTTTTTTGTTGAGCCTTTTTTGCGTTGCGTTGGTCTCACACCGACGCTTTTACCTTTCGTGGTAGATAATAGACACTTTGTACCGCAGACTTAGGTCTTGACTTGTGCACACAGACTTGGAATAGACATTTCCCAGAAGCCGGAAATGGTCAGGACATTCGGTGTGCAAAAATAGAACTCATAAACTCATTTCCTTTCGTAGTCAGACACTGTTTCTGAGTACATTTTGACAGCTCGGCTAGAATGAAAAAGGTTACTTGCATGGGTTTTAGTGGGGGGGGGGGGGGAGGATTTACTCTGAGGGTGACAAAAACTCATCTGTTTCGGAAATGATATATCAACGAAAGAGATACAAATAGAAGCACTCCGGGGAACACCAACACTGAGCAAGGAGTATCAGAAAATGTAATGAAATTAATATTTCGGCTCAATACTTTGAAATCCTGAATTACTTATATTCCCCTTCCAGTGTAAATACTCATCGCAGCAATCAACAGATGGCATCAATCTACAAACAATCGATGCAAACAACATTTAATTTAATTATCAATTCAAACACCAAATACAAACCATCAGTAAACAGCACTTTTGCGATGAGCTTACCTTTGCTGTGTTAAACACTTTCTGTGAAGCCTGTTTTCCTTTCATATAATTTGTGTTGCGTCGAAACGGCTCATTTGTTATTGAGCTTACAGTCTTGTTTACAGAAAATAGCAAAGAACATTGAACGCAAATTAAACGAAACTCGAAGATTTTTGGTTTAAACATTCTTGCAACCAAACAGAACTATTGAAAATGCCTTGTTTTGATTCAGAAATCGATGGCAAAGGATTTGTCCGGAAGCTTTTTAAACTCTAGCAAGTATTCTTTTTCTTTACGGAAAATGCAGCCAAACAGTAGTTTTGCGGTAAACTACGTTTCAAAAGTAACAAGTGCACTCTTTGAGATAAAGAGTGACCATGCAGTTCCAAGCCAAACATAACTTCCTGCTGAAGCGATCAATTTGAACATAGTTTATAATCCAATTAGGACACATATTTTGCCAACAAACTTGCCTGTAACTCTCACCCTATTTGCCGAAAGCTAGTTCGACAGAACTGGTAGGTGGTTTGACCGTTAAGCTTATCATCATTCCTTCCTTCCTGCCACTGGCAGACAGCCTGCTTTTGCCAACTCATCATTTCATATGTGTTTGACGTGGAAAACTGCCTCAAGCCAACGTTTGAGCTTTTGCCCGTTGATAACCCATCGATACCATACTGAGCGGATCTCAAAGGAACCTCACACATGACTTATCTTGTGAGTTTAATTTTCAAATATGGTCCAGATTGAAGACGTCCTGGAATCTAACAAATAGTCTTTGCCATTGGGAAACTGTTTTGGTATGTATGATGATGACACAACTTTATATGATCGAAGTAAAACAGTCTCTTCACAAGCATTCATATCACAAAATTTGACAGGATACAGGTGGTGTGTGTGGCTTGTAAATTTGTGTGGCATTATCTTCACTTGGGAAGAGCTGTACTAATCAAGTTGTTAATTTTTTATACTTATTGCTAAAGCTGTTACGAGCACTAAACACACTTGTGAATTGAACGAATCTTCTTTTTGTAGCCTCGTAGCCAGGATACAAAATCCCAAAACCAGGAACATTTCTTACAGTATCACTACCCTATTCGAACATGTTCTTCTATGCCGACCGATCGATTTCAAATCACAAAGCCTCGAACGACGCGTGCTTTCAAACAACCTCACACTCACTGCCTTTTCTTTATCGCTAGGATCAAAATCGGAAACCAATGGCATGCCTTGGGCCTCCAACGCATAGTTTGCGTTGACAGAATGTACCACAGAATGCCTCAACAATGACACGAGAAAGCTCCGCCGTTCCGTCTGCAATTTCCTCAGCTTTGCGTTCTCAGTTTCTCATATCCAGACGAATGCTTGTCATACCAATGCCTATGTTCTCCGTCTGACATTACCACAAAGTGCTTCCCAACAAACGATTTCCGTCTTAACGCGTCAATAACATGGTACGCCAAAATTAAGCTGAAACTAGGTACAACAAACTTCCGGTCGAATAGTTCTCCACTTCCATCAAACTGAGACTGTCATCATCCAGCAAACTATGCAACCAAGTTGATTGCTCGAAACACGCACACGTTCTAAGCGATCTCAGCATCCTGGAACACGTTTGGTGATCATCGAATGTTCCGGTTTACACAAGCCATGACGACACGGAAAGCCCCAGGAAACAAGAAGGCCCAACAGAGTCACATACGGTTGATTTATTCGAGATCAACAAATTTCGGTAACACTCGGTCCCAGATGAACCTTTATATGAACTTGTCCGATTCTGGGGAAAGAGGATGTTGCAGCCCAAAGGTGTATCGTTTTTTGACACTTTGATGCCATGTTGCCATACTTCATCGATAGTGTATCATCATGGGGAAGGATGGAAGCAGAGCGATTGTTTCGATGTTTTGGAAGTCAACACAAGCAAGTGAGCATCCCGTTACGATATCTTGTGGAAATAGATCACTGGATGTTTGAGGGTTGGAATGGATGCTCGGAACTATTATACATCAACATGTTCTATCTTTCCAATACATTCGGGCAATCGAGTTATACCGTGTAGCTTATTAAATTGGGAGTGTGAAGATGATGTCAACTAACAACTTGTTTTAAAGAATTTAAAAGATTGCAATGAACGCCCAAGAGTTTTATTAGAAAGTTGAAAGTCATATTTCAGAATCGTCATAAATCATAAAATACCTCTCACTTTAACGTAGTGAACAGTTTTTTAGAAAATTACTAATGCACATACCAAAGAGCTTATGCAAAAACTGTAGCAGTAACGTTTATTAAGCAACCTCACCGTGCCGAGAATACAAGCTCGTCTTCGCAAACTGCGTTGTAATACTGCCCACGAAACCGCAGCAAATCATGCGGAGAGTTTTGCACTACGCTCTCCAAATTAAAACAAATTGCCTATTAAGCTGCACCAACACATTGTCGGAGCCATCGCTTTATCGCTTGGTGACGTTTTTTTCCAGAAAGTGCAAAAATATTTCCGATGCATTGTGTGGGCAACCAACCCATTAATTTAATTTAATCAACCATTATCTTAACAGGCAGACGGCGTACTCACCACATTTTTGAGCTGACGGTAGCAATTTTTCATTTCCTTTCCAATGCTTTACTTCTGGCACGTGTGTGAGTGTCCGCGAGTGCATGTGCTTAAAAGAGAATAAGAATCGACGCTTCCCTACCTGCAACCTTCAATACATAAGTTTCTTCCTTAAGACCTCCCAGTAGCACAAGAATTGCGCAATCGATTGAAACCATCTACCCGTTCTGCTCCCCAACGAAAGGGTAGAGACAAGTCCGGAAACACGCACCACTAGCTCGGCATCGAAACCGCTTCCAGATCACATTTTCCGCCCAACGACGACGCTCGGTAACACTTTTCGGTGAGGAATAAATCATTACGTTTGCCATGCATTTTCTCAGGTAAGCTTCTAGGCGGGATAAAGCAAAACGGAAGCAGAAACACACTCTTGTATGCACGGCGGCGCCAGCATTCGATGGTGATAGTGTGCAATGAGTGTGGCTTCCATCCGCTACGCTTTAGCCATTTGGCAGAAAGCATTCTTTCCAATTCATTTGTTTTTATTACGACGGTGTAGCGAGCGGCAGAACATTGTAGCTTGTTCTCTTTTATTCCGGCGGAGGAATTTGTGGGATAATGCAATTCTCGCGACACGTTCCACTGCAGTCGCATGCCGTCAATAGCAACAAGTTCGGTGGAAAAGTGTTATCCTTGCAGCATTGTGGTATGGTTAGTGTAGCCTTTTAAAGCGTTGATGAATAGCTATTGCATGTGTTTGACTCAACACCTGATGTTGTGTGGGAAGGTAAGCTTTTTTCGATGAAAGATTTGCAGCAAGTACTGGAACGGATAGGATTTATCAGAAATTTGTTAATCCTTGTTTCCAAGAAAAGCAAACAGAGTTTTGCTACCATAATGAAGGCTGTTGTTCATAGTTGCATACAAACAAAAAGCTTCACTGTATAGTTTACATTTGACTGCTTACAAACCCGTACACTCAATCATTCGTTTTTCTTTTGCCGTTGTTGTATGCTTGGGAGAGTATGGGATTTATTTTTGAATTGTTTCGCTGTATAATCCTATTCAAACGGAGCTCCAAAGAACGTTTCACAAAATTGTGCTTCAACTACCACCAAGATGACCATTTCTTCACGCTACTGCAAACAACAAGAACCACCGAATAGTTTGGTGAGCTAAAGCTCACAAAATGTTAACATTAAGCTCCCCGAGCCAGGGAAAGGACTTAGTGAAAGAAGTTTTTGAGGCCATCAACACGTTTCTTTCCTGTGTGGCTATGTTGCGTTCTACTATTGTGTTCGTTGCTTCGTGCCTTGGTTCGAAACAAAAGGTCGTACAAACAAAATCCGGATAAGCTAATTGCACTGCACAGTGGGACATTAGGGTGATGGTGGATTGTTGAGAGTTTTAATCGCAGCTGAAACTTTTAACAAATTGCATAATCGTTTCATTTGCTGGCAGAAGATTCTTACTTTGGAACAAATTTTTAGTGTCATGTTGAGAATGTCAATGCGTAAATGAACAAGAAAAACATCATTATTAAATTATTACCTAGTTGAAGCTCATTAATATCATTTTCTCGCGTCTTATCATTCAGGCCATCAGCCAAATACGAGCCCAACACCCTTTCGGAAGGTTTCTTGGAAAATTGCTTGAAGTCAGTGAGTTTCCTCCAAACGATTCTAAGAATAAATCGTGCCTCATGCCTATTATATATATATATATATATATATATATATATATATATATATATATATATATATATATATATATATATATATAATGATAATTCGGATTTAACCGGATTGCCACCAAAACAAACAATTAGCGCAGTACTTACTGAATTTGTGTTAAAATGTTTTGTGGGTTAATTGATGCAGAACAATGAAAGCAACTTGAACTGAGGGTAAAAGCGTTATCATGCTGCTTATCTCAAACAGCTTCATACTGTAGGAAGTACAAACGACAAACTCATTTCGATTTTAAATTGCTCGTAACACACAACACACGGAATTTAAGCATGAAAGCTGTAAACCGCGATCATCAATTATCAATTCAATTTTGTATGAATAGAATATACGAACAAAAAATCATCATTGCCTCAATTCAATTGATGCTTTATGGACACCATGTTAAGCGAACACAATCCAATCTCGCGACCCAGGGCATACACTGATAAATCATGTCACCCTTGAAAGTGCAACCGCTCATATTAATCGTATGTATGATTGCTTTGCATTCAACAAAAACCCCGTAAAAGGACATTTCACCTTATTCACGCACATATTTGACCAATACATTTGACTCTTTACTGAGAGTAAACCAAAATAAACGAACATGACTGTATCGATCTTTGCCCTGCAAAATTGATACGATGCAACGAGGTCAAAAGCTTATGCCTTCCTTCTGTGAACATAACAAGAACGTGTGTCTGTCACGGGAGAAAAATGGTATTAAAATCACGTTGATATTGAACAGTTTTATCACTCGTTTTCCACTTTGTCTCCATGCGATAACCATCGTTTACTCTTACCGTGCAGCATCAATCCTGCATGACGTTTTTATTTGATTGCTTTGCATCCATTTCCAATCGGTTCGTGGGATGTCTACAGTAGCAAAAAGGTTTTTTTTTAATAAAGCACTTTTCATTTTGTTTCTTTTTTGTATAGCTACATTATAACTTGGGCACGATTTCTGTGTTGCATTATATTATTTTTCTCGTTGTGTCGTTTGCCACAAAAAAACAGTATCAACAGACCACAGAATGTGCGAAATAGCCAAAACATTATAGGTGAGATGTACAACCTTGGCCATTATTTCCATTATCACCATCCCTACCTTTCGTCTTGGGCGGGAATGCGTTCTGGAAACGGTAATTGAATAATCCCATTGGATTAAAATTGTGCAGGTAAAATGGAGCGAGCCATGCGATGTAATCGGGTATGTTTGCACTACACGGTGTGCAATAACGTGTCCATGTATGTGGAATCTGAAGCATGAGATAATATATCAATTTGTAAAAAGTATTTTGAATACTTCAGGTCAAGCGCGGAAGTAAGTGTTGGGAATTCAATAACAATGATGTCTTTAATGAAAATGAGAAGGAAGCAAACATGCAAACAAAATTGAAATTTACATTGTAGCTATCTGATCCAAACGAATGGCGAAAAAAGGTTTCATGAACGAAAGCAAAACTAAATATAAGAGAAGTTCCAACAACATAAGGGATGATCGTTCAGGGCCTTGGATAACTATAGGCGCGGATCTAACATGAATGTCTGAATCGGATCTTCTTTTAATTTTGTTTTTATTAAACTGAACGCAATGGACGAGGAACAGAACACAACTACAATTGCTGGAACTTACAAACAGGCCGCTTGGGGTTGAGAGTAAATGGTCCCTTGGAAATGATGATGGAAAATGATCATAGACCAACGATGTCACCGTTTCAACAAATGAAAATGCCTACGGACACAAGAAACAAGAATTGTTTGAACGAGCAGATAACTTCCCAAGCAACAAAATCAACATGCTGTTTCGCTCCCTCAGGAATGATAGTCTGTTGGGTAGAACGACAAAACATGTTGATTTGGGTTGTTGGTAAGCTTGTTCTGTGTTTGAAGATCGGAAAGGCTTGATTCAAACTCAGCAATCGTATCAAAGTAGTGAATACACCACACGTTGTAACGCTTGACAGAAAGTGCACCAGCACCATAATTGAAATTTACCGTTTTGTTACCGATGTTCTTTACCTTTCGCAGTTTGTAAAAGGCATACCTTTCCATTCCTTACGCAGTAACATCGTGCAAAGCGGAAAAATCAAAGAATCAAGCCCACGGTTGATCGAGCATCGTAGAACAGATTACTTTCGTCCGTGTCGTAAATTTTATTCTCGCTCGCTTCCAGTGGCTTGATGTGGACCCGGAATGCTATCACCATCACTCAGGCCCACCCAAGTACTGTTCATTTCCACGAAGGACCACTCTTACTATGTTATGGGTGGGTGTAGTGGAAGAACTGGGACTTTCAATTGTTGACGTTACGACACGAGATAAGAAAAAGATACAAATTACAATTGGAATTCGTCGATTCCAGGAACTTTTAATTCCGGAAAAATCGTTTGATAAATGAAACTCTTTTGATTTTATTGATTTTTTGATGAAGGTTATAAAACTTGGTGTCATTTCTTGCGCTTCAAATACACACTTCACCGTTTGCTAAGTTCCATCAACGTGCTTGCTGCTCTATCTGATGCGTTGCTGAACTCACTCTCACTGAAGATCTAAAGAATGCACCTAATCTTGTGCTGTCTAGTACAATTTGTTATTCATTTTGTTTAATATTCCGGTTTTATTTCTCAGGACTAACAGAAGAGCACATTGCCCACGAACACGACACCTAACAGTCAGCACAAAGTAGATGAACCTTTTCGGTATTAATTACTATCCTCAAACCCTCAAGCTAGTCAGTGCGAGTGAGCTAACCTTCCGGCGACGTTAAAGTTCTGAAGACGTACCCGAATTAAAGCAGACATTTCATTTATTTTCATTCGTTGTGCTGGACTGTGTCCTGGTGCTTTGGTCTCGGGATGTATTAGCAATGAGTGTGTGAGCAAATGATTTATTGTTGATATCAATCTCTCTTCCAGTGACTGCTTTCATGCTGTGGTCGTAGGTGCTCAGTTCTACTACCCCATTATGTCCTCTGGTCATGAAAGGAAACAGAAAAAAGTCAATGGAAAGCGTCAATTTGGAAGTGGAAAAGTGTGAGGTGAGCTTATTGCAGCTGTGAAGCATAAATCAACACTGTCGGCGGACCAATTCGAGAGGTTTCACGATTGGCGTGAAGTGTGGCGGAGAACTAGTGAATTATTTTCAATACTTACGCACACAGTTCTGTGTTGCATCGGGATGCAAGTTTGTGGTTTGTTTGTTTAAGTTTAATCTTATTTGAAAACCTGATAGCTTGTATACTTCATTTTGCATAAAATGACTAGGTATTTCACCAAGCAATTGTGTACAAAGGGGAATATTTTTGTCCCCACTTACATGCTGCCTGTAGGGGTGCCTTGGTACAATGATCCTGGTTGACAAATCGATGCTCTAAAGGGGAATCTAGAACACATGCCATGTGAATAACCAGCTGGATGGATTTTTTATTTTCCTGATTTTGATTTCGGTTGAAGAGAGTAAGAACCAAACTTAGAAATTGAAAAATAATTCACAAAAAGCCCTTTAAACGTTGAGTTTTCGTTAATATGTCAACAAATTTCTCAAAATAAAATTAAACTTGCTTCAACATGCTATACAATCGCAATCCAATTTACTACAAACGTATTATATTCCACCAAATCCTATCCAAAATTAAAATCACTGCTTCATTAAGCTTTAACACGAATTGACATTTGTCCGTGTGACCGAAAACACGAGAATCGTGCTAAAGGAAGAGAAAAAATACTCGCATAAACGCACATAACTGAGAACTGTGAAAAAGCCGTTCAGAATAATGACAGACCTAATCGCACATTGCCTGGCTCATTTCCAATCCAATTGATTCGATTTTAAATTGATATTTTATGTTTTCCATGACCATGGCAGGGCTTTTCCTGCAAGAATGAGCGAGTGAAACCAGCAGGAAGGTCGGAGGTATCGAGCATCGAGGATGAAAGTGCACCGCATCCCATCACAACCCCAAATAGCCCACTTTGTGCTCAAAAGAGCCTGATGCTGTCGGGTGGGCTTGAATATTGGTGCAAATAGAAGCTATGGTCTTTATATTGTTCTGTCTATTGTGTTATTTTGTATGTAAGGGATTGTAAATGGATTGTGCCAAGTAACAATGCCAAAAGGCCCGGAGTTAATGCGTATATTCATTTGTATGCACAAAAATCAAACTCAGATTACAATTGATGATCAAACCGTGGGATTTGTTTTAATTTGGATATACAGTATTTCACACCATTTCAATAACAGGGAGAAAATGTAATCAAATACATGTGAATAATCAGAGGGGTGATTATTTTTGTTTTGATCAAGCACAATTGTATTGGTGCAAATTGTAATCAGTATTTATACCTTTGTGTGATTTTGTTTTTCCAACCTCAAATGAAAAGAATTGTTCCAAATGTGGTTTCATTTAATTGAATCGATATCCGCAATTAAATCTGTATACATCTCTGATTTCTATCTCTCATTTTAGGCTATTAGTAATTGCAAAAGGCCGTCAATCGCATTTCTATAATTGTAGTTTCGATTAAATATTTTCTGATTGATTCTATCATGACATTAAATAGATCATCAGTGTCAATCATAATTCAACCATGCAAACAACATTCAACCGCTTAAATCTTCAAAGCTGATAATATACTTCTTCTTGGTTTGTTTGGATTGGAAGCTTCATTTTTAAATTCTTTTTGGTATTTACTTCTCTTTCACATGTGTCGATTCGCATAAATGACTTTAAACGCTCACTTTGCTATACTCATATATAAAAGTCGTTTCTGCACCATTAAACCCAGCACGATCACGCCCCGGGCATGTTAAAACATTACACTACATTCCCCTGACCAAAAGCAAATAAAATCAAGCGCCTCCATCAAGCGCCATGCAGCGAAACATTGATTTAAAAATTAATTACATTTTTTAACGCTCAACATCCTTCCCCACATTGCAAAACCAAATAAACATAACGCATGTGTTGCAGATCGTTTTGTGCGTTCCTCTCTCAGCCTCAATCAACGATTGTTTTTTTCCCAGGATTCCCGCTCATACGAGCACTAACATGTTTCCTTTGCGCACGGGCTGATCCCGGAGGCCGTAAACATAAATGAAGCGGTCGCTTTTTTATTTATTTAAATTACACATTTTGTGCCAGTTTATACGTGGAGCAAAGTTTGTTTGATACATGAAGCAGCTGTGAAAGGTTTGCAAATGATAACCATTACAATCGAACAGTACGAACCATTTAACCATCTGCTAGCACGAATGTGGCGTATGTGAGGGGAGTAAGAGGGTAAGAGGGGGTAAAGGTAAGAGCCAAAGAGCGGAAGAATGGCGGAAGTAAATCGTTGTTACTCAGCACAATGTTGTGAGGTTAATGGTGTAGATACGCGTTAACCTTCAATGTCGATGAAAAAATCGCAAGCTTTCGCGACAGAGATAAGCGTTTATGGACGAGCTTTTGCAAGCATCGATTAAATGCAGTACTACAATAGGCTCTTCAAAAACAGGTATGAAGCGACAAGGTGCAGCAATATTACCTCTTTTATATTTTTTGAGCTCAATAGAGCACATAAACCAAGCGTTATTCTTCTACTCATATGTTTCAGATCGAAAACATACAGCACACTATCTTAAAATCATCGTCTTTGCATCCAAATATCGTTTAGGTACTTGATGTCACCCTGGGGAATGATAAAAATTCCCACAAAACATATTTTCGATTTATTGTTGAGCAGGATTTTACATTGCTGGCTGATGTTTGGAGCCTAAAATAACGTTCACATTCTGGTTGCTTCTGGATTCTTTTTTCGTCATTACTACGATATCATTACAACTTCAACAAATTCGAACGAGGATTTGTTTAGAATTAAAAAAAAAACTCTAGTCACGCAAAAACTATCCCAAACTTGGGGCACTTACCCTGATTTGCATCATTTCCACAAACTGGGCTTTCCCGCAAACTTTCCTCACCAATTAAAACGCCTTCAACTCGGTCCAAATAGACAAAAGTACGAATACACCATTAAAGTGTAAGTGTTTTTTGCTGTTTTTAAATTGGTCCCTACAGCCTCCAGAAAAGTCTTTGCTCGGGTACCGTACGGCACCCACAAAATTAACCACTTCAATTTTCCAACAAATTTTGCATTCCAATGAATGATGAATTCAAAATTATTCAAATGAAAGTAATGGTTTCCGTTTCGGCATTTCGTTTCGTACGCACAGCCGCCCTTTAAAGTAGGGTGATCGTTCTTTACCCTCGGCTCGTCAAGTGTACCGTGCGCTACGTTCAAAAGCGCCCATCGATAGCACCCACCATCATCATCCCTTTTTGGTGTGCCTGGTGTTGTTTTGATTATCGGTGAAGCTTACGGAAGCACTCATTAGCGAAAGCGAAACGGTGTCAGTGTGATGAGTGTGACTGAGCAGGGAGGTAATTTGGATTTCTGGAGCGAATTTTGCCACCAACACGCACAAATATTCACAACATTATGCTTAAAACAATAGCCAGCCTGGATTCTTCAAAAACACAATTTATATTAAGGTAGTTCAATAACCATTTCGATAGATATTTTGTAAAAATAGAACTCTGTTATTAAGCTTGCTCATCACTTCATCGAGTAAACGTTCCCATGTGTTTTCTATCTTATAGGAACCATACAAAATTAACACTTAGTTTGCACATAATGAGACGATAAACACGAATTAAATTCTTAGATGGAATTATCCTGAAATCAACATATTTTTCAACACAAAAAACCAACTAACACAAAAAACACTCAGGCAAATGCAATGCGTTAAATAAAAATGTACCTTTCTCCTGTCAATCACTGCTTAAAACGGTGCAAACACTCAATTCCGTAACACACGCTCAACACAACCAATCCACTCACAGATAATTACAAGCATCACCTATCAAAACCGACACTACAACCCTTGCGCTTATTCGAAACGTTATCCGACTGTCACCGGGCCTCCTCCAGGGTCTGTCGATGCGCAACATTTGAATGATTTATTGCATCGGCATGTCCGACGGCATCATGACAGTACACTCACGCCCCGGAGACACACATGGTGCTGCTGGTGCAACGAGCTAATATCACACGCAACTTGCAGCAGGGATCCCACTCCTCAAAAACTGTCACACCGCTGACAGCATTAGTTCAACGTTCGAGCAGGAAATAGAATATCATGCATCATGCACAGCAGGAACGCGAAAGAGAAGCGAAAAAGATTGAACAGCCCGACAATTATCCCGATTCTAGGTGAGCGTTTTGCAGTGTACCAACGAGTGAACTAACCTTACCTCACAGTTTTCTCCAACTACCCCCAAAGCCGCCCTGTGATGGATAATATTCTATGTTTCACCAACACAATCGATGGCAATCGCGGACTTCTAAAAAGAACCTCATTTCGCTCAGTGCCAGTGTCAGACCAGAAGTTTCCCGTTGAATTTCAATCTCACTCGCTGTACCTCCGTTGCATACATAAGCGAAATCTCCACACACACGCCCTTTTTACCTGTGCGTGACTCGTGGTCATTGAATTTTACATTCACACCCAAAACTCATTAGTGGGTAACGGTCAATTTCTAAGCTCCAGGCACACAAACATTTGCATCGACACTTCCGATAAGTTAACTGAGAGCCACTAATTTACGCTCGAACTCGATTGAATGTACAAAGAATGCTTTGAGGTAAAGCTGCCACATACTGACATTCACCCATAGCTGGAGTTTCGTTGAATTTCACATCGACACCACCGTGATGGTCACAATCGATTGAAATTGCAAAGGGTTGGCTAGCAATTTTCCAACCACGAATTTATGTGGAACGTAGCGGAAGAGGAGTTTACAACCATTGCAGATTCCACGACTAAATAGTGTGGAATTGTGTAAAAAAAAAACAATCATCGAATGCCAAAGTCACACCAGCACGTGGATGGCTAAGGTACAGACAACTTCATTGATTATTGAAGGTTTTAGGGTAATACGGCTGCGTTTAAATTCATTAATAAGTTTGCAAAATACATGAAATGTACGTATGTATCATATTCTCCGAAAAATATCAAACGTCAAGCCAACAATACAATATTGTAACCCATCAACTGTATTTACCATACACCAGAGAAACTTTGGAGCCGATTTTCCGACCCACCTTTAAAACCAACAGAGGACTGCTTTGCCACACAATAATTCCCTCGCTGGTAGACTCATGCAGTTCGATAGTATGTGCTTAGGCCATCGGCGTTCCCGGCCATGTTAAGCAGAGCACGAAACGTCAAAGCAACGATACGCTACCAACCCTGAGAACGGCTTTCATTGCAGTGTAGCTAATTAAATTTGGTAATATCGCGTCAACATCATCTCTTTGAAATGCCTCGAGATTGTGTGCTAAGCCCCAACTGATGATAGACCGGAGTTAAGTCACCAAGAAACACAATGAGAATGACTAGCAAACACATGACACGAACTTCACGCAATCTTCTCACCAGCATTATCGTGGCAAGCTTGAATGATTAAATTGTTAAGTTTAAAATACCTTTTCATGTGACGTTCATGATAATAAACGTACTTTCACGGTGGATATGCAGTGAATGGTTATCATACAGAGTGCTACAAGATGACATGCTTGTATACCGTTAAAATCTTTGAGCTACTGCTAAAGGAAGCTGCTTAACAATCGCATGCTATCGCAAGAACACAAGGATGATTGGCTTTACAACATGTGCGATGCAACAATAAAATGCAAGTCCTTGATTGAGATACAACCTTTCTAGGAACACACTTGGCCCATAATCAATCAGAATTAAGTCTGACTTTTATGGTTTCTTTCGTTTGTTAAATTCTCCCACACTTTCACACTGCTAAAGACAAAGAGTCATCTCATTTGTACAACTCCATGCCCAACGCACAGCAGGGCAGTAAGGTACAGGTGACTGGCACCACAATAAACAGAACACAAAATTGGCACATTTCTGTAACTGAATAATCTGATTACAAACACACACCTGGTTATCACCCACCCTGGGGGGTTGGACTGTTTAAAAGCATTTTCTCGTCCACTCTGCACGAAATCCCTTTGCGGAAAGAACCCTGCCATGCTGTGAGCGATGGGATATTCTACTTGTTTGTTGTTTTCCTCATCAACTCAACACCTCCCACTCGTTTCCATCTTCCTCAGATATTTCACAAGACCGCGCTACTAAAGGTAGATTTAGCAGCCATATCCATACACTTCAAGTTTTGACTCTTGTCTGAAGGTGTTGATTAAAATATGATGCTAAAAAATGGACCACTACCAGCAAATCAAATCATACCTTCCGAGAAGTGCTCACTGGATCCTATATTGTGGGTGTTTGGAGCGGCAAAAAACCAGTTCAGGAGCATTCAAATTATCATGCTCCGATGGCAGGGCAGTAGCAATTGTGCACACGTGTACCTGATAAGCAATTCAGATCGATGCAAATTAAGCTGACCTTCCAACCGGCTGGATTGAACTGGAGATGGGTTTAGTTGCTGAACGTTACGCTCTAGCTGATAATGCCATGTACGAATGATTTTTCGCTAAAATTCAGTGAGCATTATGCTTTTAATTGCTGTATTGTAGCTTGTATAATTTGGTGAGTACATGACTTATAAGTTGCCATTCCAGGACTAGTTATACTTAATTTTTACCCTTAACCCCTGAATTACTAGCACAGTGACAATCGGTAAAAGACATCAGACTCACAAGGTTTTCGTACTTTATTACAACTCTAACCGAATGCGAGTTACTCCTCCACTGAGTAAATCAGTTGATCAAAAGCTTTTTGGCAAAAGAAGCCTTTGCTTGATTTGCTGACGCTTGAATGTCCCGCATAATTACCTTCACTTCGACAGCACTGGACCGGTTCTTTATGGTGTTTCTACCAATCACTTTGACCTGCTTGTACAATACGTTACCATACATTTGTCTGATCATAACCATACCAAAGATTTGATTGGTTCGATAGTAAATTGTGACTTTTTTACGATTCAGCTGATGTTGCAGTAATTATGGTCGTCATAACCGCATCATAAACTATTCGCAATGAAACGAAAACAATCCGGCTGAAGGCCATTTGGTTGTTTTCGCTAATAGCTGGAGATGAGATGATAGAAAAGCAGAAGGGAAAGCTCATGTTGCTGAGTCAGCAGATTACTCTGTTTCTGTGGGGAGGATAATTAAGCGTCATAAAATTACAATAAAACTGAATAAAAAAAATTAACATTCAATTGTAACAATGCCAATAATCATGCTTATCAACAGAATAACTGTACAAATCATCAAGTTATTTGTCCGTGTACATTATCCTCCCATCATGTGTGCAGAACATTCAAACAATGCAAAGCAAATTTTGTACATAAACAAACCACGTTATGAAATTATTCAATGATGCATAATAAAACACTCTCATTTGCATGCGAATTATCGCGTGCTTCTTTTTTGTTCGCCACGAAACAAACGGTCATAAACTGTGAAAAGAATATGCAAGAATATGCTCTAAACCGGAGTGCAACAATCACATACTCGTTTGGTAGTGAACAAAAGCACCAACCGACCGGCCGTAAAGCAAACATTTTATTAAGCCTAACATATGACTGTGCTAAGTCGCTAGAAGATATAGAGACCACGCTTTTGCCTGGACAGATCCTATCTTGGTGCGAGGAGTGCTTAATGAAAGAGAAAATTGCAAATCCTTTACTCAGCCTCAGCCGCAATGCAAACATCGAATTTATACAAGAGACGGCCCAACGGCACGGCTCAAGGTAGAAAAGATTCCATTCGCCTCCTACTCGCTCACCGGATTACCAATCAGTCATTAACGAGCAAACACTGGCAGGGAAATTCGTCTCGTGAAAGAAGAACGGGATTAAGAGACGAATGTGCAAAATATGAACGAAATAGAGGGTTTTGACAAACATATTTGCTTTGAGTGTATAAAAAATATGTTTGCTTTTTTAAAAACATTTGAAACATCTTTTGTGTCTTTGGTTGAAACGCAAAATAGTTTGATACTACTTTGGAAATCCTTTCAAGAAATATCACAACCACTCGAAAGTTACACAATCTCTTTCAAAATTTGTAAGAAATGTTTATGTGTTTGCCTATTTGCAATATACTAACAAACTGAAACCACAGATACGTACACATGCAAACCATACATTTCTATCAGAAAATCGATTGAAGGTTCGTGCTTTCCATTCCGATTCTAAACTCGTTTCCGATCCTTTCAGTTTGAGGAGTGATAGGGAAGCAGGATGAAATGTTCTGTTAAAGAGTCTGCCTGAACTTTTCTTTTCCTGTTCCGTTTCCTGCCATTTTGACTCTCCTTTTGAGTGCCGGGTTACAGCTACAAATGGTTCTACAAACCGCAAACTGCACCTGAAGAAACGGAAAACGATCCTGACGCTATCTGATTGCATATGCTCCAGCTCCGGTTGCTCAGTCGGCTAATCGATGTTGGCTTCCATACGTCGTCTCTGCAAACATGCACTGGGATGGAGCAAGCAGAAGTTTTGCTCACTTGCATATTGATTCACACACATACAGTGCCCTAGGTGCCCTATAGTAAGTAGCATTAAACTTTGTTTGCATTTAAAGTTGTCTTTTGGCCCTGCAGTTTAGGTAAGAGTGAAGATTCTGTTCCTTTTAAACTCACTCTAAAAGAAAAAGACACTGTAAAAATACCATGAAAGTTTTTTTTTTTAAATATAAATAACATTAAATTGAAATTTCCGAGCTTTTATGTCCTAGTCAAAGCTCCCGGTGACACAACATTCATCAAAAACATCAAAGACCCAGTCTTCTTTTTATTTCTCACTGAAGATGTCTGCTACGGTACAAAAGCTACGGTTTCAACAGCAACACGGTCGTATAAAGCGGTTTCAAGCGTGTCAATATTGACTATCCGTACGACACATCAACGGAAAATGATCGTGATTTCGTTTGAGTTGTGTTGTGTCATTTTAAAAGGATTTCCCCCTCAAGCACATATACCATCCACCTGTTTGTCAGTTTTCCTCATGGAGGGTAGGACAACAATGAGTCTATATTTCTTATTTTATGATCAGCTTTTGGTGTCGTTTGATGGAAAGTGATGTAGTTCATTGCCGCTGAAAGTTGAGCAAGTAACTCGTCACAATCGACATACAATTCCTTGTTAGACTTAAAGTCAAACCATTGCGTCTAAAGTAAATATCTTCTCAATCATCACACGAGTGGCTCTCGAACGCGCAGCTTACGGATACAGAGTTAACCAACTCACTATTAGCAAATGATGATGATTTCCACAACAGTAAGAACCAAAGGCTTTGGAATGAGCAAATGTGCTCGCTGGGATCATAAATCTAGCGGTGCAGCACTTAGATAAATGACCTTTGCCAGCCGTAGGCCGTTTAATGATAAATCTCTTCACAGAACGTTAGTCATTGCTCTCCGCACAGATAGAGTGCCGATGTCTTGAAGCGTGTTTACCGTCACGTCAAATCGTCCCATCGAATGTTGCGGCTGTTAGCGTTTAACCACAAAAGGGGAGTCTTTTGAATGGTTTCGAAAATGATTTATGTCGTTTACTAGCTAACACTATACGGTTACACCCTTGCCACTCCAAACAATATGGATCAGCTTAATGGCTGTTCAAGTGAATCGATCGTGTGTGTATGTTTCTTTTTTGTTGACACAATGTTATCGATGGAATTGAAAAAAAGAAGAAGCAACCCAATGCACGAGCGGATCAGGAAGAAAAGCAAACACAACACCGCTGCTCTCTTCGCCAGAAGGGAAATGGGAATTCTGGAAAAGCAGTTCACCCTGACAACCCGCTGTGGACAGGACTTATAAGCTTTGAGTAAACAGACCCATGCAGTAGACAGACCCATGGAAAGTTTCAAAAACATATTGTTGGCTTTCTGGTTTCTTGTGGAAACTATGGTTCTCCTTATTTGCTTCCTTTCCAGTGTTTCCTTGTTTGTTCTGCAAAACGGATAACCATTACTTTTTGTGATAGTTTTCGAAGTCGCTGAACAAGATAAAAAACATGCCCCGAAATTCTAAACGCAATAGCATGTGCAAGAAAACGTCTTAGAAAATCATTTAAAAACAACTGACAGCTTGAACTGCTTAGTGACCTAAACACTAATGTAGCTACATACTTTATCATTTGTCATAGCTCCAACGACCCTTTCGAACCATTGCACCAGAATTAGTTTCTAATAGTTTGGGTGTTTGATAATGGCATCTATTGCAACCAACTGGCAGGCAGTCATCTGCCAAACTAATGTCCACTTCCTGAACGCTGGGTACCACATAGAAGCAGTACAGAGTGGTTGAGAAATAGAGCATTTAATGAATGGCTTGCTTCGGTCAATTAATCGGTCAATTAATAATGCTTATGTGTTTCTAAATTGCTGGAGGTCAATCATTGAAAGACTTCCCGGCAGCAAGAGATTGTGATATTTATCATGGATTTACCAGTCTTTTTGACACAAGGAGGTATATCCTGAAACTAGTTTCTTTATTTAATGACCTGTTCATTGAGAAATAATAATCATTGATGTACATGTTATAAATATTTATTTATGCTCATAAACCATCTTTTTCTTAGGCATGTGGTTCCTAAAATATGCAATGATATCAAACAACAAATTTATCGCCATTTGTCATTCAAGATATTGAAAGCTTAAATTTAAACACTGTAGCCTACTAAACTCAAACAAAAAACGATAACGGGGAAGTGTTGAGCGGGGTTAAGAAACATTTCTACTTTTTCTCATCTTCTTTTTATTGTATAGATTTCAGCTCCCACATATTTCCTGTTTTTTTCTCCTGGTGTATGCAATAGTGCGTAGTAATTGCCCATCGATCCAAGCGGTAGGAAAGCGATTCTGCTACAAATCAGCTTAAATGAGCTTATTCCCCCACACACATGCACTGCATAATTTACCCTTCACACAGAGCATCGCCATCAACCATCCCGACCAGCCTGGGCATTTGGCAGGAAGTTTATCGAAAAATCACTGAATCATAGGTAAGCAATAAAGTCTATCTTGATGTGGTCTCAGGAGGACGTGTCGGTCGGTTGAAGCACATCAACAAATCATGAGTGATGTATTTGGGTAGATAAAATATGCCTCCACCTCTCGTTGGTATGAATTATTTTGAGAACGTGAATTATTCACCAACAATATCCCGGCCTGTCGATAGAGAAGCAAACATTATGCGACTACTGATTACTGGCAGTAAAAGTTGAGCAGCATTACAGTCTGGTTAGAATCACTTGGAAATCACATCAGGAAATATGTTGATGGAAATGCCGATAACCATAAGTCAGGTTGAAAACCTGGGCCCTTAATTCCGTTCAAAGCATTCCAAGGTTTATGTAAATCCTCTAACTCAGTTCAGCTTTAGTGAGCATTCACGTTTTATTCCATTCCTTTCTATCTCATGAATTCTGAGAAGAGCATGCAAAGCAAATCAGAACGGTTAAGCTTTTCGGCAAATAACAAATTAAAATCATCATCACCCCTGAAGTACTTTTATCGTCTATAATTTACTCCTCAAAATGGATAACTTTAAATCAAATGAAAAATCAACACGATTCTTAATCCAAGAATAATTGGTTTCGAGCAAAAACGGGCGCTCATGATTGGCTGTCCTTCCATCTCTTATAATGCACCGACATTTCACTCCATCAAACTATGAGTTTGTCTCATCTCCCGGCCCTGATTTCATTTTGCAGCCACCTCGTTCATTCCACCTGCCTTATGAGTAAGATTTCAGCAGTCCGCCTTTCTGTTTGACCACGACCACACGAACACAGCACAAACGCATTCGATATTCACAGCATGTACACAGTGATGTGTATAATTTTGCTGAAAAAGCTAAAGTCACTCATGATGCTGGGCTGGAATGGAATTTGCTGGCAAGACTCTAACCAGTATGCACAAGTCCAGTCTAAGCACGCTTGAGTTCATCGAACAGACAGTCCATTTTTGCCTTTGGAAGACGAGCCTACCGATTCAGATCTGGTTGGTAATATAATGCTTCTCATGTGAGCTTCCATGTGAGAGCATCATTTTGGGGTTTTCTTTGAATTGCTGGTCAATTTTGGTGCCGGTAAAGTTGGTCTGTCTTGCGGAACTATGGGAGCACCTTCCTGGATGAGATGGAAGTGAAGGTAATTTTTTCACTTAAAATTAAAAAAAGTTTGAATGGAAATTTTACTCTGCTTGAGGTGTCAGAATAATGAGGTTTAGTTGAAACCAAGTGAACTCTAAACTACATCAATCATTTTCATTAAGCTTCAAGCATCGAAACCACAAGTGCAGTAAGCTCGATCATCATAAACGAACTTTGATTTGGATGCACAACACGTTCTTTTACTCTTTCGACGAACTACGGAAGGCAATGTCTGGACTGCTTCATTTGCCTTCCACCGGAAGCAAAATACACCAAATTATATTGGCCTAGTAGTGGTAAACCCAATCAGCATCAAGTTGGTGAAGCTAAGACCACAATCATGTAAGATTTTTGATACAGTTTTTCAACTAGCGTGGGAAATATGGCGAACTATTTGTCGTGTTCCATGCAAGGTGAGCTGAATAAACCAATCTTGCATAACATTAAATGAGACAAATCAATATTTTCGATTCAAACTAGCACACTTCAACGTAAAAGTTTTTTCGCATTAAAAAAAACATAATTAGAACTTTATCAAATACTTGATGATGGATTACGTTCGTTAATCAAGCAGCGATTTGTAATGCTATGTTATGATCACATGTTATCAACGTTTCAAGAGCATCGAAAAGTACTTTACTTGCACACAAAAAGCATCGTTCAAACAGGGATAGCAGAATGAAACAAAATAGTAAAATCACTTTGATGTACTCGACACTTCATTTTCCCGAAACGTCGATTTGATTTGATTTGATTTAGTTAAATAATATGGAATAATCGTTCAAAAAAAAAATCTTTTATACTCAGGGAAGCCCAAGTTTGCAATTATTTCAGCAATTGTTAAGCAGCAAAGTCTGACTCCGTTTAACATGGAACGATATCAACCAACCCTTATCGCCCGCAGTGTACAGTGCGTGTAGAACAAGCCAAATTCAAATTATGTATCACACGCGCAATTAACGATAATGCTGGATGGTATCCAAATGTAGGGCAACCTGAAACTCCCTTTTGGTGCTTAAATAGAGATTAATGTATTGCAGTGGTGGTATATTTCCGTGGTACATTAGAGCAACTAGCCTCCGCAATATCTGGCAGCAAATAATCAACGCTAAATATCCCCTTTAAAAGCTGCCTGTCAGTCTCATAAACAACACATTAGCTTGAAAGGCAATCGTATCAAAAATAATAAAACTATAAAAAAAATAATTTCTGTGACACACAAAAGCAATCCACTCCACCTCTACCAGCTCACGGACGCAATCCGGTAACAGAATGCGAGAGCGGCCAATTTATTCCACCAACTGTCCAAAATAATTTCGCTCCTGTCACGTCAACCTCGAAGCGGCCTACGCCAGATGTCCTTTTTCTCGTTTTCCTGCCCTGCAATACCTTATTCAGCTGGTCAGCAAAATAAGAAAACCACCAGCATTAAAAATAAACATAACACACTCCAAAAAATAGCATGCTGTAGAAGGCTCAGTGCAAGGTCTACATGTTGTTTGAGTACCCTCTCTAGAAAACATTTCCACTTTGCACCCAGTGTCTTCTCTATTAAACAACAAATCCAACGGATCTAAATCTCTCTCGCTTTCTTCACGGTTTAACGTTAAACTTAGGATTTTTCTGATTGTTTTCTATAAAGGTATATTTTTGTTGTGAAATTCCTTTTCTCGCTCGTGTTGCTTCAAACCGAGCATGAATTGGGCGACATTGTGAGGCATGCCGCTGTCATCAGCACCGCGCCACACCAATCTGTCGCCATTCATCTTTCTCAAACAGCTTGGAGCGTGGGACGCCGACGACGATGGATCAAATGGCTGTTTGTATGAGTGTGTCTATGTGTCTCATGATTAGCGTCATTTATGGTTGGAAGAATCATCAAGGTTCCGTCTAGGACACAACGTCTACAGCCAGTGGCAGAACAGACAAAAACCATAGCTTAAATTTACTTTCTAGAGTGCTTAAAGTGTTTTATTAGTAAAATAATCTCAACCCAGTAGACTAGTTAACGTTCTTTTATCTCGAGTCGATCGATTTTCCCTTGATTAAATACATTCCAATCGCAACGCGTGTACCAGTTTCGGGTCAACTGGTTCCGTACTGCACCATTTGACTTCTCCTTGTAATGAACGAGAGTCGCAAGCACGGTCAGATTTACGAAGTGCATTGGGTACGGGAAACAGTTTCCGGTCATTTGAACAGCTCATCGAACTGATGATTTAGCCTATCAGCTCCTAGGAGATCGGGGAAAACGGTGCCATATTATCAAAAGCGCTAGTATTTCTACCTGCCGATACAGACGTTCAATATCCACTTCCTTGGCACACTGTTGGCTTCTTTCGGTCAATTCCATTGGGCCTTGTAAATCACAAACCCCCAGGTGAATATGTGGGCAAGAAAAATAATGCTGCGAAAAAGGATCTCTCAGCGGCAGCGCACAGATTGCTTTTCCGTTAAAGTACGGCTTCCAATGGACGCAAGCCGAGAAATTCATTCACACCAACCCTCATTTCCCACTGACCTGTTTCGATTGCGGAGTTTTTTTTTGCTTCGTTCTACGCTTCCAAACACTTCCACTATCTTTTCAGCACACACTCTTAGACAAACTTGCACAAACACCTACTGGAAAGAAACTATTTGCTTCGAATCGTTCTTACCGCAATGCATCATGGCCAGCTGGGCTTGGTAAGCTTTGTTTGCGTTTCCTGGCAGCTGTCCGATGCCATTCGAGTATGAGAGTGTCTCGTTCACTTCACTCCTTCCTTCTCTTTGTCTGAACCATCCATTCCTCTAGTCCTTTACCCAATCAAACAACTGCAATGTCGATTTCGATTGAGTCTATCCTTCCAAAACATTGAAAATGTGTTCCTCAAACCGATTGCACCAAGTCGATCCAGTAGTAGCAGCATCAGCTAGTGGCAGGTGCTCGTTATTGTTGAGGATTTGTGGTCAATAAGCAGCTGTGCAGCTGGGAAGAATTCTGTTTTCATACCCGTTGCACTGATTGCTTTGTGGACAACTTTGTGGATGGCACAGATGGGGAATGCAATTACGGAGTGCACTATTTGCATTCCTACTCAAGTAAATTGCATGGCGATTCCAGGCCACTCTACACCTGTTGCTGGTGGAGGTAAAGTTTGGGTAAAATATTTCAAAACTAAAACAAAATTTCCTTTTTTCTTACAAAGTTAACACAATTGTTGTGTTGGACAAGTGAGCTTTAACATGAATGTATCTAATTTGCTGACATAAAGGTAGCTTCCAGCATCCGGGCAAACACACTCACACATACACAGATATTCCTCCATTACATATTCATATTTAAACACCAGAACCAGCACTGTACGCAAATCATATCCAAATTCACTGCTACTCCAGAACGATACGGTCAGTTTATGACAGCAAAAACAAATGGAAAGGAAAGAAAGAACCTACAACGCTCCACACAGCTCCATCATACAGGGTAAATTGAGTTCCAGTTGCTGTAATTGCCGGATCATGGTGGCTTATGTCTGATGCATGTTGGACATTAATAATTCTACTAGAACAGAGGATTGTGCCCTTGACAGTTTGCTAACACCTCTTGAACGTTTTACAAACTTAAATAGTAAAGTACATCGAAAGCGGTGTAACAAAGGTTCAGCTGTGGAATAAATTTCAATTTTCTATTTCCTTCAATCCATCCACTATTACTAACCGAATGCACATCCTTTTCTCTCCTTGTTGGGATGACGATGTACGAAGGTGGTAACAATTGTAGCTATTTGAATAATGCAGCTTCGGCGGAAGGTGAGACCAAAAAAGCAAACCACCATGAACATATTTTCTAATACTCAATCTGGCTACGAAAAGGAAGCAAATAGAAATAAAAATAGTATAGCATATAAACTGGACAAAAACAACGCCTATTTGTCTTTCAAGCAAGGATCTCAAACACTCGACAAAACATGAATAATGTATGGAACATTGAACAAAATGCTGAATAAATTTGTTATACATGGAATAGAATAATGTTTTAAATTGAAATGGTTTGTTTCTTGCATTTATAACATTGTTTATGGCTCTTTCCAATTTCAACAGAGGCTAGTTATATTCAATGAAGGTATTACTTGTTTCAAACTATTATAGCCTAATCTGCTCATCAAATGCTCTTTGAGTTGATTTCATGCCCATAAAACACGACACAGAAACTCGAACTAAACTATTTCATTGTACGGGACATTAATGACGTCACGGGGGAACTATGCGTTGAGTACAATGGACTTGCTCGAACGAGCATTTAATAGTGTTGGATTTTGAGAAAGGCAAAACACACCCGTAAGTTAGGCAATGAAATAACAACGCCCATGCATAGGCAACACGCATTTCATGTATTTTCCCCTTTAGACAGAAATCCCATTTAAACCAGTTCAAACAGAATCCAGGTGGAATAGTGCCAACGCAACAAGAATTAAACAAGAAATTGTATGTATCGCTAACGGAGCATGTAGGCTCCCCAGAAATGACCAACAAATGAAATTAGAATTCCAGTGTAATTTACTTAGTTCTTCCTCCAAGTTTTGTGAGCATTGCTCTTCTTAGGAAATTCGTTTCTCATTACGAGTGGCAAGATCTCCCTGATAAATTCCGTTGTTAGATAGGCGGAAGTTTACATCGGGGTGCCAGTCTTTTTCAAGACTTTGGCTCGGGAGTATTGCTCCCCTTTCTAATGCAGTCCACGAGACGGAGTAGGCCGTTAAAACCTACAAATAGTTACATATTATTTAGTCAACAGAACACTCTATTTCAGGTTAACTTTTCTTGTCCCAATCTTTTCAAAGGGCCAATTCCATTTTCAGCTTTTTTAATACAGTGAACCCTCTCTTATTTGAGAGGCGATGGGACTGTCGAATAAGAGGGGTTTTCAAATTACAGAGGTTGAAAGTGCATGAAAGGTCCATACAAGACAAGAAAGAGACAGAACATTTAGTATGCAGCCTTAACTGTTGCTATAGGAAACTGCGAACAGAATCGCTAATTTGAGCATACATCTTTCAATAACCATGGCAACACCATACTCAAATAAGAGGGATACAGATTTCAGAGGTTTTCCAAATTAGAGGAACAATAATGTACTGGAAATCAAGGGACAGAGCAAAATGTTCAAATAAGAGAGGTTTTTCAAATTGCAGAGGTGTCAAATAAGAGAGGGTTCACTGCATATAAGTTTCAACTGAGCTGTGTGACACATCACCAGCCTTTGCCAGCCCTTTTCCGCCTGTACGCACTACACAGCTCTACCCGTTAGTCTATTTTCGTGAACTTTTGACGAAAAAAAAAAAAAACAGTAGCTGTAATCCTATCTGCAAGTGTATAGTGGAAATGTCCCCTCGTACAGCAAAGTTGTACAAGGACCATTACAGTTTGTGGATTGCATGAACAATAGGGAGAGGGTTTCGGCAAAATGACGCAGTAAGAGCATTTCAGGTTTCAAAAGACTACACATTTCAACGTTTCAAACTAGTTTTCAGTCTCCAAACTGTCTCTTCTACACATCTACACAACAACTTTTCAACACTACACAGTTAAGGCATTGAATTTTTAATAAATACTAGAACAAGAATCCATGACCAAAACCCGTCTAAAAGCCATGCACGAACAACAAGTATGCCCCATCTTCATACAATTTTCAACAACGTGGATAAATAAACCATAAATCAGACTCTAATTAGTTCGGATACGTGTGCGAAGATGTGAGATTGATTTTCTTTTACAACGCTATTTCGTCGGATCATGTCCGCATGGCTGCACGAATATGCTCGTAATGGCATTAAAAAGGAAATTCCAACTTTCTGCACTGGAATGATCTCATTTGCTCCTGCGCACTTACACACACACGAACAAAAAAAGGTTACCATGAGGTAGAATAGCTATTAAACCTAGCAACTTTTTAAAACTTTACCATAGAGAATTAGCTTGGGCAAATGGGAGAATACGGCGCAAAGGATGCAAAGCCTTAAACCCCGACATTAACAGAAGCGTCATTTTCCAAATAGGAATCGGGCTTTATGTGAAAAACGAAAAAATATGATTTTATGAGGGTGGGAACCACATCATTTTATGAGCAACGTTTTGTAACGCATTTTGTTAAACCATTTTCCGTAACTTTAGATATTTTATTTTCTGTAGCACTCACCGTTTAAAAGAAATCTGTAGAAATAGCATAGCAATAGCCACACATAAATTATCCACTCGTCTGTCTTCATTTCTTTCTTATGAATAATCTCACGTAAATAACTTACCCGCATAGCTTTTTTCCTGCTGAAAACATCTTCAGAGAAAAAGCCCTATGGATAGATTTTATGAAGGCACTTCAACTTACACCAGCTGCATGAGAAGGCACAATTCTGTCACTTTTCACCATTAGATGCCCACACGTGGGCTTTGCTATGAACCACTTTCATAAATTTGACACCTTTCTTTCTAGTACAGCCAAAAATACAGTCGAAAAACGGCCTACTTATTTCGTGAGCACTGGAAACGCTAATGTTATGTAAATAGTTCCCTCTTTGTTGCATCACCACAGATAACAACTTTATTTTTACCCAGTGTTCTTAAAAATTAATATGCCTCCTTGTTGCACACGGTTTGCTGTTGTAGATAATGTAATGGCAGAATAGCTTGTTCTGTTGCGGTTCTAGGAAAAAGAAGGTACATATCTCACATATCGTACAAATGGGTCCTATTTCCTGGAAGTTTTCAAAACACACAGTCACAACGGAAAATTATCCTTGGAAAAATAAAGAGACAGTAAAACACATCTGCAGATGTGTGCGATGTACTGAACGAACAACTGACTCTCCGACTGCAATCAACCCAGTACCCTCCATCACCAAGTATTAGCGGCAATTTATCACACACAAAGCAGAATTCCACGCCAACTACCTTGCGCTACCCAAAACTCAAAATCCATTCTTCTTTTCTGTATTGTCACGGGACCAAACATATTACACACTTTCATCTGTGTGCGCTTTGCGTTATTTTGGAGCGATTCTGTAAACATATTTAGAGTGGCGTGTTTATATAATTTACTTTGAAATTCATCACAACTGACTGTTTGAGCTTTCCTTATTCCAAATTGACAAAATTTCGCAGTGGATAAAAATAGTAATTGTTTTGTATGGTCTCGTGAAACTCGTTTGGTGAATACAATTGGCCGGAAATTCTTTTGGGTTAAAGATTTGATGAAAATAATAGCGTGTGTTGTCGTTTGAAATTTGCAAACAATGTTTAGAGTAAATTGCAAACAAACGCACAATGTGTTGCAAAAACTTAACAATATTTGAAAGTGAAAGTGCGAATAATTGAATTTGTAAAGCTCATTCAGTTGAGTGAATGCGTCATGAACAGCGACGAGTATAATGGTAAATATTTTAACAACACTTCTTTTCTGGTATGTATCAAACTATGCCCTTTTTGTTTAAAAAAATTGTTCAGCGAAATATTTTGAATTCGATTGATTTCATTTAATAAAACATTCCAACCAGATTGATTCTGCTCAAATACCGACGTTCACTGATACCATTTCCAATTATTCTCTATACGTATGGGTTTCTAGCAAAGAGTGGAAATTGATTTCGTCCATCTGGAGGAAACTTTACAAATTCTTGCAATAATTGAAATGCCACCGGCAAGTCACACCAAGCTCGTACTCGTCTGTTTTGTTTGCAATCATTCATTGTTTTTCTATCCATCTCCAAACACACCAACACCCTTGTCCAGAAGGTGGTTACGTCGTGTCAGCGGATGAACGGAAGTGAGTAACACATAAACTTTCGCTTCCCAATTTAGCGATACTTTATTGTGACGAGCCATGTCGACGACGGTCGTTCAACATGATGTGCAAATAAGTCTACAGGTATAAGCACTCACACATGCATACACAGAATGAAGTATTCATGTCTTCAACTTTTACAATGTGCCTTTGGATAGCAATAGTTCTTGTTGTTAATTGCTTTAGTCTAGGTTTAGAACAAAGCTGATCATTTATTCAAAATCATATCAAATATGTTACGAAATATTTCTTTCTTGTTACATTAATTTTTTTTTAAACAACCATGTTGGTTATTCGTAAAAAACATTATTTATAAATTTATTTTGAACTACAAGCAAAATTTGTTATATGGTTCAATGTTAACCAGATATGATAATATTACTTGTGAGAACAGATAATAGGCCCGATTATTAAACACAAACGGAAATGACACAAGACAAGTTCGTCAAGACAAACGGAAAATAGACATGCATTTTGAAACCGTTCTTGTCATAGACAAGTTTCGTTAAATTTTTTCTTTCGTTAAAGCTGTGTCAAAGCCTTTATCGATGTGTCAAAATGTTCAAAATCAAAATAAAACAAACGTAAACAAGTTTAATTAAGATACATACGTTTCGCAAGCTAACAACAATCCTTGTTTTAAACATCGAAATGATTTTCTCCCACTTCGTAAGTGACGATAGCAGCAGTGAAGAAGAAACAACGGTAGATCTGGCAAAACAGCGCCGGCTGCTTCGAAGTGTTTTCGACCCGTTACAGCTTTCTAACCAAGCGTGAGTTAAGCATGCGGCTCATTTGTGCAAACCGTTTTAAACATGTGTGGTTGTTCTTTTCAGATTTAAGAAAAAATTTCGTGTGTCGAAGGAAATTTTCCTTGACATTCTGGCGGAGATCGAGCCCAAGTTCCCACCGGTTAAGGGAAAGGGGCTTAAGCCAAATGAAATTTTGGCTGCTGCTCTGCGATTTTTAGCTGAAGGCAGCTACCAAAATGGAACAGGAAATGATTACAAAATAGCTATTGCCCAGCCTACTTTCTCGGTAGCCTTTGCAAAGTGCTTGAATATAATCGAAGAAACTCTTGGGAACAAATGGATCTCTTTAGCGATGGAACCAAATGAGCAACAAGATGCACGACGATACTTCTTCTCAAAAAGTGGCATCCCTGGTGTAGTGATGTGTGTTGATGGAACACACATAAAAATTATTGCACCAGTGGACGATTACGATCAGCATTATAACCGGAAGGGCTATTACAGCCTAAACGCGATGATTGTAAGTAAAGCTTTAAGTTTTTTTGTCTTATGTTGTGTACTTCAATATTATTTTTCTTCGTACCGGTAGATTTGTGACCATCTCATGAAAATTCGGTATGTGAATGCCAAATTCGGAGGAGCCAATCACGATTCACATATTTGGAATGTAAGTGGAATGGACAACTTGTTCGAAACAAAACATCGAAGCGGAGAAACTGCATTCAAGCTACTAGGTAATACATTAACCATCCTATGAGTATGTTTATGTAAATACAGTGAACCCTCTCTTATTTGACACCTCTCATTTACATTTTTGTTTTTTCTTACATTTTTGTTCCTTTAATTTGGAAAACATCTGAAATCTGTGTCCCTCTTATTTGTGTATGGTGTTGCCATGGTTATTGAAAGATGTGTGCTCAAATTGGCGATTCTGTTCGTAGTTTCCTATAGCAACAGTTAAGGCTGCATACTAAATGTTCTGTCTCTTTCTTGTTTGGATGGACCTTTCATTCACTTTTCACCTCTGTAATTTGAAAACCCCTCTTATTCGACAGTCCCATCGCCTCTCAAATAAGAGAGGGTTCACTGTAATCTTTTAACTTCTCACAGGTGATGCTGGATACCCGTCAAAACCATGGTTAATAACACCAAAACGTAATCCTGCTCCAAACACACCAGAAGCTGCCTTTAATAAAAACCATTCTTTAGGTAGAGAAATAGTGGAGCGTACGATCGGGATGCTCAAAAATAGATTTAGGTGTTTGTTAGGTGCTCGACAGTTGCACTACACCCCGTTAAAAGCAACTCAAATAACGAACGTATGTTGCATCTTACACAACATGTGTATTGCGTATGGATTGGAAGAGCTAAGCTCAGATGAATAAAAGGCAACGCAACTAAGCTAGTGGTCAAGTTCATTTATTTCTTTAAGTCCATCACATAAGTTCACAAAACATCACATCAAGTCCATCACAAAAAGAGTTAATTCATCACAGTTCGCATAATTCACTTAATAAGTACATTAAACGCTAACTAACAACTAAAATCTTATCACAACAACTAAACAACTAAAATAAAAAATCGGATTTGCGTTCAGCAGCCTCTTTTAACAAAACTGTGATATTTTCCAATATCACAACTGCCCTATTCAACGCGGCTGTGGACTCCTTTTGAGCTTGAATATTTTCCTTCATGAGGTCAAGAAGCTCCTGATTTTGACGCAACACCGCTTCCGTGTTCTGTCGCTTCCGACTTCGTTTTCTCTTTGCTTTTTCCGTTACAGTACTCTGCTCATTGTTTGGCGCCTCGCTGCCGTTGTTTGGCTGATCTATGTTGTTGTTGTTGTTGTTGTTGTTGTTGTTGTTGTTGTTGTTGTTGTTGTTGTTGTTGTTGTTGTTGTTGTTGTTGTTGTTGTTGTTGTTGTTGTTGTTGTTGTTGTTGTTGTTGTTGTTGTTGTTGTTGTTGTTGTTGTTGTTGTTGTTGTTGTTGTTGTTGTTGTTGTTGTTGTTGTTGTTGTTGTTGTTGTTGTTGTTGTTGTTGTTGTTGTTGTTGTTGTTGTTGTTGTTGTTGTTGTTGTTGTTGTTGTTGTTGTTGTTGTTGTTGTTGTTGTTGTTGTTGTTGTTGTTGTTGTTGTTGTTGTTGTTGTTGTTGTTGTTGTTGTTGTTGTTGTTGTTGTTGTTGTTGTTGTTGTTGTTGTTGTTGTTGTTGTTGTTGTTGTTGTTGTTGTTGTTGTTGTTGTTGTTGTTGTTGTTGTTGTTGTTGTTGTTGTTGTTGTTGTTGTTGTTGTTGTTGTTGTTGTTGTTGTTGTTGTTGTTGTTGTTGTTGTTGTTGTTGTTGTTGTTGTTGTTGTTGTTGTTGTTGTTGTTGTTGTTGTTGTTGTTGTTGTTGTTGTTGTTGTTGTTGTTGTTGTTGTTGTTGTTGTTGTTGTTGTTGTTGTTGTTGTTGTTGTTGTTGTTGTTGTTGTTGTTGTTGTTGTTGTTGTTGTTGTTGTTGTTGTTGTTGTTGTCAATCAAATTTCCAAAAGAGCGGCCTGCGTTCTCTTCTATTGTGGCTTTCAAATTAGTTAAATCGGCCACTCTTTCTTTTACGTCGTTCAATGGCCTTTGCTGGAACGGACCGCCATCAGTGGCCAACAAAGATGCTTTATTCACACGTAATTTTTGTTTTACCGCACATTTGTAATCGAACCACACCTGTAAAACAAACAGCGAACATTAAAAGCAAAATGTAAATATGTTGTGTTGCTCTTTTAATCTTACCCGCTTCCACGTTGCACCCGTTCTTATCGGCGGTCCCAGGGCCATTTCCTCCCTGAAAGCGGTCTGGTCACCTTTGTACATCCCTCTGGCGATGTCAGGGACCTTTTCCAACTCATCTACCATTTGTTGGTACTGGGTTCGCGATGTCCGGGCGTCCTTGTTATTCCTAAAAGTGTATACAGTATTAGATGTGTTAATAACATTTGCTTATGCTGTTGGTTGTTGCTAACTGAAGAAGTAGCTGGGATCCATTGCTGTCGAACGCAAACCGGGTGCGCATGCCCTCCAGCTTTCGACAATCATCGAACAACAGCAGAGGAAGGAAATACCAGCAGCTTCTTAAGCCGTAACAGCAGCATGTTACCAGTATATTCAGGATATCGCCATTTGTATGGATATGGCGGTATACATATTTTTGTTTAAAATAATAAAATTTGATTATTTCTGAAATAAAATACTTACATTTTGTCGTGAAAGCAACAGCAACAACTCTGACCGACACAACACAAACAACAAACAATCTGAGATTGGCACCTTTCCGTGGCAAAAAGCTGACGGAAAGCAGTTTGACAGTTTTGGATTTCCGTTTGTGTTTCATAATAGATATCTTGGCAGTGTGCTTGTGAGTTTGTGTTTCGTCAAATTTTTTTTTCCAACACACAACACAAACGGATGTCATAATACAAATCTTCCGATTTTGACAACTTGTCTTTACAATTTGTGTTTAATAATCGGGCCAAATATAATAAAATGTGAGAACAGATTGTGTTCTAAAGATATTATTCTCTTTTCTTAACGGAATAAGAACATTTGAAGAAAATTGTTAATTATTATTAACGACCGATTCGATCGCAAGGTGTTGTTCCCAGTAATTATCGATAGAGGGCGACACGGCCCGCGTTTAGTGTGGTCAACGTTCAACGCAGATCGGGCCGAGTATTCCCGAACGCTTACGATCGGAGCTGCAGGAGAGAACAAAGTTCATTCTTTCTCCCAACCCCGAGACAAGCGACGGATTTCTAGCTTCGCAAATAAAAATATCGATGCTTAAAAAACGCTTGATTTGATAAAAACAATTTACTTGGGCTGAAAGAAAGAATCCTGTTGCAGTGTGCAACAAAAATATTCATGGAAAATTTAGAACGGCTAGCTCGTAAATAGTTTAAAAGTAACATTCCTTTGTTTTTTTTGGAGCTGGGGTATGAAAACCAACAACAGTCTTGAAAAGAAAGCTCTGATAATGTGCATATTAAATTTGATAAACATTCCTAGCACTCTATGTTACACCAGAGGGGGGGTACCAGCACTCTTTGTTACAAGGTTGTTTCGACCTTGCTTCGGTCCGGTAACATTCAAACGTAGTCCAAACGCTGACTCAGTTACAGCCAAATGCATTATCCTGTGAGCCATCACCAAAGCAGATTATACCAATCTCATCAATCTTCAGAGTTCTTTGCTTTTGGCCCTCTTTCTTTCTTTCTCTCACATCTGAAAGAATTATACATGCTGTTGTTCAACTATCGTTTAATAAATTTCACAATGTTTTTTAATAATAGGGTATGATGTAATATTTTTTTCATTTCTTCATCTTTCTTCTGATAAACTATTTCATTGAAACGGGCGATCGATGTTTATCCTTTTGTAAATAGGTGTTACACGCAGCTTAAATAGAGTCTGTTCAGGTTCTAAAAGTAAACATACTTTTGAATTTTAGTGACATTCCATTGCAAGTTTGAACGTTCTATTTGCACAAAAGCTTTTTTTTTATATTGTCCAAAGATCATTTAACTTTATTTTACTTACAACTGGTACATTGTTTGCCTTTTAAATTTCAAAAACTGCTGCCATTCTGCCATGTCGTTAGCTTACACCCGAGTCGCAAAGTTCGCTTGGCCATACCAATGTAACATTCCTTAGCTGGAAGAAACGTAATGAAGATTTCTTCAGGTTTATCCTAAAAAAACTCAAACGAAACGTGCATGACTTAGAAGCTACCATTTTAGGTTCAAGGTTTAGTGATCCTTATTTTGCGTTATGATTGCTGCGTTAGTTTTGCACCTGAGCATCTTAATGTTGAGGATAATTTAGTTTATTCCCTTTGCTTGCTTCAAGCAGCACTTCAACGTTTTTGGTGTTACGTATCGCTGGCTTTGTCGTTTTTTTACTTACCCAAGACGCATTGTTTGACAGTCCAGCCGAGTTTCAACTGAAGATAGAAAAATTTAGAAAAAGTTTCCCACTCCAAGTATAATAAAAGTATAATTACCAAATAAATGAATCGGTCTCAGCTGCTACACGACAAAATGCCTCGTTTGGGCCAGTTTTTTGTTCCAGGTAAAGTTTGCCGCATTGACACTCCCCGGCAAGAAAGTCAATTTTCGAAATTGATGCCCTCCGAACGTAAAGCTTTCCACCTGGCAAAAGTCTCATGGTTTCCGATGCCGTTACCGGATCGGGAGTGTCAATGCGATCGATAATCAGATAAGCGAACCTTTTTAATTACCACCCGGGATCCGATTTAATAACTCAATCGGATCGGATCATGAACCGGTTGCAAACAGCTTTTTGCAAAGATTTTCAGAGAAGCTTACGTAAGGCCGTGGTAATGCGAATTGGAAGTTGCCACTTCAAGCACTCTTCACGATAATCGTTTAGTTAGTGCTTTTTTATGCGAAACTTTTTCATTTTCACAGTGCATCTCAACAGTTTCTCGCTTCATAAAAGTGAGCATAATATTCAATGTTCAACATCTTTAGAACGCTCGTTCTTATCTCACTTGGAGCACTTCACGATGGGTGAAGCTGTTACAGGTACGTAACGAGTCACACGTACCGTTCAATCGCGATCCATTGCGAAAGGGAAGACCCAAAAAAGAACACATAAAATCTCGGGAAACCACACTATCAAACCCATTCTGCGGTGTAACTTGAGCGACGTGAGGTTTCGCGGCTGAAGCTAAATTTCCATACCAAACGAAAGCGGTATTCGATGCGAAGCAGTCGCAGTCTCATACAGTACAATAAAGTGGCAGTGGCATAGAGTGGTGGAACACATTCACTAAATATTACTTATTCTGTCTAGACACTGTGGTAATCTTGGGAGGAGAAATTGAAATTCTTTCCCTAAACCGATCGGGTAGATCCGGTATTTCACGGCGAAAATCTTCAACCAACAAAAAAGAGACAGCCATATTACCTTCTGCGCCATTAACACGACGCTTGAGCACTTGAGAAGTTTTGAGTTTCTTATTTGTTTTGTTGCTGTTCATTCGCGTCACGATATTGCTGTCAACAAGCACGAGGGATTGGTTTCACACAAAATCAAAGCGGGTTCATTCCACTGGCAAGGGTTAAAGAATGCGTCGATAAAGCAAAGTTAAAAAAATCAGAATGGAAAACCAGGGAATCGGTGTTTCTATTTAACAAAAACTCAAATGGTAAAATGTAATACAAAACAACTTGAAAACCTCTCAAAGACCCTATTTTCAATGATGGATGAAATTGATTCATTGCCACCCTTTTTTTATTCAGAAGTCGGTCTCAGGTTTCTTTTAAAAGCCATTATGACAATAAAGATCATTCCGTCAGTAAAAAAAATCGATTCGCTTGAACTTCCATCACGTAGTGGTTTTATGAGAAAAAATGTGTCGCCAAAGCTGTGGTGATACCAATAGCGACAGATAAACGGAATTGTTCGATAAATATAAACACGTACCCTTCGCTAAGACGCAGCCATATTCCACCTTTTGAGCGGGTCTAGGGTAGTAAGAAGGGACCAAGAAATTTTATGCCATCCTTATAAAACCTTATTTATGGTCTATAGTAGTAAAGAACGGAAGCAAAAACAAACAAAAAACAACACAATGTGTATTGCTTCAGTAGGTTTAATCATTGGTACTCAAAAGCGCGTTGTTTTTGTTGATTTTTAACGGCCAGTCATTTTATCCGCGTGACTGGAATGTTCCACCATCCCAATTCATCTCGCTTTTGTTGAAGCGGCACTTGTTGAAACTACCCCTTGCCATAAACACTCGCGCGGGATCGCCGAAGTGAACACCGTTCTGGTGGTTCTAGAAAACCAAGAAACGAAGATGACAAGCACAGTTATTCGTCGCTCAAAATATGCCTTGAAGTTTCTCTAGCTTTTTGAGCTGTGTTTTTCTTCAGAGTGAGAAAAATTTCATTTACTTATCCTAAGAACATTCGCTGAAACAATATATCAATAACAATCGTGGTATATTATCGTTCAATACACTTTGATAAATAGTAGCGTGATAGGCGGTGTTTACGATTTTTGTTATTGTTGCGTCTTGACAGCTAGGGCTACTTTCATCCAGCATATTGTGTACGTATTTTCACTGGGTGAAGCGTTAGCGTTGCGTTTTGAATTGTCGATGCATTATTGTTAGGTCCAATAGGCTAAGAACAAAATTGTCAACCATTGTCGTTAAAGGATTCGGAATATACTGACGCGTACGCCAAACGGTCACCTTAAAACCTGAACAATTTTTACTGCACTTTAAACTCAAAATATCACACCGTAGGGCTTATCAGGAACAGGCGGAATTTGCTTTGAATCGCGATTCAAAAACGAAGGAAAATTGTGATAACTAAAGCTCGTTAATACACTGGGGTGTAAAATGCATGAGCCGCAATGGTCGCGAGGATTTTGTTTTGACGGCAGATGCTTCCATCTCACGTGGAACAAATTGTTAATGAACATTGAATATGATTTTCAATCTCAATTTCAAAAAGTGGTACATTTTTTAAGCACGTAAAAGCAATAAAGTTATATTGTTCACATATTGTACAGTAGTTCAGTTTGACAACGCGTACTACGAAATTATGATGGAGACGCCCAGTACTTTGTGCCAAATACTTTTTATTTCACATGGAGACGCATAGTTGTTGTTATATTTTTTTGCAAAATAATTTACATACAAAAGCTACATGCAAAACTGCAAACGAACAACGCTTTCCAAAGGAATGCTTCTTTATGCAAACTACCACTATTCAATTCACAACCTCACTAGCATGCGGTTTTGCCTTCATTTTTCTGTATTTCCTGCTGCTAACCACAAATTGTCAATTAAAGTAACACCAACCGCGTTGTACACTTGTGACAGCATAACACCGATGTACGCTGATCACAATACAATTGACAAAAAAAACAAGACCCCCAACCATATCGATCAGACGATGATGCGATGGGTACACGAACAAAATCAAAAATCCCGAATGGATGCTTTAATTCGGATAGGTTTAATCACAACTACTACCACAGGCATTGCGGACCACATTTTCCATTAAAGATTGATAAGTCTTTTATTTCCTGTTGGTTAAGTGTGATTTTGTAACAACAATGCGATGACACGTGTGAGAAAAACAAATAATATTAAATAAATTTTAAAGGATTATAGTTTTTTTTATTGTTTTTGAAACAAATTCCAAAACAAACGTTTATGCTATTTTTTGCCTTTTTATGAAACAATATTCCAGCTTAAATTATAAATTTATACTTTAAATGAAGTAATAAAAACCCTTTTGATATCATAACCTTATTTGAACATCATCAACTACCAAGAACGCCAGCAATAACATAATTAAGTCAGCTCTATACGGCTTGATAACTTGTCACATGTGAACAGTGTTACCTGTCTATTACAATTAGCGTAACATCCCTGTTTACCCGCACAAACGCTCCTACCAACAATCAAAACGTTCCCCAATAAATTTTCCCAGTATGCTCACACACACTCACACCTCCAACTAAACACAGCTGAAAGTAGTCAACCAAATTATGAGATAATCGCCTTCCAACTTCCGGTGAACAATGACGCCTGCACCCTTGCAGCCGTTTGCCGAACCTTTTCGTCGCAGAGATATTAACAATGAGGACGTCTAGCATAATGGCGTAACATTTCCATGCTCAACAAAACACTCCCTGCTGGTTGTAGTGTGACCGTGTCACTGCTTCGTTTTCCCGACCAAAAGCTCATTTTGAGTGCCGAAAGAAGCGTGAGTATTTGAGTGATATTTCTCCTTTTCACTATCAGTCACTCACACATATACGCTTGCGTGTCTTCCGTTCAAGGTCAGGCATGTGGAACTCACGTTCTGTCGGAACTTTTCCCACTAACAACCAACTAAAGTGTAACTTACGCGTCACAAGCGAGACAGAACACGTTTGTTTACGTTTCCGGAAAGGTTAGTGCTCTTCTGAGTTGTTCGCTTTTTTCTCTCTTTCCATCTCATTCTTTCCTTGTCTTTCACACATTGTGCTGTTTACTGGAAGGAAAGAAGAAAAGATTTTGAATAACAGCATGGCACTCTGTTTGTTTTTCATTTTTCGATGTTATTGTTACAAACCTATAAACCGGAAAAAATGGAACAGAAATGAAAAATAAACTTGTTTGTTTGTTTCTTTTGAATTTCATAAGTTTTAAGTGATAAGTGTTCTAATATCGAGTGTTATTTTGGTTGTTTCTTTCATTTTTTAAGCCTACAGTAAATGTTAAACTTACTTCTCAAGAACTATTTCATATGAAATTGATACACTTTATCGCCAGCACTCTGATAAGATTATCTAGCATGAAAAACATGACTCGATTATGTACACATGTCATGCAGCTAATCAGATCGGTACCATGTAACAGCAGTCTACGGCCAACTTTTCCAATCTAATTATCGATAGTTTCGACCGAAGTTTCTTATCACACCCCACACATGCCGCAAACCTGAACCGAGCTCGTTGGCCTCTATCAACCGTTCGTATCATAAAATTAGTAACGGTGACATAAAAAAAAACTACAAACAGCATTATTAACTTGTACGCACACCACTACCATCATTTTTCCATCAGCAAAATATCCTATCAACGCTTAGCGCAAGCTCAACATCACATTATGTCAACTAAAGGGAACGCGTAGCGCTAGATTATGCTGCTTCTGTGATCCGATGAGCGATATTTTCCACCACAACAACTCATGAGATACGACTCGGAGTGGGGAAACAGGGCATAATGCCTGTCCACCAACACTGTGTAAACTGTGCCCAGCATCAACACAGGCCACCCCGTCGAGTGAGCGTTGTTCAGAAGGCCTCTTACGGCTAAAACGCTCTGTCCACGCCATGATACAGCTTTATACCCTCGTACTGGCACAACTATACGCACGTGACTGACCCCGCATGAAAAGCTCTCTTTTGTCTCTGTCGCTCTCATCCTACCCAAGTCCCACTAAGTTAGCATGAAACATTTCAAACCAAACCGACGATGCTTTCATGCGATTTTTAACGCTACAAAACCATTCCTTCATAAAGCGCAAACCGTTTTACTATTCCCGAAAACCCACCCAAACCACCAACACTTGCCATTTGTGTAAAGTCTTTATCTAAGCGGGCACAAACTGTGACCCACATAAGCCATCCAGTGACCATTTCAGGTATGGTTTGGCGTCTGTGTAATGCATGCCATAAAATAAACAAGATATACGCGTTCCGTGGCGCAGATAAGTTTGTGCAAAAGTGTCCATTCATGGTACAACTTTTGGTTCTCCACCGGGTCTGTGTTTACAACGGAAGCGACGTAAAAGTGACTGGAGGGCAAACAGTTTGGCCTTTTCATTGCTCGTTTCCGAATCGCAATGCTGTAAGTTTGTAGTTGGTTTGTTTGTTTGCTTTTCGTTCATACTTGTATCGATGTGTGTTTGTATGTGTGCTTGAAGAAGTTGGTTTAAAATGCTACACTCCGTGCACGTTCAACAACAAAAAGGAAAAAAGACACAAAAATGGTAACTAATAATAAAACAACCGGAAGAACCATCGGTCTGTGTCTGTCTGCCTGTCTACGTGTGGGTAAGTTTACATTGACGATACTGTACACAAGCACAACAAACCTTTGGAACGTTCGATTTGCTCTCGTAATGCTGAAACGCAACGACGCACATCCTGTCGTATGGAGCAATGATGGGCGAAGTTTTAAGATGGTCTCGTTCTTCGTCGGTTTTGCGACTTGGTTGGAATATTGGGAAAGTTTGGTTCTTAACCGGTTAGTTGCAAGTTAGGATGTTGTGTTAAGTACACGGGAAGAACAACTCATGGCGTTTTTATTGTAAGAGTCCACAAAATTCGAAATCATTTCATGAAAAAGATTTTCATAGAAAACAAACATCGGTTTTCGGAAAGCTTACTGTAAAATTCAAGTTCTCTTACCACCAAAAAGTTATCCCACTTTAGGAAAACTTGCATTTTCTGGTTTTTTTCATCAATAACTATTTACAAGAACAGCACTGTCAATGTTATCATCATCCACCACGTGTATCGCTTCCTTCATTTTTACGATCTCGACTGACGGTGGCTGGCCATCATCATGGGTCGTAAAGTATAAACAGAACCAGCACAAACAAACATGCCGCCGATTGAACGACGTTGACAATCAACACAGCGCTGATCGTCCTCCTGTCCTCCTTCGCTGTACCTACCTTGTGGGTCATAAAGTCGCAACGACGTGCAGCGCATGAGGACGACTCGTCTCAGTACCGTTCTCGTCAATGAGTAAGATGTAAACGAAACAACACGCCACAGACACGCAAAGCCTGAATTTGACAACCAACAGGGCGTGGGGCGTTGCGTTTGATGGCTTCGTGAGCTCCGTTCGTTCGTTGTGGAGTGTAAATAGCCTACACACCAACTACTACCCATAGGGACGCCAGAACTTGCCACAGCAGGGACACAAACCCAAACGCCGTACCTATTGCCAACAATCCATCTGTACCGCGCTGGTATTGATTTTCAATAGAGTGGAGATGTTCAACCAGTTTGCAGATAAAGCACTTAACCGCCCACATCGCGCAGCGCCTGTTTGTGGCTTACGATGCATATATGATTGCTGATGAAATTATTAAACCAACTTTGCAGGTACTTCGCTAACAAACGCATCAACTCTCGAATTGTGCACGTGCAGCCAAGGGGTTTTGATCAATTATTTAAACAACATCCAAACAAAGGTGGGCAGAATATTTGAACTGCTTGATGCTCAGCGGTCAGCGATATTGTGCAGCGAAGTGCTCAGAGCGTAAGTCGGTACAATTACCAATAATCAAACAGAATCGATTGGGAACAGACGACTGTCGAAGAAAATTCAGTGTTTCATGTGAAGATTTGTGATTTTGAATGATATGCAATTAAAACAATCTTTCGAATGCTTCAAATTTATTACATTCATTGACATTTTGTTAAAGTTAAACATGTATATTTCTTATGACGAACTCTTAAAAGTTATGTCCAATTTTAACTTCAATATCTTGAAAACCATTCGACACCAACGTTTCTTTTGATTTGTTTGTAAAATTGATTGTTTTCCGGTCCTCCTTCTGCTATCCTCAAACAAACTGAGGCATTTCTTATTGACCACTCATGATATTTCCGCTAGACTATCTACCGATCGATGACGGATTACTCAGCAAATATTGGCGCAGAGTGATAGTAAACGTTCAGGAGCGTAGAGAGCTTATGCATGTCCAAATAATGCCCTGCAACTGAAGTTCGGTAACAAGTCAGACCATATTCGCCTACACCAATACCTTTAATGCGTAGATTAAACAAGATAAGTTGAACTTGAACTTTATGTCCTTCATGGTACACAGACTAGCACAGCAAAGGTTCCACGCTTCTGTCATTAATTAGCCTCCAAAAGATGCTCCTAAGCAAAGCAAGCGTAATAATTTCACAGCGTGTTTTTATTCTTTAGGTAGCACTAAGCAAAGGCCTTTACTTGCACGTACTTCCTACTGATTGGGATGCCGCACTCCTTTGAAAATACCACATTCTACGTTGCCAGTGCGACACGCTAATACTACAGGATGTGGAAAAATAATATTTCACCCTACTGTGAAAAGAAACAAATTGAACGCCTGAATGATGACTGAAGTCATCGTTTGATTTCTTCCAAGCAATTACTAGTGATGAAATTGAATTAATGGTGTGCTCAAATGTGCCACATGCCTTACATCTGTCTACTCAGCTGGATGTTGGGTGCTAGAACAAGAGAGAAAGATTTGTATTACAAATTAAGTTCAATTGGTTAAAGTACGATTCATGGTCATGGAGATTTAATGGACAAGTTTGTGTGAAATAATTCGTAAATAATATTCAAATTAAATCAATTATATTGAACATGATAGTTGTTATAAAAATCATTATATGATTTCATATATTTCACCAATTTTTGAGCCACACAGTTGATGCACTAAATCCACAACTCAAGAAACACCAACACTAACCGAGTTTACCAACGCATGTAATTATATTTGCCACAGTCAACTATTCCAAGCGGGCAAAAGCAAAACCTTGAACTGCTCCTTGTCAACATCCGTAAACTGCGCGCTACTCGGTCTGTCACCAAGTGTACACACCAAACAGCCTCAAGAAATGGCAAACCGAAGTGCACACGGAACGCAACGTTCGCTTCGCTGTCGGCAAAAGCACCAGTGGCAGCAACCAAAGGAGATTGTTGTTTTATCTAATTTTGTTTCCAGGTTGCCGTTGCCTTGACGCTTCACGAACATCGGCCTACTCGAGTTGAACGCAATATTTCCGCTGGCAACCTCTACTCTCGTTTGCGCCAAGCCGGAGCTGGGGAGAAAATGTACTTACCTCAGCGAGAGGAAGTAACGCGCAACGACCAAGCGACAACAGTTCGCGAAAAGTTGGTCGGTTGGATGGTGGCATTAATTTCCGCTACGTACGCAATCTATCGATCCACCTGCTGGGCTGGCGGAAGCTCAAGCTGATTTCCATGAAATCCGTATGTAGGAGGCAAAAAAGGGAAAAAATACTTCGGTACTCAGAAAAATAGGCTTTTTCAAGTGTTGCAGTAACAGAAATAAAGCTTCTCGAACAATAAAAACGAAACAGTCACACTCTCATCAGCCTTGTCCTCCACAACCACTTTGTAGTACATCAGTCTCAGAGTCATTATGCTGAATTATGTCGCTCGATTGCGTTCATTAGTGTAGTCCCCGTCTGTTGTTGCCGTTGCCAACTCTCAGTTGCGTGCGAAAGCCTTTTTGCTCTCCCTTTAATGCTATTTATTATTCAATTAGCTTTACCATTCGTTTCTTTCTTATCAGTGGCGTATCATCACCATGACCGTTAATACACTTTGCCAACAACCCAATGAACGGGACGTAAGGAACAGCAACTGAAGACATGAGTGAACCATGTCCTGTAAATTGTAGAATGTAATCACATTGGGAGAAATCAATTAGCGTCCAGTTGGGAGAGCATTTGGCGCTTTGGGGCAGGATATCAGACTGCTTCGCCGTACACGTGATAAAACCATTCGATGTATAGCCGTATGGATGATGCTTGGCATTGGAGCTGACTGGATGATTATTGGTACGTTGTCAAGCGTTTACATGTGTATGAGATAGGAAACGATTGTGGCAATTGCTGCCAATCGGAACAAATTGCTTTGTTTTTCTTGGCGGCGGATATTTAAGCGACAGTTTTTTGTTTGCTTCTGTTAATGAAATAATGTGACATTTATAAAACATAAAAAAAAATTCATTTTTAATTAACTCAAAACAATCGGTGCGGATTTCCTTTATTTTTGTAAAACACAAAAAATGTTTTAGAAAGGTAAGGCAAAAGCATTATTGTCATGTATTTTTCGACTTATTTCAAGATATAGTAAGTGTTTGGGATTGAAATGCGCCAATATGTAGGCAATTTGTTGTGCACGTGAATTAAGCCATAAACCCAATAGCAGCGCCATCTCGAGGCAATGACACAATTACTCCCAACTTCACAGTAGCGCCATCTGCATGGTTAATTTAGCAAATCGTGGGGTCAAAAGGTGATGATATTGACTAACAATTAGGAAACATTTGTATGTCCACGGAAAGAGGGGAAATTAAGCCAGCGTACAAACCCAAAAATGTAAACATCGCTAACAGAACACAGCACCTTGTAATAAGTACCCCAAGAAATACATTCAGAATTCAGTTAACAGCACAGATTTTGGAGCTAGAATTTATTTCTACATATTCATATCACCTTGCTAGCAAATCTTGCATAGATTCCTAGGCGGGTAGCTCTTGCTTGACACTTGTTAGCGCTCTCCGGTGAATATGGTATCTGTGCTGATTTTTGCTCCCTTAGAAAACTCGAGTCGCGAGTTTTAACTATCTAGTGTGGGGCGCAATCCTACACAGTAAGAATAAAGAGAATATCAAAGAAGACTATAGCATACATAGAAATAACTGGCAAGGAGCAAAAGAGCTCCACGTAGTTCACTCTCTCTCCCTCTCTCTCTTTCTCTCTCTCTCTATCTCTCTCTCTCTCTCTCTCTCTCTCTCTCAACTACTCATGCATCTTGATACAATCGACGTATGATTCGACCCTTGTCTGCACCGTCGTCATCGGGAAAACATAGCTCACAATCCCGACCAGATAGTGGACACCCCGCCACCATCTGCAAGCTGTTTCTGCCAAAACGCTGGCTTACCCGTTTCAATCGCCTGTAACTCCAGCTCCAAATCGGCACAGAGTTGCGTAGCTTCCAGGCTCCGGTTGCCAAAGTGCTGGTACGCCTCACAGTCTGTGTTATATTTCGGGTAGCTGTTCAGGTACTGTAACTCTGGAATGTGGAGTGGAGACGAGCATAAACTAATTAATCATATTTTCCTTACAAATCCATTGTGATCTTCTCACCTGACAGCATAAACTGCCGCATATGGAACGGTGTGTGGGTTTGATTGTGCCACAGACAGGCAGGCACTTTGCCCGTTTTCGAATCCACTTCACCATCAATCTTCACTATTCGGATATTATTTCGCAGCGTGCTTTCCTCGTACCGGGGATGCAGAATCGTTTCCTTTACCCACAGTGTAGGAGCCGTCTTTTCCCATCCCAGCTTCACCACGGTACGGTTGCTGCTGATGCGTGACAGACAGTTGGCGGACGACAGCGCCATACTTCGGGTAAAAAGTGTGCCAATACAGAAGTCAAACTCCCCATCACTCGTTTGCCAAGCGATCATGATCTAGTGGGAAATGACAATCTTCAATACATTACCATGATCAAGTCAGTCAACAGTACTTACTACATGCGGAAAACGTTCCACGATCGGGTTTTCCCAATATGGCTCAAATATCTCATTCTGATGCAACGCACTGTATTTCGCTTCGCACTCATCCAGCTCAATACCAACGTCATCAATTCCGTTCAGCACATTATGATACGGACAGCATACAATCGTCCTGTTGGCGCAGAATGTAACCTGCCGTTCAACCTGAAGATCGTATCGTACCTTCGGACAACGGGCAAGCTCAGTGCAAACGCCCTGACTCCCATCCGTACGCCGACAGTGATCGTTCAGCTCCAGATCGGTGTTGTAGAACTGTACCGGTGCAGCCGCATGACGTCGCTGAGGCAGCAGTACCTTGCTCAGCCATTCTGCGTGATGGGCAAGCCGTACTCCAACTGGCGACTGGCCAAATCCGCAGTCCCGACCGAGCAGGTTAAGCGCGTACACATGCTTGAAGTACTTGGAGTACCGGAATAGATTGCGCTGTATCGGTCCACCGAACAGCTGTTCGCAGGTATCTGGCACCAGAAAGGTACCATGTCCAAAACAAAGATGCTCGTCTGACAGATCGTTGGTGAAAAGCTGACGATGTGCTTGGGAGAGGGAACAGTTTCCATCGCGCTGTTGAGTCGATCGTACCAGCAAAGAGGCATTCCTAGCATCTAAAGCGAGGTTTAAATAGCGGAAGATCACATCTTAAATAGGCCTACCTACATACATACCTATCCCAATCACTTGTTCATCGTACAGTGGAACAGTGTTAAGATCGTTACGACCACGACCAGTAACCTCAAACTCTGGATCGGGCAGTTCCGGATAAAACCAGGGACATGCGGGCGTAAAGTAGCGCGAAGTGAAGAAGATTGGTTCCTTCAGCTTCACGATTGCTATATTGTTGTAGAGTGATCCTGAACGATAGTTCGGATGTGTGTAGAGACGTACAATTTCCTTCCATATATCATCTAGCACGATCACGTGAGTGGCTGGTTGGCTGTTTGGGAATAGCAAAGGATTTAATCTTCTCTAAAGGATCATCTGCTATACTTACCCCTCATAACTAGTGCACTCAGCAAGCGTTAGGACAGTATCTTCGTCGATCAAAACACCGTAACATTTGTCCGGTGCCTTAAGCTTTGCATCTTCCCAACCGATCTTTACCGTAAAAAGCGAATCCTCGATCGTGATATGCACTCCGTCGAAGCTTAACGATTCACGGCCTTCCGATTTGCGTGACACAACATCCGGTTCGTATTTTCGCAGCTGGACGTACCGTAACGCACAAGCGTAGGGTTCAAACTTCCATTCTTAGGCAAAGACGTTAAATATTATTCAATATTAAGGGTTATCCAAGCAAATATCTTCCCACCTTCAGCATCAGTCTCGTGCGCCGCTATAACCGATCGAATCCATGGAGCGTATTTTGACACCTTTGACCTTTGACACAGGCGGTTGCAACGGTTTCATTCAATCTATCCACCGCCCCAAAGGTAGAAGCAGCTGCGATCAAACAGACAGCACTACACGCTCGACAAGGAAGCAACACTTACGTGACCCGTTGCTCTAGCTTAATCAGCGCAACGTCATGGTATTTGGCGCTGAAGCGATGCTCCGGATGGCGCAAAATCTCTGCAATCTTGTACTGCTGCGCAAACTGGTCGTCCGTCGCGTTGTACAGATTCAAATCTCCAAAGCGTACCACGTCCGGTGGTTCATTGCTAATGTACATGAAGAAAAAAAAAGTTTTTCAACTGACTCTTCTTTCCTTAGAAGCACAACATTAACAATACTTCAAGTCCGCTGTACAGTGAGCCGCCGTCAGCACAAAGTTCTCCCATATCAGCGATCCACCACAGCTCCACCGCACCGTACCGTCGGGCTGGCTCCAGCCGATCGTGCCTATGTGAGCAAACTCGCGCAAATATGCTGGCCTACCGGCGGCAGGCGCCACCGCCCCACCGCTTCCAAAGCTGTAAAAGCGCAGGTGACAGTCTGCGTTTGGAGAAGAACAGCTCATTATAATAAATAACGCAACACAACGCTCAGCACAAAACCCTACTTACCGTCTAATGTTTCGCGCTCGTTTGGTTTCAGCGCTTCATGCAGTACACCTTGGGCGGGATTCGCTAGACCTGCCAGCTCGGCAGATGCTAGTAAAGATGAAAAACTGTGTCCTTAAAATCATTCTTTTCGTTGATTGTATATTATGTTAATTGTATCGGAAAACAAAAGTACCTAAATTCACCAGAACCATACACCACAATAAGATCGCCAAGAAGCGTACCATGACGAAGCCGAACACAAACTGAGTTGCAAATCGATTTGAAAGCCAAACTAGCACCGAAAACAATGGAGCAAACCTGTTTACATTTTGCTGAACATGTGCCGGGGGTTTTGCCCAGCATCTTAAGACAAGCACTGACCAGAAGAAAAGTGCCAAGGCATGGCACAATCGGAATGTGGAAAGACGCAAAAGTCTATTTTAAGCACACATTTTTTACGCTTTGTTAGCGGGTGAACCGGGGTAGAATTATGATTTACAGACAAGAAATAGTATGATCTAGTGTTTGCGTTGTATCTACAAACTATCAATGTTTGATTATTCAACTTTCTTTTAATTAACTTCACATAATATTTAAATCATCTTTTTTTTTACTTATCATTCCAGTATAATGTAACACCAATGCCAATGAAGTCAGTATGACTAATGATTGTAGAAATATCTCTTGAACTGCAAAAAGTCTTAACTTATCTTAATTTTTATTACAGTGTGCTAGTAAACCGTTTGTGAAAAATGTATTGCGGCCCCTTGGCATCAGCTCGGACAACTTAATAGCATGCCCGTCACGTGGTTTCTAGCCTATAATATATAAGTCTATAATGTATCTTTCCCCCGTATTAAGGACTGACAATGTGGCTGCGTGAAACTAAATAAGCTTCGAAAAGCTGCGAAGAAGAAGCAGACAAACATCATCTTAAAAACAAGCCTAATGCTTAGTGAAGAATCTACAACAAAAATTGTAAACCAGCAAACGATCGCATTCTAAATCATACTTGATTGTAACTTCCGATGATAACAACATGCTTGTAATAACAGGTTGGCTGATAAGTCCCCGGACTAACAAAGAAAAACACATTTTTTTTTGTCAAAATTCGTTTTTATTATTCAACATAGTTCCCTTCAAGAGCGATACAACGATTATAACCACCTTCCAATTTTTTGATACCATTTTGGTAATACTCCTTCGGTTTTGCCTCAAAATAGGCCTCAGTTTCGGCGACCACCTCTTCATTGCAGCCAAATTTTTTCCCTGCGAGCATCCTTTTGAGGTCTGAGAACAAGAAAAAGTCGCTGGGGGCCAGATCTGGAGAATACGGTGGGTGGGGAAGCAATTCGAAGCCTAATTCATGAATTTTTGCCATCGTTTTCAATGACTTGTGGCACGGTTCGTTGTCTTGGTGGACAAAAAGTTAACAAAAGTTGCTTGACAAAAGACGCTCTGTCTCACAAACTAATTGACATACAGACGTCAAATTTTGACACGAATCATTTGAAGGATAGTACTACATAAAAATAATATGCATTTAATACTAGCGACGCCATCTATGTGTCAGACCGGGGACTTATCAGCCAATCTGTTATAGTATGCAACAAATTCAAACATGGTTTAGCCAAAAGCTTCCTTGCAATTTGTTTCATTTCCCAAGAAACATTTCCTATAGCTTTTACACTTAAACATGTCTAAAGAATGCTTTACTATGAGTGTACTAAGCCTTATAGTTTTAACATGTATTTTGAAGATGCTTAACAGTCTTTGAAGTTGTTAAAACTTGAAAACGTTCTGAAAGCGATTATAAGACTGTCTTATAAGACTTAAAAGATGCCTGGCTTTAACCATCCAGTAAACGTATTCTTAAGCATGTTTTAAGACTCGTTATTTTGAGACTGGGACATCAAGATCAACTGATCTTAATCAATGCTTATTAAGTCTTGAATGAAGGGAACTTGGGACAAACCATACAGGCTGCATTTAAGATACGCTAATAACGCAAAGCGTGAAGAAGCGGTTTTCAGCCATTATATATTTAAGCCATTATATAGTTAAACCTACTTGCAGTGGGTGGTTATTATTCAAATTCTAAACAATTTTAGTTTTTTTAATCATGTTTTTATCAACTGATATTTTACCAAATCAATAAAAATTTGTGCAAAGAACTGTCAAATTCAGAAATCCACGATTGTGTAAATTTGCGCGTATTTCGGACACTACCTGTACGTGGAGAGTCTTAAAACTTGTTAATCTGCACAAGTGCTTACTAAAGCTATGTGCTGTTTAAAACTATCTTAGTCACACATACAGCACTACAAATCGACTGAACTTGTGATCAGGAAAGTCCTCTTGATCTTAAGCCAATGGAATCCATTTTAATGCATGAGATTGTTGATTTGTGTATCCAAAATGTGTCAGCCATGTTGATGTGTAGATAAACCAATTCATAATTTACAAGACAAATAGAAAAATGACTATTTTCCAAACGTTTTTCCCGTCATATTTATTATGCCACATCCTTGAAAAAGCTTTTTGTGCAAATTCAGGGCGTTTCAATGAAAACTATATATTTAAAATAATTTATTTTTGAACTAAAAAGTAGCTTATTATTGAGGCGCTTTGATATTTTTAAAATTATTATAATGTATTTCAACAGTGACATTTTCTTGGCATGGATTTCTGCTCATACGCGAGCGATTTCAAAATCAGAAAAAAAATATTAAGACAACATAATAATTCTCAAATAATTCTCAACAATTATAATGACTTCATAATCATTACTTCATTGCCGTCTCAAGAACATATCCATAGCAATAAGCTGTAATTTTGATAATTTATCTACCGCTCCCATCTTAAAGGTCTAGAAATGGTTTTCACAAGTAGTCTTAACAGAGTTCTGTAGATGGGCCCTTTTAGTCTTAAGTGTGTTTTATTATAGTCTTATTAGTTCATATAAGACATTCAAATGAAAAAGGGAGGCTTATTAGAATAACCGTGACAACAACGTTAAAACTATGATAAGATTCAAAATGTTACTTGGGTTATGATTACGTATTTTTGGAAAACTCTTTTCTTGCTTTGAAAAAATGGGAATGTGCTCGATGAATCACATAAGCGACCACACTACTACCACGAATCGCGCAATACTAGTATTTCAACTAATCAAGAACATTGTCTACCTATTTCACATGCTTTTACATCCGAAAATAGGAAGCAGTGAAAACGATTAAACACCTGAAATGTTGGGAAAGCGACAAATCAACTGCTGCATACTTAAAGATGTTCAAGTATGACAATGTCGTTTAGAATATCTATTCGAATATTCATGTGAGATTCTCTGACACACGTAAAGTACACATACACAACAACATTTTGCTGAGTAAAACATATTGATAATGTTTTATTTCAAAAAAGTTGCTAACAAATTTACAGTTTTGCTTTTATTCAGTATGTTGTATCACAAAACACTTTTAATCCATCCTACGTACGGTGCAATGCGCGTGTGCAGAAACACACGACTATCGTTCGGTGCACTGTGGCTCGCTATCCCAACGATATAGTTGCCGGTACCGCGTCCTTTCCAGAAAGCCGGCATGCCTTCATCTACCTCAACCGTGTCCATGTATGGCAGTTGTTCCACATCTACGCATAGTTCGTGGTCGTTCAACGTTCTCCGAAACGTCCGGTCACAATCACTGTTAAACTTTGTGAATGCAAGGGCTGGACCAAGCGTTGATTCTTCTACAAGTAACAGAACGATAGCTGTGTGTTGGTTGTGTGTAAAACCGGGTATTATTTACAACTTACCCGTTAGCCCAACTTGCTCCAGATAAAACGGCGTGTGCGTTTGGTTGCTCCACAAACAGATCGGACTCTTACCGAACGCTATGTCGGTGCGGTGCATTACCGTTACCAGTGCAATGTTATTGTGTTTCGTAGTACTGTCGTACTCTGGATGGACTGTTACCTTCTCAACCACCATCAAGACAACCATTTGAATCTCTCTATTGTCTAATGTTACGTATTTGAGCGTGCCTTTCCCGTCCAGACAGCTGGCAGCGGTCAAAAACGTTCTGTTGCTAATCATTGTTGCGATACAAGTCTGCGTTTCTATCCCTTGGCTCAAATCTAAGGATACCTGTACGAATGGTTTGTGCACAAATAAGGATCCGTAAAGAGGATATCAACATTTACCTACCATATGGTGCCTTGGATCGAAATCACCCTCCTCGCTATTCCGTATCGTGGCACAGCTGTCGATTTCTCGCCATTCTGCATCTAGCGCACTCCGTACGTCCTCCTGCGGACAGCACAACACCGTTCCACTGCCACAGAACTGCACCGGTTGATTTTGCTGAAAGCGGTACAACATTCTCGGACAATTCACGGCACTTGTGCACACACCCATCCCAACGCCGTCCACCGCACACGTGTCACCCTCTTCCAAATCATTGTTCAGGAAGATGAACGCTTCCCCAGGATCTTCTTCGACCCTCTGCGGAAACAGGATCGAATTGAACCACGCCAGATGGGAAGCTAACCGAACGCCGAGTGCCGATTCACCGTAACCACAGTCACGGCCTGCAAGGTTCAGCGCGTACACGTACGGTAGGCTACGACCAAAACGCCACACCTCACGCTCTAGCGGACCACCCAGTGATTGGTGACAGGTACTTGGCACCAGGAACGGTTTGGCTCCGAAGCAGAGATGTTCGGCCGGCGTTTCGTTACGATGCTGCGTACAGTTGGTGCCGTTATGAAGCTCTACTACTCCAAGAACATTGATTATGTGATTCAAAGCTTACAAGGAAAAGATATTGCCATTAGAAGAAGTGAGAGAGGACTACAGACCACATTAGATCAACTTACAAGCACTTGTTTCTAAATCATCTTCCTCGACGTGAATAGCATGAAGCTCGGACAGCCCACGGCCAGAAACAAAAAACTCCGACTCAGGAAGGTCTGCGCGATCCCAGATGCAAGCTGGTTGAAATTGTAAAGAAATCTTCAACGGCTCTTTCAGTTGAAGAAGTCCTACGTCTCCATAAAGCGATCCCTCTTTCCAATTTGGATGTATGTAAGAGCGAATGACAGCGTTCCTTTCATTTTCCAGATAGCTGACATAGGCGGGAGGCAAGCTGCAATTGCAAAATGATGAAAATTGACCTACTATTGACACACAAAACAAAACGATACCCATTCTTCCTTGTACAGCGGGCAAGTGTCACGATCGTACTGTCATCGACGATCACCCCGAAGCAGTCAATCTGCTCTGAATCGTCCGTTCCGTTCCAGTGGATTGCAGCCAGCTGTCGGGATGCCGTTGAAAATAGATGCGCCTCAGACAGATCTATTTGCTCCGAATCTTTCGTTTTGTGCAGCAAAACTCGCGGCTCAAACTCACGGTACTGGGCGTAGCGTAAGACGCAGGCCTGAGGTTGGAATTTCCATTCTGCACCGAACAAGATCAGACGTTTATAGGAATGCCAACAAACTTTTTTTTCCAGAACCGTAAAACTTACCTGTCGCATTTTCCCCGCGATCTTTCAGCACGGACCTTATCCAGGGTACGTAGGGCGCAACTCTAGTGTACACTCCGGGAACGGACAAACCGCACGCCAATCCAAATGAAGTTACTCCGACCAGGAAGGGTGTTTCACGCGTGTTGTGCAGTAGCTTTACCTGCAGCGGTCCTCCAGAATCACCCTGCAAAAGGAAGACAATGCAATTCAAGAAATTAGAGACTCATTAGGTACAAGAGAGAGCTTTCATTGGGTAGAAGGATCATTCTATGAACTAATTTATTGAACTAAAGAGTGGAGAGTGACTTGGACCAAGATTCTCAAACAGTTTATGTTGCTATTAAACAAATTTGAATAAAAATAGGACGAAAATCGTCGAATAAACAAACAAAATAGGGCAACAAGTTCAGATGTTTGAACAATAACAATTCAGATTTTAATACACATAAAGCCAATAAAAGATAAGCAATTGTCACTGGTATAAAGGATACGTCAAAAAGTTTCGTAATTTTTATAATTGCAGCATCACATTGGTAGTGGAATGAAGTTGAATCAACAGTAAAAGTAACGTTAATTTTGAATGATACCTGATTACCAATAAAAAGTACTTACCGGACATGTGTCCATACGAGCATCGCCAGCGCACAGCTGATTCGCATGCAAACCGTTTCGCAAACCTCGAAGGTTCGAATAGTGCTCATTGCACTGCTCGTTGGCGACCGGACTGAGCGCTACTTTCAGTAAAATTGGCGTTTTTGCAGCAGCTACAAGGAAAAAGAGCATCACATTTTGCAAAACAAAAAAGAACGGCAGTGTCTACCAAAGCCTGTATCTCCCCAACCGGTAGCTTCGAACCGCTTGAACCGTATCTCATCATCAGTCCACAGACAGGCCGGCGCCACTGTATCATGTAGCCTACACAAAAACACACAGTTTAAACAAATACAATCAAACTAGATCCTCACTGCTTCGCTTACACTTACACCACCTTACGCTCCAGTCGCATGAGAGCAATATCGTGATAGCGATCCCGATGCCGGTGCTCGGGATGTCGAATGATCTCTACGATCTTCAGCTGCTGCGCGTACTGATCATCGGTAGCGTTGAAAAGATCCAAATCCCCAAAGCGTGCCACATCTGGTGCATTTTGTCTATCGGAACAGTAGATTTGGTAAACTGACAGCTTAGCTCTCTCTCTCTCTCTCTCTGCGCATTTTCTTACTGAGCGTCTTCGACACAGTGTGCCGCAGTTAGAATGTAGTTCTCCCATATCAACGAACCGCCGCAGTTCCAAGTGATCGTGTCATCGGGCTGCGTCCACCCTATAGCTGCCATGTGCGCAAACTCCCGCAGGTAAGTCGTTTGACCGAAGGTGGGTTTTATCATCGATGTTTTACCATATTTGTAGTATCTGTAGTGACAATCTGAAACATATAAGCGCAAAAGTGTGTTAGTTCAAAATGCTAAAGGTAGTGAGCAGAATCCACTTGCCTGTTAAAGATTCTCTTCGGTTTGGCAGTATTACATTCTTTACGTTGAGAGACTCCAAATCCCCAGGCGGAACAAGTGCACTACCCTGTTCAAACAACACAATCAGCCCTAGGGAACAAACCACAAACCACATCTTGTTAAGCGTCAGTCGATCAGTGAGAGCTGCCTGCGATCAGTACGATGTCTTTATAAGTGTTTCGGCTTATCTCTTCTTCACGTTTCCGTTCTCGGTGGCGATTAAATTCAATTAAAACATTTATATACGCGATTGCGATCGATCACTGTCGAGAACAGCTTCGAGAACTGGTTATATTTTCATAACAGGCTCTCTGCTCGCATTGAAGCTGATTAGTTCGTTTGTGTTGCACATCTGGCTTAGATTAGGGGGGGTAGATAGAAAGATCATTGGTGTAGTAATTTGTAAAAGCAAAAAAAAAAACAACTGGTTTTGTTGGAGTATTTTTATTTAAGTTTTCTTGGTCTCATTAATCATTAGCCACAAATCAACCTCTTTTAGAATACAGACTCATTATGATGGAAGTTTTTTTTATATCCTATAGAACACTTTTGATCCACCCCACATACGACGATATACGGCTGTGAACGTTCACCGTGCGATCGCCCGCGGTCACGTGACTCATGATTCCCACCAAATACTGCACCCGCGTGCCATCATCCATCACTTCCGACCAAAATAGAAAATCTCCTAGGGATACTTTCGTATCGTGTGGCTGCACATCAACACACAGCTGGTTGGAGCTAAGACCTTCCTCCAGCGCCTCACAGTCTCTATTGTACATGGCTGTAGGATAGACATACGAATCAGTTGTACCATCTGAAAGAAGATAAGAGAGAGAGAGAGAAAGCGAGAGAGAGAGAGAGAGAGAGAGAGAGAGAGAGAGAGAGAGAGAGAAAGTATAATGTTGAAGCAACGAAACGTAGTCACACACTTTGATGAACACAACTCACTTATCACAGGCTGAATCATTTCGAACGGCGTATGAGTTTGATTCTTCCAAAGACATGCCGGATTTATCGCTATTGTCGATTGATCAATTGCATCTTTCATTTTAATTAAAGCGATATTGTTCTTGCCACTGGCCACATCAAACTCAGGATGTAAAATAGTTTCTTCCATGTTCACTACAGGAGCTGCCTCATTCAAGCCAAGTCTAATGACGGAAGGAGCAATTGATTGCTGCTGTAAGCATTTGGCACTAGTCAGAACAGCCTTCGAGGTTATCAGTGTTCCTCTACAGCTCCACTGGGCTTTAGCATCTCCATTTCCACGCCAACCGACTTCAACAAGATATGGTTCTGGAATATAACCCGTTTCAAACTGCGCTTCATTCGTGCTTCCACTACTCGCCTTGATGCGATGCGCACATTCATCCAACTCCCGACCACTGGCAGTCGTTTTGTTCACCATATTCTCATACGGACAGCAAACAACGGTTGACGTCTGACAAAAGACCACCCGTCGGTTGACAGAGAAATCGTATCGAATCTTGGGGCATCTGGTAGCCTCCACACACAGCCCTTCCGCACCGTCCACATGCCGGCAAGTATCATTCTCCTCCAACTCCGAATGTAGGAAGTGAACCGATCCACTGTCTTTCCTGTAGTCGGGAAGCAGGACCGATTGCAACCAGTCAATGTGGCTCGACAAGCGTACACCAACTGCAGCGCGACCAAAGCCACAGTCGCACCCAAATGAGTTCAGTGCGTACGCATAGCGGAACTGCTTGTTGAACTTGAACTTCTTCCCTCCGATTGGTCCACCGGCTGCTTGTTGACATGTTTCTGGCACCAGATAGGCTTCATTGCCAAAGCACAGATGCTCTTCGGTCAAACCGTTCGATAGATTCTTTGAAAACTCTTCCGGATAAGAACATTTATTTATGGGGAGCACATTGGCGCGCGCTATCAGCTGGAAATTTTGTGGTTCTATCAGAAGAAAGAGAAACCACGATATATTAGATCATCCAAATTTGTCTTTAATCCATTTGAAGAAATTACCAAACACGTCCACCGATGCATTGTGTAGACTAAAGTAATTAAGATCACGCCTTCCGTGCCCGGTCAGCTCAACAATGCTGTCTGCCAGATCATTCTCATGCCATATACAAAACGGGACGAAAGATCTAAAGAACACGAAACGGGTTCTCACCTTCAACAGTCCAATGTTGTTGTAATACTGTCCCTCACGGTATCCAGGATGGTTGTAATGTTTCACCACGGTATTGCGCTCATTTCCCATGTACATTACAAACGTGGCCCGCTTCCTGAAACACAGAAAGAAATCAATTGTTTGACATATATCGAAATGGTTACCACTAGCCATTACCCATGGTTTGTGGTGCACTGGGCCAGCGTTAGCACGGTATCCTCATCTATGATCAACCCATAACAGTCTTCCCGGCTCACTGAATAGGCTCCGTAACCAATCTCAACCATCGCATCGGTGTATCGTGGCTCCAAACGCCTTCTGGCCGGTGTTACCACGTCAAAGGTGTCCGTCTGATCGATCAACACTTGTTTCTGGTACTGCCTTAGATGGACGTAACGCAGAGCACATTCGGCTTCTTTAAATTTCCACTCTGTAATTGAAAGGGTTAAGAACATTCAATATCCTTTACAGCTATTATCATACAGTACACAAACCCCATGCTGGCTCGCCACTAGCTTGAATTGTAGAAACAATCCACTGAACATAGGACGATACCTTTGTGTAGGGAGTCGATTTTTGGCACGATACATTCGATGGTGCACCAATCGCAACGACAAATGGAGTTACCTTTCCATTGTGATTTAATGGTACCTGAAGAGAGCCACCGTCCTGTACAAAAAAGAGTCTTTCATGATGCGTTCTTATCGAAACACTCTCAACGCATTCTTACCAAACATGAACCCAATTCAGTACTTTCAACACACAGATCCGTACTTAGCATACGATCACAACCATCGAGTGTGGGTTGGACTTGAGCTTTAACAACGTCTGATGCATCTGAGCCACTCCATCCTGCCAAGGTCATAGCGTGAAACTTCAGGTCTTCATTGTTCCAAAGACAAGCCGGAACAACTGTAGAGCCCAATCTAAAAGAAAAAGCAAAGAGCATTTTTGGTTACACCCAACCTTTCCTCCTTCTCGCCATTACTCACTCCACTTTTGACTGCAAACGTAACAGTGCAATGTCGTGCTGCGTAATTCCCTCTCTATACTCAGGATGGCGTACAGCTTCCGCGATCTTTATCTCCTGCATCTCACCAGAAGCACCCAATCTCACCACATCTGGAGCCATGGAGCTGTGTACAAGATTATTTACAAACAATTGCAATATTCCCATCAAATGAAATGAAACATATCGTCACGTACTTGCCATCCGTTGTACAACGAGCTGATGTTAGTATGAAGTTTTCCCACACCAGCGTTCCACTACAGTTCCAACGGACCGTTCCATCGATACCGGTCCAACCAATACGGCCGAGATGAGGAAAATCACTCATCTTTTGATGCGGCCTTTGAAAGACGGGATAAGAACTTTCCACCGGACTGTGTTTGTAGTATCGCATATGACAATCTGATCAGCCAAAAACAGAAAATAAGGTATTTTTCCAAGAAAAGGAACAATCCAAACAACCAACCATCTAACGATTCGCGTACATTGGGCATCATCGTTTGCTTCCTGTTCAATTCGATCTCCATGTACGCCATAAACGTACGATCACCATTGCCTGTAAACAAATACGTCCGTAACAGTAACAGCCTTGTTGTGCGGCAATCATTACAATTTGAGCAACTTACTGAATCGATTCAACAGCAATGCAACAACAAACACTACACTCTGCGTTATGCACAGCATCTTACTCTCGATGCTGCCACCGTAACACTGATAATGCGATGCGCTCTCACGAGACCGCGCGGACAAGTGCGCACACTGTACGACCTTGAATGGCCGCGTACGTTCAAACAGGTTTCACGGGAAAGTACGGTCATTGGCGTATGCTGTTACACTTGCGCTAGCCGTTTCAATAAGCCGGTTTTTGTATGTGCAACAAATGTGTTTCACGTAGTGTTCGTTCGTTAATCTTCTTTTCTTTACTATAGCATATAAAATACTTGATACTATCTAATAATTAACAATGCAATAAAATACTTATTATCCAAGTTATACTGTACATTTTCAAAAAAACCTTTAACGTTAAAAAATACTGCAACATTATTATGTTTTCATTGTAAAAATTCATTAAGCCAGTCTCGTGGTACAGTCATCAACTTGTACGACTTAATAACATGCCCGTCATGGGTTCAAGCCCGGAATGGACAGTGGTACAGGCAGGCCTTGACCGATAACGATTGTTGAGCCAAGAAGAAGAAGAAGAAAAAGATTCATTAGGTATGTTATAAAATCATCACTAATATCATAATAAATAAGAATTTTAAGCTCTTAACGTAACTAATTGTAGCCCAGGAAGTTTTCTCCCTGGATTTTTATAACTCCAAGTTATATGTTTTTTTTTTCAAAATTTTATATTTTTTGCCATTATGCTGGAGTGAAGAAAACGCCGAATAGTGAAGATAATTGTGTCTGTTTTCTTTTTTTACTAAGGAATATCTATTAGAAACTGCCGCTCTAGCCGTAAAAAAGAGGACAAAGGAATTTAATAGGTTGGCACCGAGGATGCACCAAAATATTTGTTTTTTCTTAATTCGCTTGTATCTTGTTTCTCACTTGGAAGTTCAATCGTTTTTGCCCAGATTCCTAAAGGTTTTCTAAAGAAAGTTTTTATTTCGAAAAACCAAATTCAAATACAGTGGCGTTCACCCAAAGCCGGACACCTCATATTTTAACCTATTTCCGAGATTTTAGACGATAGCGATCTGATATTTTGCAGCGACATAGCTCAAGAGTGTCTTCAATGATGACTGAAAAAGTAGTCTAAGCTTTTCCGATAAGTGGTCTAGGGAACTGTCCAGAGCGCCGCAAAGTCAGATTAAACGTGAAAATATGAGGTGTCCGACTTTAGGTGGCCGCCACTGTACCGAAACCAGCACCAACACGATCATAAATAAAAACTGTGTCACAATAAGAAATTTTAATCCAAATAGCACTCGTTAAATACGTTTTCACTAAAAGCACGAAACAGCGCTTGTCGATTTGAATTCATTAAATAAAAAAAACACATACAATTTAAAATCTACTGTACCTCAGTTTTTTTTCATGAAAGCTTCTTCAAATCAAACGTAAAGTATACCAAGCAAATTGAAATAAAACAAACAGCAGGAACAAAACAGCCTAACTACTATTCAATTACGGAAACGTTGCTACACAAAATTCCTCCCATACCATGCTGCTAATGAGCATCAAAGGAACAACAACGGCTTAATACTCTCCCCAAAAAGTGTCCACGATATTCAAAACATTGAGCAAAACAGTTTGTTTTCGTTATGGTACATTGCAACATTGGTACATTTTTCTACTCTAACCACTCTCTCAGCGTGCTGTAACTTCCACCACTTACAACTAATCAGACAAAAGCGGCCCAAATAATTTCTCCCATCAAAAACGCTCCTCATCGCGATCCATCCCACAACAGTAGTGAAACCTACAACGGACCGGATTTTAAAAAGATCCTCCAAATGGTCTCCAGTCCCAAGCTTACTTCGATTGGTGACAGAGTATAATTTTTCCCATTTTTGTGTCAGTTTGGTTTAGTCAAAAGCTTCCACGCTAGTCACTACTGTTAGTAGAGAGCAAATTATTATGTCTTCATTTTACAGCACACAGCCAAACACGAATTATGCACAGTGAAGGACCAAGTTTTTGTACTTTTGAGTTTCAAAGTCATCATTGTCGTACACTCCAGTGAAAGCTTGCGAAATGAAATCTGCGAAATGAATTATTCAGATTCTTTATACAATCTTATGTCGCTATGTAAATTTGCAGTCTCCAAATAATGTAGCAATAGCACCAAGTGTGTGTTGTTCTTTTTCAGCTTGTTTGAAATTCAAACTCAAATTTCACAGTGCAATGTTCCTTTTGCTTATCAGTTTACTCTTGTTTCCTCAACGATGTAGCTTCTTGCCTCTGTAGCGTGTACACAACACAACACCAACTTTCCCATGCCCGACCGAGGATGATGATTTAGCTTTGTCAAATGATTTTCTTATTCTAATTCAAAATAATGATTTGCACTCGAGTTGACATAAAGTTCCATCATTTTTTTCTACAAATTAAAATACACATCGAATAAAACACAGTTTCCACCGAGAAGAAACGCAATACTGCTCAACGGCAAATTAAGTTAATCAAAATAATACCAAAAATCAATCATCGTCATGTTTCCCGCCGTCAAACTACGCGTATTTTACTACGACTACGACCTTTGCTTGTTATCCATTCGCTCTTTCGTCCGGTTGAAAGCGAATTCGGTGGCCAAAGCTCGTCCCAACAAATTGTTTTCAATTTTCTGCCGTGACAAACCAGTAAGCTGGGGCGATCATCCAAGCTGGAAGGCCCTTTTTCCGGTTTGCCATTCCGTTTACTTTATCTTCCTCAATATTTACTGCTCGAAAGCCCGAGTCAATGTGCAAATGGTGATGGGGAAAAAGAGAGGAAGAGTGAAATTGAAATATCGCAGCTGCTGCTACTGCTGCAACTGCATCGCTGCAAATCGATCTCCATTTTTATCCCCGACTCTGTTTTGCGGTAGATAAGCAATAGTGTGATAGCGAAAGATCGTACTGAAATAAATTGTTCCTTATCCAAGCCCTGAAGGCCCTGCTTCAACAGTGAAGGAGGGAAGAAATTGCAAAGATCATAGTGGTCGGCTTGCGATAAAAATTCATCCTCATTACCCTTCCTCGAGAGGTTCGTACGGTTTGATTTGTCTTTGTTATTTCAACTGTTTCCCTTGCCATTGCGTCCAATTACGCCGTATCCAAGCCCAACTTTTCCTAACCGGTAAAGAAAAAAAACCTTCATAAACTCTGTACCTACTTCCCTTGCCACGTTTCATAATGATGAAGTTGGAGTTTCTTGCATTCGCGCAAGCTCGAGCTTGTTCTACCTGCAGCAAACGTTTTCACTGGATTCGGATTTCGATAAAAACAAAATTGGTGATTGATTTCTGAATTAAATTACTATCTATTACTCACGGTCCTGGAAGGTCAGATGGTGCACAGTTTTTGCCATTTGCATAAAGAGGCTAAAGGGAAGCAACTTTTTAACTTTTCTCTGGCTTGCTCTCGGTGATTGTGTCATTCGTTTTGTCGATCGGAAGGTAGTTGCATCTCAATCTTACTTAAGAAATTGTGTTCCCATTTAAATTGTTTCTTTCACTTCACTGTGATAATATCAAATGGTTGCATTAGACTATTCTAGTATTATTCTCATTATTAGTTTTTAGTCCTTTTCGGATTCTTCAGAAAAGTTATTATTGTTTTTAACATACTTAAGTAAACATTGTATAACAAACCTTGTGGCACACAAATTTTTAAATAATGACATGATTTTATTCCTCAGCAAAATTTTGCATCTTCTTCTTATCTAGCCTCCAACCAAGAATCTTCCCATGCTTCCAAAAATAAATAATTGATTTCAAGGTGGTTTTCGCCCTCTACCTCTGCTAGCTCTTTTGCATCCTTCTTCGGCAGCTATCATCCACCAAGACACTCGTCAGCTGCCGAATGTCCTTGTGCTGCCTGGATCTTGTATCGAGAAGCTCCACTTGAAATGAGTGATAGAAAGAATTAAATTTCGATCGATAGATTGGAGTCTTTTTACTCGAAGGGTTGTCAGCTATCTCTCGTGTATTCCTTCTGTGTTATTATTCTTTCCCATTTACCTCATTCAAGCACAAAAGAGGCAAATTGGGTAAAGGTTGCCATCAGGGGCTGGTTTTCATTTGTTAAATTGCGTCATTTATAATATGCTTGACTCATCGCATCGAACGAACCGGCTCGAGGAACGATCGAAACGAGTGTGTCAAGGAGGTGCACGAAGCTTGACAGGGTGAGTGACTCCTTTTGCTCATTTTTCACTGATAACGAACTGGAGTGCGCGAGTGTGAACAGGATGATGTGATAACGTATCGGGCAGGTAAAACATACACAATGAAGCAAATAAATCGTGTCCGGTATAGAAAATTATCTCATCCACCTGCTATAATGATAAATAAACACTGGATGCTAATAAATATGGAATAAGACCACAAAACATATTACTTATAAACTTTCAATTAAACCGATGATATGTGAAGAACGACGTTAGCATTTACTTGAATACTGACATTTAATGTTTATTCCAAGTGAATAACTTAACTCGGATTAAAACAGCTACTATGAAAACAGCTACCGTTTTCATAGAACATAAACTATTTTCTCACAAAGCACAGTCAAATTTCACTGTCAAATACACTTACTGTACATGTCAAGTATTCAAGTACCTCCAGCATTTGGCCCTTTAAAACACTAGCTCGAATAAATTCTCAAGCATTATGAAAACGCAAACCACCCTGTCAAGATCATTGCTCTAATCGGCCCGGTTCAACCGACCACAGACAAACCCATTCATTCTCAACACGGTACTGCAATCTGTAGCAGAGCACCGCTTGCACCGTATTTCTAACGTCTGTGCGCCCGAGACACTCTGCTGTGTTTGACGTTGACGTTTGAGAAATTAAAACATATTTTGTAGATTTCCATACCATAATTAATCAACCCTCTCCCAACATTCATCTTAACGATGCTTCCCTGCGTACCTTCCGGATCGGATCTGGAATCGTTTAACCATGAAATACGAGCACTTTTGGGACCACCAAAAACGATCCCATCACCTGACGCACAGGGCTTTTGGGTTGAAATTCAGTTTGCTGCGCTGGCAGGAGATCCACATCTGGCAGCACAGTTCTGTGGCACCATTTCCCGGTGAGTTGAATGTCACGTCATTTCTATGAAAATTTATAACCACTCATCTCACCTGCTCGTTTGTCTTTCATTCAGGTCGGGGACGGTGTCCCAATGGTTCCAGAGTCACAATTCACTGCATGATTTTCACGCTTACCGCAGTATTCAGTAAGGTTTGCTAACGACACCGCCAGTAATTTAAAGCAAAAGGATAAGGGATCCTTCAAATGATCATTACCAGTGAATAATATTTCCCAGCCAAAGTGGAGCTAGGACACGATTAGTGCTTAGCTCGATGCGGACACTAACGTCCTTTGCACCAAAACAATAAAGGTTAACTATTGCGGATGGAAACTCCCTGCGGCGGGCACACCTGTTCATATAAATTAAGCAGAGATGATGGTGGTTCCAGCAATGATGAATCTTCTGCTCCTTTCCTTTTGCTGCTGTGTCAGCGGTTACAGTCTAAGCTGTGTCATAAACTTCTAACTGTTTAAAAATTATCACTATCATCGACAGAAATACGGCGATAACCCTCAGAGAGAAGTTTGAAAGTATGTTCCTTATCAACTAAAGTGTCTGTCATAGTTGAGCTATGTTCGTTATACGTTATTAATCAATCTATTCATCGAGCAAAGATATATCAAATCAGATTTTTTTTGCTGCAGTGTAGTTCATATAAATTATAATTCAGCACGAAACAATTAGAATATGTTTACTCATTATAGTTGATATACCTTTACACGAAGATAATTTTAAAATATTTCACATAATTTCAGAAGCTGAGCAAAACAGAAAGTCCGTCTGGTGTAATCCTTGCAAAAACACCGCTCTACAAGTGCTTAGGATCAAATTTTCATCGTCTCATCCTACGCAGCAAGTTACACGATTGATTTAATTATAGACATTTGGAGCCCGAGCTATTTGCTCAAAGTGCGAAATAGAATGCAATTAAATTTAATGAGTCGGCTGTGTGCGAGTGTCGCAAATGACCGTATGATTACATCGTCCGTTCCTATAGCTCGGTTCGGTTGGGATGCGTAATTGTATCAAAGGTTGGAATTAGGATTGATTAAATTTCAACGTAACTATCACGCATTTAGCGCATTTGTGTATGTCGAGGGGTGAACCGTTCTGTCAGATCTTTGGGCACAAATCCGAATCTACGTAGGCGTGATGTACAGATAGGTGAACGCACTTTTGAAGTCGTCCCAGAATTCACCTATCTGGGGTCAAAGGTCAGCAAAGACAATAGTATGGATGCTGAGTTGCGTGCAAGGATGCTGGCTGCCAACCGGTCATTCTACAGCTTGAAAAAGCAGTTCACCTCAAAGAACCTGTCGCGACGGACGAAGCTGGGACTATATAGTACCTATATGCAGCGATCCATCACCAGGTTTGCTATATGTAAAATCCTGGGTAGATTGTCCTCCCCCATACCTCCTTACGAGGGCAGGTGTCGGCAGCTTGGCCTGGAACTATTGGAAAACCGCCGTTCCCATGCCCAATCCACCTTTATTGCCGCATTACTCCTTGGTAATATTGATTCTCCTTCCCTTCTTTCTTCTATCCCTTTCTACGCCCCTAACCGTGTTCTTCGAAACCGCCCTCCCCTAGTGATCCCTTCCCGCCGAACTGCAGTGGGCCGTAATGACCCCCTTCTTCGTGCAATTCGTCGATTTAACTGTGTATTCTCTATGTTTGATTTCAACCTTCCCTTATCCTCTTTCCGATCCCGCATTAGAACCCTCCATAATCCCGTGCTGCCTTAATTTTTAATTTTTAAATTTAAAAATTCTAATTTTCTAAAAAAAAATTTTCTCAAATTTTAGATAATTTGTTGTTCATTTTTGTTAGGTTAGGAAATTAGGTAATAAGTATTATTTAAGTATTTGTGTAACCAAAAGGTAGACAAATAAATTTGGATATGAATATGAATATGAATATGAATATATAGTACCAGTACTCACATACGCCTCTGAGACATGGACACTGTCCAAATCTGACGAAGCCCTCTTAGCCGCGTTCGAGAGGCAGATGCTCAGAAGGATACTTGGCCCCGTATGTGTGGAAGGACAATGGAGGAGCCGATATAATGACGAGCTATACGAGCTGTACGGCAACCTCACTGTCGTACAGCGTATTAAGCTCGCCAGGCTCCGGTGGGCTGGCCATGTTGTACGCATGGAAACGGACGACCCAGCCCGTAAAGTCTTTTTAGGCCATCCACAAGGACAGAGGAGGCGTGGTAGGCCCAAATTGAGGTGGCAAGATGGCGTGGAGGCGTCCGCCATTAAGGCCGGAATAACGGACTGGCAGACGAAGGCGCGAGACCGTGAGCGGTTTCGGACACTCCTGAGGCAGGCCAAGACCGCAAAGCGGTTGTAGCGCCGGATAAGTAAGTAATGCAAATCTTTTACAAGATAGACTTTTTCATTTAACTGGCCCATCCTCAAACGTCCGCCTACCAAGAATCTAATGTCACAGGATAGGCATATTTAAACTCCTATAACCAACCGGAGCCAGTTTTTTCCGGTATTATTCAAACTACTCCATTCAGGTAAAGGCACCATCTCGTTCCATAATCCTTTTTCATGCAGGTCCTCCTTAAAATGGCGAACATATAGCACTGCTCTCCAAACCGGTTCACTGTAGCCATCGGGTGTATCATGTAAGCGGAAGCGATAAAAAAGGATCAACCATTTAATTTGTTCCCCAAATCTCCCATATTAACCCTTTATTTGCCATGGATAAGTCAGAATCCCTGCAGGTGGGTCGAACCTCGACATGAGAAGCGTTGAACACACCAAACTTCCAGCTGCAGGCACTTCTTATTTAAACCGCTACCTTGCACGCTCAAATCAAGAGATATCCTGCTGAAGCAGAAAGAAAACCTTCGGTACTAGGAATTATTGAAGAGAAAATCATCCGATCTTAAACTTTCTGGAATTGGGACGCGAGTAGGATTGGTAATGAGGTTGATTATAATTGTACTTTTAGGAAGGGGATTTGTTTTTGTCCTCCGAGAGCAAAGTTTCGGAATAAAATTCGTCTGTGTTCATCGATGTATGCGAAAGAGATCATTCGTATCACTTGGCTATTTGATTAGCGCAGCTCGTCCATCAGTACGTACTGTTCCATGGATGAACCGATCGACAGTTCGAACAGACTATCAGACATGGCCCTGATAGTCCAGATCGCTGGAAGCATGTTGTTTTACGTGCTAAAATCCAAAACAACTTTTACCCGGTTTCACTGGAACCTTTTCCCCCTTCTAGCAACTCGAAGTAACTCGGGCGTTGCCCGGGCTAACTCTGTTAAGAAAAAGCCCACCATAGGCAAAAACCTTTCCTGCGCCTAACGGCTGTTGATGAACAAGGGAAAGTGATTTTCGGAATCTTCAGGGGTGAAAGATGAAAGCTCATGCTATTGGACTTTTCATTGAAGTCAGCTTGGTTCATATCCATCGGAACTTCCAACGCTGAGTTTTCGTTCAATTCGTGTCTTCCTATTCAAGAGCTACTGCAGGGCTAATGGCTCTATTACAGCACCTCGTTATCGTGTTTTCTCTATTTTTCACGAAACAATACACATTTTTTGGAACGAAAACCAAACACGCATACACACATACACACTTACGGATAGACGCTGGATGGAAAAGGGATTAGACACAAAAACATGCCTCCTGCTTAAAACAACTCTATGACCGCTTATCCCGGTCGGTGTTTTCACTATTTCACCATGCCAATGTTTATCTGCATATCCATCAGGCGGCCGGAGCCACCCATTCCCAAGAAGCTTTCCGCTTGTTTTGCCTTCTCCACTCTGTCGTCGGTTGTGTTGGTAAGCTTAGTTGCTTTGGGGTAAAACGTTTGAGGCTGTCGTTTCGTCGTAATCCCGGAATAGCCAATCAGATTGAAAATAAACGTCCAACAAAGTAACACCTACAAGGGGACTTCCGTATCCTTTATGGAAGAAAACTGTTCGAGGAGGGAAGAAGCTGAAAGTTTCTACAGATTATCCGGAGCATCTCTTTGTTTCGGATCAAATTTCCATGAAGAACGTTCGGTCCGATAGTGGTTGGCTTTTGTCCGCAAGTTTGCTAGTATGTCTGTTAACTGGCCCACTCAATAGCCATTGTGATGGTATACTTTATCCAACACCACGTGTTTTCCGATGATTATGACGTAAAGAGCGTTTTTGTCCTTCTATGGCCTGAAATTATGTGCTGTACCCTTTGTAGCAGATTTACTGCTAACAGTAGGTCACATCTAACTTAGCATTGCCAAAAGCCAGGTAAAAAGACGTTAACCACCAGAAGCGCAAGCGCATAGCCAGCAGACCGGTAAAGAAACGTTAAACACCAGAAGCGTAAACGTTCTCGTGTTTTACCCCAGAACATAAATAAGGAAAACGCGCCACAGATAAGCAATTAAACTTCCGTAAAACCCAGGCATAAACAGGAAAACGTTCGCTGCATCCACAATGCACGGATAGTGGATAAAACACAGGCACGCTAGGTATAATTTAAGAAACACCTGTAAAAAAAACCCAAACCCGGAAAACCAAACGAAAGCTCACATTTGACAAACATCTGGTTGTCAAATGTGTCACAACTTTCACACCATCTTTCTTATAAATAAAGCTCGAATTGATGGCGAAGTCAGTTCACCTTCCTTAGACACGTAGATCACTCGTGTTCTGGTGCATCTCACCAATTTGCAGATTCCGCCGAAGGCTCTGCCCAATTTGATAATCATTTTTGGTTATCAGCTGTTCAGTCAGTTGACCGATCAGCATTACCCTCATCAAAGTAAAGTGCACGTTTGCACTAGTTCCACCCAACTTCTCCCACGGTGTCCGATTCCGCCTCGGTCATCAACTCGACGCGCAAGGTCGATCCAGTCCGCGATTCCGCCGACGTAAGCAAGTGCTTCTTTTCGAACTTAGCGTAAGTGTGAACGGGTTGACGTAACCGATACGCGACGAATGTGTATACATTTTGGTGTCGCGTTCCGTACGATCCCCTTCCTCGTCCCACACCCCTTTCACTGCGCTCCGCGCATTGACTCACCGAAACGGTTTGAGAAGCGCGGCCGAACCTACCACATGGCGACCGAGACAGTCTCCGAATCTACCACACCTTACCTATACCATTATCGTTCAAAACATTAGATCATGCTTTATCCTGTCACACAATATTGTGCAACTAAAGATGAAGTCATCCGGTACCTCGATGACCTAGTTCTTGCTGTGCAGGGCGTTTAAAACAATCTCAGAGAAAGGAAGAATCAAAATAAGACTCATAAAAATCAAGAAATAAAAAGAACTGACGATATTGCGAGAATGAATGCTGTGTATTAAACCAGAGTGAAGTAAACCATTTAAGAAATGTATGAATGGTTGTCTGCACTGTAATGTTGCTGCTGTTTAGGATTTTCATTACGAATCAAAACTATCGCTTGCATTGCGGCGTTGCTATTAACTAAACCGTTGACGCAATTTTTACATCAAGTCTTCATTTTTTTGGCTGTAACGTTCATTTTTTTGCTATCAGTAAAAATCAATTAATGATAGAATAATTCATGAAAGAAATTAAATCATACCTAAACTGTTGTCCATCACTATGAATCCAATCACTCTGTGTTAATTCAAGCGACGTATTCAAATCGAAAAACCTTTTTTCTACATCCACAACCGTTTGAAACTCCGCCATACTCACTCAGCGATGCTTCCACTAAAATCGTAAACACATTTCAATTTACAACCAGCTGAAACTATTCCCACGCATTTTGAGCAATCAATTAACTCGACATCTAATTGCAGCCAGAAACGTTCGATCGCTGTGAAGCAAGCGTAGTTCAGTTGTATTAAAGCTCTAACGCCACCTCAAACAAGCGTAATCTTTCACTCAAAACAAGCGTAGCTGCGTGATGATTTCGCACTAAGAAACCGCCTTCTCTTGCACCAAATCCCTTCAAACCGTTCCTCAATTAAATCTTCGAAGCCATTTTCTTACTCAATCTTACCCCGTGTTACAAAACACCATGTGGCCGCCATGTTTCACTGTGTGAAAGCAACTGCCGCTCCAGAAGCTGCTGGTGCTATTGACGGAAGTTTCTAATTAAAACTTCATTTTCTACCTCGCTCGCTTGCGGTAGAAAAACTCGCCCCAAAGCAGTGCTCTTGTAGTGGAAGCTCGCGAGGTTTGTGCTTCCCGGGAGGAGAAAGTTATCTACACACGTGTTGTCTTTACTTTTTTTCGCTCTCCCTCTCCTCTTCTCAACCTCAAACCCTCGAGTACTTCAACAGTGAACTTCGCGTTTGCGTTTGCCAAGGTGCATCGGAGCATTGCAATGCATATGCAAAGTTGTTTGTGTTTAGTTTCGTACGAGGTTTCCTCCCATTTCCGTGTGTATCCAATAAGCACAGCTGGTAAGGAAGCGAACCTTTAATTCTTTCTGAACCTTTCCACATGCGGCGAAGAGTTTTGAATTTTCAAAAAATGCACCTTCTGCTGATGCGCTGTGCCCTTTCCATCCTACATTGAATCTGACTCGCGTGCCAGCGAAACTGTGCAACAGGTGCATCGCCTGAAAAGAATAACTCCCGGTGCATCTGTGCTCAATAGTTTTGCAATTTTGCGCACGGAAAACTCCTATTCCAAAGTGAAGAATAAGAACGAGATTGAAAAAGAAACAACTTTCACGTCATCCTAGAACGTGACGTTGAAAAACATCTTCAACCATGCAATAATTAAAACTCGATTCCGGTTAGCGAAAGTTTCTACGCCAATGCGAGTGGAATGATCGAAGCGCACAAAAAGCCTCCTATGGCTCTTTCAATCGGTTGAAAGTCTGTCAATGCACACGAGAAAGCAATTGAACTTCTTTCATTGCTAGCTTCTTTATCGAAAATCCAACACCGTTTCAACAACCGGTCGATGACATGCAGTGATTAAGCGCCTTTATGAAAGTTCCTGGCAGCACCTCGGATTGACGGAAAGGCAGAGTGTTGTTGAGCGTGTACGGCTACATTAAATACACAACATCTCATTTTCTCGCTCAACCCTTTTCAGACCATTCCTCTCCATCTGAACGATGGGAAAGGCTATTTCGGTGCAAAAGCAATACACTCAGCCACACGACTTATATGAAGCAGCTGAAAAAACGGCTGACTCATGGCAACGGGTAGGGTAACAGGAATGAAATGAAATGGAATAAAATCCTCCAGCAAGGCGTGTTGTGCAATAACCGTACCACGGTCAATCTTCGGCACACTTTTTGGTTCTTTGCTGGGGGTAAGTGTTTGTGCAATCAAATCTCAATTCAAAGCTCCTCCTTCTCCTCTTCTATTTCTGCTTCAACGCTTCGAACATGGGACAAAACAATAAACAGGACCATTTAATGTCTCGAGCACGACGTTGCACCCGGAAGCTGTCCTCACGGGACGTTACATCCTTCATTGCCATTGTGTTTGCATCAACAAACACAGGATCGTACACAGTGCAATCGATGGTTTCAAGTTTTGTTGAGAATAGCTTTACTTAGTTGGAAAGGTAAAGGAACGTCGACAATTGATGCTAAATCCCTGCTTCTTATAGCTTCGAAGCACCATTTCCCATCCCGTTTTGGCCGTAAGATCACACGGGATTACCAACAACTCAGCCAGTCGAGCCGTATACTATCGGCACTGTATACTTATCCCCAAGTGCCGAAGAGTGCAATTGTTTGTCCAACATTGTTGCTAAAGTGCAATTTTTCATCATTGCTCGCTTTTTGCTGCCATTTGTCGGTGACAAAACCTTTTACCTTTGGGGTCCTGGGCTGCAATCGAGTGTGCTGTGGAAGAGCAGTTTTCAAGCGACGAATTAAATTGGATTCTCGCACTGTTCACCTGATGCAGAGCGAAAGCAAAGACCGGGTGTGGCGCTACATCCGGTGTCAAATCTGGTTTAATGAAGATGAATCGAATACTAACCGAACAGTTCGACCGCAGTGGAACGGCGATATAAAATCAATAACTTTTCACACAAATCATGCAATCCGTTTCGTGGTCATTGCGGGATTGAGAAATGCAGATGTAAACTTTTCTCAATGTGGCTGTAGCGGTATCGTCTTGAGTTCGGCAGACATCGCGGTGTAGTGGACGGTGTAATAAACTCGCTATAAACTGTCGCTATTTTAAATTACAATGTTGCAGGATATGCTCAGTGCAAAGCATTCAAATGATTCAATAATTTATACAATAGATTAAATAAATAATCTCGTTGATGTTCAGCGTGTCATTACCGCCAGACCAAATTATCCGCATGGATCCTGACGATTGCGTATTGTCGTTCCAATATGTTCCTGCGAGGGGCAGTTGCAATAATAATAACTTGTTGTTTAAGAAAGCGAAACGTCATCGTCGAAAATAAAGCTTGTCACATAGAAAATCCTTAAATTTTTTCCTCAAATGGTTACGTGCAATATTTCATCGCTGCACCTGCAATGGAAGCAACAATTACTAAAACTACTTCAAATTTAAACAATGTGGAGTTAAACAGGATGGACATAGGCATCTTTAATCCATCTCCGTGTGGATGCAGCAAGCAGCGCATGTTTTATTGCATTTACCTGAGGAGAAAAAATAGACAAAAAGGCGTCCCGGAAAGGTTGCTTCCATGTGCGTGTACTTTTCCTTCCGCTTTTTAAGTATCAGGCTGGCAACAAGGGTGTTGCTCAGATTATTGCAAACTTCCGGCTAACTCATTACCATGAGTTTCGTAGCCTCGCCAAACGCCCGTTTTCGTGTCGTAGGAAAATGGTCATAGCAAATGAAAAATAGCAAACTGTGTGCCACTTGAGGGAGTGTGTGTGTGTAAGTGGTGTGCCGCAAACACAGGGTACTCTTGGATGGTGTTTGTTTGGCACAGCGATGGGTCCGGAAAGCAGTTAGCTAGTATCATTTGCTCGCCGTGTTGCATACATTCTGACGCTAAAGCTTGTAAAAGCGTAGGTTGTATACGAGATGAATTATTAATAGTGGTGCGCGTGTTTGTGCAGCATCGCTTTATTAAGCGGACACAATTGTATGTGTGTTGTTCACAATCTCGCAAAAAGCTCTTTCCATTGCAGGTATTCAAATTGGCTGTGACCATCTATGCTGGATGCGTTTTTCCTTCTTCGATGATAAAATTACCAAGAACTACTAATACCACCACTGCTACTGCTCTTTTGTGAAAAGAGTAAAAGTTGCACCAGGTGACTCAGCATGAGATTGTGTGCTGTGGAACACGCTTACGCTGCGATAGTCCGCACGGGGTGCAGTCAATTTCAACCGGTGTGTCTGAGTAACTTGGTCCGTCGTCATCGTCGTCGTGCGCTGGAAAGTTTTCCCATTTTACACCGTGTGTACTCCATCTAATTCCAATCAATTACATGCACCAGGGACGCCTCGTTTTGGGTGGTTTTTGCGCCAGACACGTGCGCACGTTTCGTCTAGGTCGTTTTCTTGATGCAGTGTCCCTTAGCTCCCTATACCCAACCACAGTGAAATGCACTTCGTAATTTGGTGCACAAACGACACGTTTGCAATGTTGTCTGTTCTCTTTTTTATTTGGTTGTGACAGGAAATGGCAACATTAGGTCTAGATGGAAACCCCCTTTGCGGACAGTGATGATGTGCAGAACGAGGGGGAAAACGTTTTGCACGCTGGTAAGTCATCCGTTTTCGCTCTTTTTGGGTGCAATCGATGAACGGTGAACGTGTGTAGTACTCCTTCATTGAATGAAGTTCTTCCAAAACGTGTACATTTTAGACCAAAACGAGAGGAATACATACAAGCAGTCTCATCAACGGATCACACTGGGTTTAAAGTTTGTCCTCCAAAGAGAGTATTTTTTGTCACTTTTATTTTCCATCCACAGCCTGTCCTTACGCCGGGTGGCCGTTGATGAAAATTTAAAAGTGCTCTATCAGGTGACGGTCATTCTGTTTGGTCCTCGTTTTCGACTCGTGTTGAAAGTTTTCGCTAAATTGGTTAAAGTTGAAGTGGATTTGGCTGACCATATGACCGCGTTGCCTATGTGTGCCAATTATTGCAGTACTTTAACGCACAGAGTTTGAAGTGTAGTTACTGATGTTGTGCCAGTTGGATAATGGATAATTTACCCGAGGAAATAGGACACTAATTTAACAGATCGAAGACCGAGACTAGGAATTGTATATTTTTTATGACGTTTTTTTGCAGAAAGCTAGAGCTTGGAGCAATTGAATCTTTCTGCAAAGTTTTATATCGTTTGTTTAAACTTCAACAGTATCGTTACTATTAATTGGGTCGAGATGTGCCGTTTTTTAAGAATTTGGAAGTTTGGGAAATGCCGATCGTCTTCGATGATAACTCAAATACGAAACAGTCTCGAACTTGTAAAATCTTGATCATCGTCAGTTCCTGATGTCCACAGCGAAGATAACACTAGTCTTAAAAGCATTGAAAATTTCAGTCCCGAAGTCATCATCCCCACTGATAGGTCGTTTAATGGTCGTTAAACTAATGGCCTAAAAGTTTTAGACCATTGCTGATTGTGTGTAATTGTTGTCGTTAGAATTAGTCTCGCTTATTGTGTAAGCTCGAAATTGAAGTGTGGTTTGTTGGGAAAGCAACTCAGGGAAGGTATGTTGATGTCCATCCACAAAGGACATTTAGAGCTGGTAAGCGATTGTTCGATAATCATTACCACGGCAGCTGTTGGTGACTGAGCTTAGTATGCAAATGCGAATGCATGTTACAAGATTTGGAAGCATTTGTGGGTAGCTTTAGTAATGATTCTGCAGTCATTGCTGTGGTGAGAGATTGCAGAAGAACCTAAATTCGAGGGACAGACAATAGACAATAGATATCTAATGATAGTTGCCTCTCAAACGTCTGGCTGTTGTACGTTGTTAAATAACGAGTAAAGAACATCTTTCAGGTTTGGATTTTCTGCTCCTTTTTCCTACTCTTCCTGCTTGTACCGATTTTGAAACTATTATTCCCCAATAATTATTCGTCGATAGAACCGTACGAGATGTTTGCTGAAAAGAGGCCAAAGACCATGATGTGTTCGTTCCAGATATGGTAACCGTTGTTGATGGAACGAATCAACCGATAAAGGCTTTATGTAGGCATCGTTTCACAGAGGTCTAGTTTACAATGTACACATCGGACCTAAGGTGAGTGAGATTTGGGATCATCGGTTTATTGAACGTTCGATTTTGATCCATTTTCCACGGGACACGGGAAGGGATGGGTTCTGTTGCGAAATCACTGTACCATCACCTGACCCTTCTGATACAAGCTAGTAACAAATTGTGCAAGCATTGCGTATTATCTGTCCGATGGGTGATGTTCCTGTTCGTAGCATCAAAATCATGTTTGTGAATAGTTGATTACACTTTGATGACGACGTATCTCAGATAACGAGACTCGGGTACGTTGAGCTGCCCCGATGGAGGTGTCACTTGTATTTCAACTCGGGTTGTATTTCAAATCTGATCAGTTTGCACCGTTGCGAGACACTTACAATTTTTCGTAACAACCCGTCCTCTGGTATTGAATATCGATCCGCTGGGGAGTTTCGGGTTCGATTTTAATTGATTGTTCCCTCAAGTGGCATTCGAGCATGCGGACGCACACGCTACTCTCGTTTAATTAGTTTTCGGTACCGTGTGATTTGGTCGGAAAAAACGATGTACGGTCACAGACTAATTTCGGATGCTCTTTGAACGTTTACGAGCGTTATCGTACGCGCAAGGACGAATTACCAAGAACCTTTTGGAGTTTCTTGGAGTTGCGGCGCTCACTGCTTGATGTTATTTTCACTTGATTGGGTCACAGTATTGTGAAGGTTGTACCTTTTTTCGGAGACATCTTTCTAGATATATTGTAGGAAGGGTTTGGCTGGTCGATTCTGGCGCAACGATAAAATGCATCAAAGCGGAAAACAGGAAAAAGGTATTCTAGGGTAAAATGGTATCTTGAACCATAAGCCTAATCATAGACGGAGCGTGAAATTTGCTCTATAAAGAGATGATGAAAAGTCGTGTAAATGGACTTACAATCTATTAAAAGCATTGTGATGTTGTTCGCTAAACATGCTCTATTTTGTAAAATATCTTCCGGGGTTCTTCGGTACCTTTTCGGTTGATTTTTCACTTTTTCCTCCATTTTGCTTACTCACAGATGATGAAGTGAAAAGGGAACATTTGACCGTTTTTGTCGCAAATTGATCAAGGGTTATCTTGTCTTGTGTGCTTAACGTTTCTTAGATGTAACAAAAGGTCAAAAGCAAGGAGCTTACTGCTTAAAACACGACATAGACGCCTAAAGGTATGCAATCCTTCGGCATACTAAACTTATTAAGCAATTTAGGCCTTAACTGTCTTCACTTAACTTAACTCTATGAATTATAATAAGTTTTGGCTCTACGGGAAGTTGAAAGCACAAGAATTTACCAGAGCCTAGGGAAGCTTACTACTTTGCACTTTCAATGCAACACGCAACGAAAGACGCAACGCCTGAAAGTATGCAATCATGCTTATCTCATTATTTATGCATCAATTACACTGGAACGAGATTGAACGACAAAAGATTGAAATGATTACATTACTTAAATGATTGAACTTGTTCGTCTTTTCCCAGAATTTCTGATCCGTTTCTATCCTAACCACTCTCCTGCTTATTATTCCCCAGTGGATAAATCTTTCCGCATGGCTACCGTTTGATATTTGCCGGCTGAAAATGCTTGTTTTAATTAGTGAACAGGAGCAAGAAGCAGGAGGCAAAATATCAAATCATCCTGCAAAAGGACATTCGATGTACCGACCTTTATCGTTCGATGAAATGGGATGGTTTTAATTAAATTTTATTGTATCTCTACTACGTATTGGTTTTGTGTGGTTTCGTTTTGGAATCGCTTACGAACGTAATGAAATTATGCGTTTTTGTAACGATTGTCATTTTGTTAAACCCCTAGAGTGGAGAGATACACACATACAGAGGGAGTTAGAGCGACAACGAGTGTCTGCAAAGTTGTGTATCCGCATCTTTAATCTGTACGGAATTACTGCATTCTCTGGCGGATGTTTTAAATTGGACAAACTTCGGCACCTCTGTACAGTCCTAACTTACCCGGCTCGTGTCCTTCCCGTTGAATTTCCATCCTAAAGTTCTTGACTAATCTTTTACGCAAAGTGCTGCTATCCCTCGTCCGGAGATTGGCTGCATTAGCGTTCGTGTTAGCTTTTGGTGCCATATTTCAACCGCGTCCGGTGTTGCACAAGATGGTACCCTGAAGGCTTCTCTCACCCCACTCTCAAAAAAGGATTAACCGAGAGCAAACGGTCAAGGATGTTTGGCCAGGGATTTGTGCACGCTTCCGGGTGGATGTTTGCGCCCGGTGTGGTTGCAGCTGCTTAGCTCCCGGGACATTATGCAGAAACTGGACTGCACCGAACCCGATTATGCAGAATTCAGTTCACGGTTTCATCGTTTGCGATTCGCGCAAAAATCGGAAGCAACCAGCAATGCGATAACTAACGGGATGAAAAACGGCGCTCGGTTTGTGGTATTTGCGCACCATCCATATCGATTGGCTATCTTTCGCTTGGAATGACCATTGCTCGATGTGGTTAGATGCCTTTCGGTGGTTTTCAGAAATAGATAGACGGAGGATAGAGTGCAAATAAGTTGTTGCGGCGGCAGGAGGTCCAGTTGATGATTAGTCTTTAGAAAATGGTCCCAGAACCGAGCGCTTGGACAGTAAAACATTGGCTCGGATGAAGGGTGGTCACTCGTTTGGAGAGAGAGTTTACTGCTAGGGATGGACCAGTTTGCCACAAACATATAAGTGAGTATCTAAATTGAATTATAAACTATTTTTCACATCGAAGCGTGTTAACTTGGTCGTTGCAGAGAGCGATGGGATGGAATGACGTCCTAATATTCTGTTCCATTTGGTGACGTTTTGTGCACTGCAGCATCAACCGCTCGAACGTTACTGCACAGACACACAAATTGAAAGTTATCGAACACAATCTACCTTCACCGAGGCATCCATTCGAATGAAGGAGAAGCCAGTCGTTGGTTGGCTGGTGCTGTTTGACCGGATGTCGAAAATCGCCCAGGTGGTACCTGAAAGCGTTACAAGCGCCAGTAAGAGCGGATGTAGTTTTTCTTCCATTCTTCCATCACGTTGCAGCCTTTTCGATTTGCCACCGTTGTGACTAGTAACATAGTTTGTGTTTTCAATGCTTGTCCTGGATGACGAAGGGTGGTTGTTCTGGTTACGGAGGAAAGCCGGAATCAACGTTTGAGCTGAATTGTTCTCTCGTTTGCTTCCGGTTGTTTGCAGTAGTTTGTACTGTGTATGGATGTAGAAGCATGCCCGATCCTTTGCTGATTGTTTTGGGAAAGGTCAATAAAACAATTCGCTTGAAATTGAAACGAAGTGAATGAGAGATTTTGAAAATATTGCTTTTTTAGACAATTTCGGTGGGTAATTGAATTTAGAAATAAAGTAAGAGAAATTGATCAAAAATAACTTAAGATTCTAAATCAAGTTTGAGATTAAAGTATAATACTAAATGATTTGGTTCGATTGAGCGTCGAAAAACGCTTCAAAGTGTTTTCCTATTTATCATATTGAATACAGCTTGATAACCCATTTTACAGTCGATTGAACGATCGATCAATATGATTTTAAATGTTTTCCATCAAACTTCACGTGTCGATCGTTGCTCCAGTACCTGTCCCTCCGTTGAAGCAAAGCGGACTCATTTAACGCTTCATTTCCATTCTGTTTGGTCCACCGATCTGTCGAGATGTCAAAACAGCAATGGCACGGAGTTTACGTGTTACTTTGTGAGCAGTCGTTAAACAAACTGCCAATTGAATTGATTGACCGATTGATGTTGTTCGTTCGTGAGGAGTGCTTCCGCGTTGTTTCCGGTCCGGTTGTATGTTTGTTTAATATAAAGCATACAAACAGAGACAATAATGATGATGTGATTGGATCAACGAACGTTATTTGAATGCACAATCATGCATTAAATGGGATGTGGTGTTCCGGGTAATGTAAATCGGTATGGCTAGCTGTACGTGATTATGAGGAATTAGAACACAGATAAGCAAATTACAATAAAGGGCATGGGTTGATGGCTTCATTAAGTGTTTAAATAAAGAGTTTTTGTAGCAAAAAATCTGCTAAAAATGCATCAAGAGTTTAAATTCATGATCTTTTCCTATTTGTGAAAAGGGTACTCTTATCAATTTTCCACTTCGATTAGCTGCCCTTGCCAAAGGATCCTTCTAATGCATCGATAGCATCCCGCCGTAAATCATCAGTTTTTAAAGCCCCAAAAACCGGAAAGGAAGGGTCATTCATTTCTTCATCCATTTCGCTGCTCATTGAGCTGTGCTCTCCCCCATCTGTATGTTTTATATGTGTTAAAACCATCTAACTTTCATGCTCTATTCGTTTTTATCCCTCACAGACCTCACACACCGAATGGCACCGTTCGTACACGTCCGTGTCCCGCTCGGATATGATACTGACCGCGGCCAAAACGATAGCGACCCTATACAAGCATGCCGTGCTCGACTACAAACTTACCGTGGCGTCTCAGGTGGATTCGGCAGTGGGAGCAGCGGCCGGACCATCCACTACCGGCGGCGATGGCGGGGACGGCACATCCCAACCGGCGGAATAAGAATTAATGTTCACCATCATTAGGGCTTGTCACTGTAACCAGTACTGAGCTGGTGTTGCCCTCTGCAGGACTGCGAGCAGCAGCTGGATGGACAAATGAATTAAGCACATGTGTGTGGAAGCGTTTTCGTGACGATCGTAATGCAAGATATTGCAAAAGAAGAGGTTTTGTGAAGAGCTGCACGGTTTTTCCACACAAGATGAAGGCGGAAAAGGTCAGCATTTAGAGGAGCTTTGTAGTGTCGCTCTTCACCTTCTTTTACAAACCCATATCGAGAAAGACAAGGTATAATGGAAAAGTATCGACCAACAATCTCATTGGGAGTGAACAGCAGCAAGAAAGGAGTGAAAAAGCACATACAAGTTTTAATGTTCTTTTGGGTGGCGCCCGTTACGTGACGGTGTAGAATAAGAGAATCCTTTTTTTATTGTTTTGACTCTCCTTCCGAGACACCGAGATTCGCTTCTGCCCGAGTTCGCTACTAATGGGAAAATTGGCATGATTTTCAATTTATTGATTCAACCCATGAGATTTAACCGACCGACCCGGATCACAAAAGAATCGCCCGGGATTGCCTGCGGAACAGGATCGCGTGAATCTCGTACGTTCAAAAGGTGTGTGAGAGAGGGAGAGAGAGATAATTTCTTGAAGGTGTCGAGCGTGCGCTTATCAAAATTATACGACCATAGTTTATTATATAGCACTCGTTGAAACTGTAAGCCTATTATCGTAATAATCACCAGTAATAAAACGCAAACTGTAAACAGTCATTCTTAACAAAATGGAACGAAATGGAACGAAACTGGCCCCAAGGAGAGGCCGCTGTTTATCTTAATTCGCTTTTTATATGTCCGGCTGCAGTGTCGCCCTGGTGTCGGAGTGTTCTGAGTTACAAATTAACGAAGCGGACGGTAGAAAATCTGCATTTCTTGTTCTTGTTCATCGCTGTGGTGTTCTCGTTTTGCTCGACAGAACTGTTGAAGGTGGGTCGAATATTTGCACGGTGTCAACGTTTTCCGAAAATCTTATTCTTTCTCAACCTGGCCTGTCTGTCTGTTTGGTCTGAATGTTAAGCTCGTAAAGCATGGAAACGCGAACAAAGTGAGGTGTTTGAACCGGCACCAAGCTCTGGAGTGAAAATTAAATTATAAATTCTTTGTTGGCAGATTTGAAAACAAATCGTTGGACGGCTGATGCCTGAACATTAGCATTTGTGGTTTTGAGAGCTTAGTTTAGAGATACTTAGCTTAGTTGAATTCTAGGATGTACCGTGTATAGCAGGTGTAATTAGCACTGTTTATTGAATTTACCCTAACTCGGCGTATATGGTGCATCCTGTGCATTCCTATTCATTTTTGCAATTGGTGTCAACGTAATTTAATCATTTTTTTTTTACTTTCTATGAATTTAATTGAATTGAATCTGTTTGAAGCGTTTTGCACAATGATATACTCTTTCCGGCATTGGATCAACTGTGTTCATTACCGACTAGATCCTCTGGTCCTCAGCTTAAAACGTCGGGAAAGTTGCTTGTAGTCGAACTGGTTTCTCATGTCATAGAAGGACCGGTTGGCAGCGATCTTCCCAACCGACATAAGTCTCTTTGCTAATTATAATTATCTGCATTTTAAAAGATGTTAATAAAATTAAGGTGTGCTACTAACAACGCGAAAAGGCCAGTAAATTATCCGCAGCATTCGTTTTCACGCTTGAACAGCTTTATCAAAATGAAAACCTTGAATTAGCAGCCAAAGGCCATTTGGTACATGAATCATACACAAATGGGAAAATTTAAACAGTCCCCTCCTATTATTTCTCTCTTTGACGCCTATTGTGGCAATGCCTCAAACAGGCATATGAAAGCGTATCGGTTACGGCAATAATTATCCCCATTTGCTTGTGTTTGTTTACATGTGTCTGGTTTATGCGTGAAAGACGCACATTAAAAATGCTCTTTTTTATTACAACCACACTAGACAACTAGCACGAATGTGGTTTGCATCCTTTACAGGTGTGTCTGTTTTTTTGGTTGTGCTTCTGGTTGAGGGATTTTCATCCAACATTAACTCACAAGTTGATCATAAAGAGGATGAAAACTGACTAAAGTTTTCCCTCTGTTTTGTATGGCTAACAACTATAACCTTCAAACAGGTGCAAATGAAAACGTAATTCCCACCGGAATGCATTTTGATAAAGCACAAAAGAAGCATCATTTCGGTTTGCTTAACCCAACTCCACCAAAGCAAACCTTTACAGCCAACAACAGATAATGCAATTTATGCTATTACTAACCACTTCTCGCTCTATTCGCATAATGAAAGTAAAGCCCTTTTCAACACCAAGAAAGCTAAGCTACACACAAACGGTGGTATTTCGCCCACAAATCATTACAACTACAACTGGATGGTGGTTGGTTAATGTTTTTAATAGTTTTCTGATTTATCTCCATCATTTGCCACTCTTCTCATTCGCTCATTTCTTTTACACTCTGCTTGATAATCCGATTAAGCAGAATAGTGGAAAAGCGCTAAACGGTAGTAAAAAAAAGGTACCCTGAACACATTCCGTCTAATAGCAATGAGGGGTTTAATCGAGCAGGATAGGAAGTAAAGAGACATGTAATAATATCCAAAATAATATCCATACAGTTGATATAGCGTCTATTCATTTGCAGAGCAGAGGAGAAAGCTGCTTGCGATTTAGTATTAAAATGAAAGAATGGGCACGGGAAAATCTCTCTAAAAATAAAACAAAATGAAGGGGAAATGGGCACAGTTTTGTAATTTGATTTTTATCTTAGGTTCATGGGGGGGGGGGGGGGGAACATTCGAATACGTTTGTTTTTTCCAGCTTATACTCAAGTCATTTACCTACCTTACGCTCGAATTCGTTCCTTTCTTGTGATATGTAAATAATTAAAATACAATTGACTTTACTTCGAATTTATTTTATTTCACCGCCATGGATGCACAAGAATTTTAACAAAGTTCTTTTCTCCAGTTATTCTGTTCGGTCTTGTCTTGCTGGTCAGGGATGAGTTCTACGATGAATTTCTTCACCATCATCACCGACAGTTGTTGGTCCACGCGTGGATTTTCAGGAAAAATGCTGTTGATGTAATACTGGGCACCATTAAGTTCAGCGGCAAACTCCACTGGCTGGGCGGCAATGCTAACCGCTTGAGCGGGGAGCCCACTGTGAAAAGGAAAGTTTAAAAATATCCATGAAACCTTTTACATATGTAACACATTACACAAACATCATTAAACAACACTTACACAACGGTAGCCCTGACAAATACTGTCTGAAATGTTTCCAGTATCGGGCGAACACTGTCGTATTTGTCATTGCTCTGGACGCGGTTAGCGAGTAGGGCGGTCGAACGGTACCATTTAGGATATGCACGTTGATCGTGGAAGGATCGGCATTCGATGGGGAGCAGACGTACTTCCCGCTGTCGGTGGTACGGGCGCGCTGTATTAGCAGGTACGATGTCGTCATTTCACCCTTCTCCGTTATGACCGACACACCGCCCCGGGGTGAATCGTAGTTGATCTCCTGCAAAAAAAATGTGACGTGAGAAATGAGGAAAAATAACTCGAAATGGAATGAATAGAATATGCTCTCAAACCAAGAAAAAACCTGTCAATCAATTGACATTGACACTCTTCATTCGATCCATTCATTTTTATTGATTTTTAAGAACGAAGCAGTGAAAGCGGTGAGCTATTTGCTTTGAAGCGAAGTTTTAACGCGAATGTGACCGACCGGCAAATTTTCATTTTTAATGAAGTGAGAATTCATTTTTAATGAATATTTGCACCGAAATATGATGTTACGCTTTTTCATTTGGCTTTGGCAAGGTTTTAAGGACTTGAATTTTGCCTCTATTTTTATGTAAGTCAATATATTCGTAAATGCCTCTTATATTGATTTCATAAGAAGAAACAGTGAAGCTTAAGGATGGTTTCAAAGGGCTTTGGGATGAGATTTTATTGATGTAAATAAGATAAGCTTACTCAGAGAAAAGTGTGTTAGGGAAAATAAACGAATTATTATTAAAACATCCTTACCAATGTTTAACAATTTACAATTTAATAAAAGTATTTTAATGAAAGGTTAATTTAAGTCATAAACGAGTGTTGAATAAAAGTAAGAACGCGTCAAATCAAGAGAATATTTCATTCCTCAAATATGAATAAATATTTCAGAAAAGATTATGTTTTTAAAGTATAATATATGTTATCATTATATCATCTATTGGTTTCAATTTTGTGTTGGGTTTTTGAATTATCAAAATCAAGGAATAGATATTATGATATCTATAGAGATATAAACAATATTTGTAATCTTGACTATCTTGTTTTACTTGTCAGCATGTTCTTCATTTTTTACAACCTTATCGTTATTTGTTATTGTTATCTAACATGATGATGATGATGATGATGATGGTCCCTCCACTTTCCCCTTCAAAGGTTCGAGAAGGACGAAATTATCTTAAAGATATTTAGGTATAAAAAATGAAAATAAAATTTCTACATAACACTCGAGTGGATGATTGAGTGTTTTCGACCCACTAATGAATCCGATAAGGTGCCGCTAAGTCCTATCATCTTACAATCAGTGGGTCTAAACCCCAAAGTCCACTATACGCGCGCGTGTCTCGAATCTTTGAAGACTCACATTATTTTTTAGATTTTATTTTAAATTATCTTATTTTTTTTCAGAAAAGCTGTTAAACAAAAACAAATTAAAAAATACACCATCATCATCAGGTAGATAAATGCGGTTAAATACTTTTACATAATACAAACTAGCAAGCACTTCTAGAAGTATACATTCTACATTACACTATACTACTATACTAAAACACTTCACGACCACATTACTAAATAACCTGCTTCACATACAGTGCACATTCCTTTTTGAAATTACCCAGGCTTGTGGCGTTAACAACTTTTCTTGGCATCGAATTATACATTCGAATTCCCTTATAATATAAGGAATTCTGAGCTCTTAATGAAAGTTAGCTTGGTGTTCTCGGTTCATTTGATCTACGAGTAGGGTAACGATGAACATCCGTCCCTAGAACTATTTGTTCCCCGAGATATCTTGGTAACATTCCATTCAATATATTGTGTATGAAAATCATTGTTTGATATATTATTCTTTGTTTTACTGACATCCATTGCAGGATGTCAAGCATAACTTTAGAAGAAGTTCTTGAACCAAGACCCAAAATCACTCTCATAATTTTGTTTTGGAAACGTTGTAATCTTTGTATCTGTGTTTTATTGCCAAGAAAAAGAATAGAAGCACAAAAATCTAAATGTGGAGAAATAAGCGACTTGTAAAGTTGCAGTTTACCAAAAAAGTTTAAATCTTTGCTAAGCCTGCTAATGACCCCACTTTTTTTTGCTACTTTCGCTATGACATTATCTATGTGGGGCCCAAACGTGAGTTTATTGTCAATTATAATATTTTAAACTAAATATTTTAGTTCAGAAGTATTGTCTATTTGTTCTTGATTTATTGAAATACACAGCTGTTCTTGATTATTTTTGTTTGATATGATCATGTATTTTGTTTTATTAATGTTTAGAGCCAGTTTTTTATATTTTAGCCAGCCATCTAAAACATTTAGTTCTAGATTTAATAGAGTCTCTGCTTGTTTTAAATTAGGCTTTGCGATGAATAATACTGTATCATCGGCAAACAGGTTTACCTCACAAAAATGCAGTATTTTCTTTATGTCGTTAATATACATTATAAACAAGATTGGCCCTAAAACACTTCCTTGTGGAACTCCCAGGGTGTTTTCTAGTGGATCTGAAGAACTATTTAAAAAAGAGGTAATTTGCGTTCTTCCTTCGAGATAATCTGTAAACCATTTTAGAGGAACTCCTTGAATACCAAAAGATTGCAGGGTGTCCAATAATAAAGGTCTCGCTATAGTTTCAAACGCACGTTTGAGATCCAAAAACACTGCAAGCACCTCATATTTTTGTTCTATAAAACCTTTCCATTTAGACAACACAAGATTAAGTACAGGTTCACAGGAATGTCCTTCTCTGTATCCAGATTGTTCTGGTATCAATAAGCCATGAGTGGTAAGATGATTCATTAGCTGCTTTTTTACTACCAATTCTAATATTTTTTCAAATATATGCAAGATATTAATCGGCCGAAATTCTTCTGCCTTAATAGTACCAGGAATTTTTGTGATAGGAATTATTTTGGACATCTTCCACACTTTTGGAAATACACCAGTTACCAAAAATTCGTTAATTATTGATAAAAGCTGTCCTCCAATGATATCAAAACTATCTTTAATCACTCTTGAATTTATTTTCCCTATAGCCGCTGTATTTTTTAGATTGAAACAATTTTTTTTTAAATCTTTCAGAGATATTGTTTTGAAGTTGAACAAATGTCTCGGATCTTCGGTCTGTATTAGTTGATTTGGCCTAGGAACCATTTGTATGTTTTCATTAATTGTTTTTATGCTGGTAATGAAATATTCGTTAAATTTTGTTGCTATAGCAGACTCATTTATTTCAATTATACCGTCAAACTTTACTACTGATGTGGATTTTTTCTCAGGCTCTATCAAAGATTTTAAGAATTTCCACAACTGTTTACTATTTGCCTTGTTTTTGTTGATTTCTGCATAATTATAATTCTGACGAGTTGTATTTAGTTTTTTGACATATTCATTTCTTATACATGCATAACGATGCCACCATATTTCACAATTAGTAGTAATGAATTTTTTGTACAACCTATCTCGTTTTTGTTTTTGTGATTTAAGTTCACGCGAATACCATCTATTTGTTTTCGTGGACTTAATCATTGTTTCTTGGGTTAGTTTATCAATCGCTAATTCCATTATGTTTTGTAATCCACAAGCACTTTCTTCAATCCCTACAAAATTCGATTGTTCCAGTGCTGCTGAAACTAAATAACAAATCTTTTGCGGTAGCTAATAATTGACTTTTTGTACATATTTTTATTTAAGAAGTTATGTTGAATACTATCGGCACCTCCGTCCATATATCTACAAAGAATATTTTAAATGGCTTGATTTATTATTCACCTTGCCTAACAAATATTTCATTCAGGGCACAGAAAACACCGTCTCTTAAAATATTTCTAAATGCATCCCCCTTCCTAACGTGATATCAAAATGGATAACGTTTGAACCCTAAGCTTTCGAACATGTTCCCACATTAATTCAGGCCATAATCCAACGCACCATAAAGAAGGAAAACCTCATCCCCTGAAACACTAACACACCTGTTCTCCGCTTACCTGATTGTTATGGGTCCAAAATATGGTTGAAGGAGGCTCGGGCGAGTTTCGCACTATGCAGGTTAAATTTACAGTCGAGCCCGTGTTGATGTACAGATCTGGCACACCAACGATCGTGGTGATTGGCTCTGCAGATGGAGATGGTGTTATAGGGAAACGTGGAAAGAAGAAAACAAGTGTCTGTTAAAATGGAAATATACCTATACCCCAGAAAAACGAAAAACTCAAAGGCCTTTGAGAGAGAGTGAACGAGCAATACGTATCCTAAACGGGTATTAAACCAGTATCTGCTCCGTGCATTTAGTGCGGCTGGACACTTACCTACGACGGCGAGGAACATTGAGTGCCCGACCGGTGGCGTAGAGGAAATCTGGCACTCATACACGCCCGTGTCCCGCTTCTGGGGGTATCTAATCTGAAAGAACAACGAACCAACAGGTATTAGCTGCCAGTGGGAGACAGACAGACGCAAAAGAGGCGGGAAAATAAAGTAGACAAAAAAGAGAGTTCAACACTCCACGGACGGAATCTCCTGAGAGCGTGCGTGTTCGTGCGTGTGCACATGGATCTACTGCCAACGCCCACCAGCACATGATCGATGGCCCGAATAGGCCATATAGAGTGTCAATAGAGGCCGAGTGGGTTCATTTTTTATTATTTCATATAGTTTCCTTACTCATCGTTTGTGCTTTTACCCAAGCTCTCAAAAGGCTCATCGAGAAAGAGGGACAGAGTGATAGAGGTTGCACTAAATAACAACAAAAACACACATCGAGTGACGCAATGGGGCAACAGAGGAATAAGGGGGCTTACTTGTAGCGACCAGTCGTCTGTCTGGGGATTATGTACAGCCTGGAAACGTTGGTCAGACGTATAGGTGAATCTACCTACGGTTAACAGATGAATGTCACGATGCCGCACCCAGGACACCTGCAGAGGACGAACGATCCGCACAGGGGGACGTTGCACGTTGTGTTGTGATATATGAACAGGTGAAGCACACACACAGAGGAAAAAGATAAACAAATAAAAACACATGGTTAGTATTTATCCAAACGGAAGCAACTCGATCCCGAAATCAAAAAAGGGCACAGTCAATACACAACGCGTGGTTGTGTGTTGGAAAAAAAACGAGCACGGAAACAATACACAGCACAATTGAAATTGAAATTTACCGTTTTGTTACCGATGTTCTTCACCCGGCAGTTTAGATAGGCCGTCTTCCCGACCAGCGCTGTAATGTTCTTCGAGGCGGACAAATCAAAGTGTGGCCCACGGTCGAGCGGCGTCCGCCGTAGATTACTCTCGACCGAGTCGTAAATTTCGTTCTCGCTCGTCTCTGAGTGGTGGTGGTGCTGCTGGTGCTGGTGAAAGCCAAGGTGCAGATTGCCAAGGTACGGTGGTGTACGGTTGCGTATCGGAGGACGCGTTACCGGTGAACTGCTGCGATCGTCACTCAGCTCCAGCAGGAACTGTTCCTCCGAAAAGGTTTGCAGTGACTTTGTAATGCCTGGCGGGTTGGTGTTGTGGGATGGGAGTTTTCAATCGATGACCACAGATCCGGTGGCAATGGGAGAAAGTAGAGAAAAGATACAAATTAGAGGTGGCAGTTGGAAGCTGTCGAACACAGGAAATCGAAACGTCAGAAGGGCGGGATGATAAATGAGAAACACCGTTTCCTTCACAATGCCCACGTTGGAATGTATGTAATTGAAATTTGTATACTTTGTTGCTTTCCTTATTGAAGTTTTTATTCACTTTCTTATGAAGGAAGACATTTTACAGCTTTGCAGAGCGCTTCAAGTGTAAAAAGTTATAACAAGCTTCATTCATAACAAACTTCATTCATTGACATGTTTAATAATTTTCATCTTAGCAGTAGTTCAGTTAATATGTTTTCCAAGTAAAAATAAAACGGTTTAAGTCATTTAGCTTTTATGTATTTTATTATTGGGATTTTACTTTCTATCAATCGTTCTTATTGACAAATAATAAATGCACTTATTATCCCTTATTAAATTTATATTTGGATTTAAAGTCCAAATAGAACAACAATATCAATAAGTGCTAGCATGATCATTATCTTAAACAATCACAACCATCAACATGCATGCAAAGCCAATCAAAAGTGCAGAACTGTGCTAGGCAGGTGTGAGATGTTATCACATGGGTAAAGATACATAAATCAACTGTCGCCACATAATCTTTCCGTGATGTTGGCCGTGATGTCCGTGATTGTGATATGATTGCGTTGAAGTGCAACTGGATATCGTTGGTAGAGGAGGGCGGGTTAGTGTGGATGTTTAAATGTTTAACGAAACGCTAATGACAGTCGTGTAGATGTGTATTTGTGGACGTTTGATTTACAATCACAGTTTTTGGGAAAGTGCAACGATAGCATCGGTACGATTGGTACATTCCGAACATCAAACGAAATTATACTTAGAGTTACTGCAAAGCAGATTCCGATGATTAAGTGAAGCTGCTTATGGGTAAAGTTTTAATTGAAATTTGTGTAGATTTGCGATTGTTGTAGAAAAAGAGACATCAAAGTCATAACTCAGGAAATATATGCCACACCGTTTAAGCCCTCAGGAGAAAAGAGCTGATAAGATGCTTGAAAAGAATACATCTCCATTATCAAGTAAAACATTAAAATTCATCTCATTTTAACTGATTTGTAAAGGCCTGAGGGCGTTTTGTTTTTACCTTGTAACAAACTCGTTTCGTTTATTTCATAATCCCAGCCCATTACGTTAATTCAATTCCGATGGACTGCCACAATTATCGGAATTCGGTTGTTAATTGTGTGAACGCTAAATGAACTCTAAATTGAATCCTTCCTGCAGGGCACCTGCAATGCTCCTAACGGTATATTCCCCACCTGAGCTAGTGAGGAAGGGCTCGGTCGGAGCGCCATCGGAACGCCAAACTTTTCAAATTGATTGGTAACGATTATAAGCGTATAATTAAGCCCTTTTTGCCTGTGATTTGGCAGCGCGATTGTGTCTTGTGGCTGGATACATACGCTCACACAGGCACACAGACATATTTTCCTATCGATTATCAATTCCGGAAATAGCCGATTCCCATCTGGTTTTGTGGAATCGGTCCGAAGCGAAAAACAGTCAATCCGGCTATCGCCACTCCATGCTGCTGAGAGGTGTAGAAAGTATGGTAGTGGGGTTTGTTGATCTTAAATCTGGCACGCCTCCCCAGTGGATACGCAGCTGGTACACATAGAGACTGGAAGCTTCACAGGACGGCAACTGAGCAATGTGATTGGAATCTGTCAAGGGAACGCACACAGTTAATTAATGGAAAACACTCGCACCGCAAGGTACGTTAGGAGAACGGGAGTGACAGAGTATCATGCAGCTGTGACACATAGCAATCGATTGTTGGGTGGATTTATTTATGCGGTTTGTGTGATGATTAACCTTAAAGGGAAAACAGAACAAGTCGTATATTGGGGTGGATCGATGTTTGCGAAATGCAACGTGCGGCTATTCTCAGTAGGTAACATACATTTAAATGGAATTCAGACTCAGCTGCAGGGTTGATGAATTTTTTGGGTTTTTTATTTGAAACTAATGAAAGGTTACACGATTAAACAAGAGCTTTGGTTGAAGTTCCGACATAGTATCAGAGGTCCTTGTCATTTTCTTGCCATTAAAATGCAGACATAAATAGTGGAAAATGCTTAGAATTCTATGAGATTACTCTAAGTAAGAAATTTTAAAACAGATTGCTTACATTCAGGCTCATAGCTTCGCCCGAATTACTGATTCTAATAAAAATAAAACACATCATTTAAGTTTGTTGATTGACTTTGAAAGCTTCCTTATCATCTTGGTTATCATTTTGCTGTGTTTACAGATTACAAATGTTTACCAGATGTTGTACAGTTATGCCATTGTGCTGGCATGCACATCAAACCATTGTTCAACCAAACCGACCCCACCATGAGGTACAAAACCGTAGATTAATATTCATACATCTCCAGTTCCACAAAAAGGGTTTTCTCATACTGATTCTATTGTTGAGAAGCTTTCTGGTTCTTTTACACGAAGCATCTTGCACTGTCGTGCATGCTTACGAGCCATTAAAAGCTGCCCTCTACCACTATTGGAACTATGGAGCATTATTTCAAACCGACCCTCCTTGCCGCACTTGAACACGAACAAAGCAGATAACAGATAAAAGGATTACAATTGGGACTTCATAAAGTACTGTCTCGACCTTAAGTATCCTCCTTCGAAACCGTAAAGGCCTGTTATTCTGGCTTTCCGGCCAAAGGGACTCCGGTTCCGGCTAGCGTGTCGGTATTCCATCTCCGGTGATCCTTTCTGCTTGGAGGTTTCTTTCTTTTTTCGTTATTTTGACTTCTTACACTAGCCTAATCTTACCACAATATTTCGAGCATGGGTCCACCAAACCAAAAACCCACGGTGCAGCCCGCATTTGACTCCGGAAAGGTCACTGCGAGGCGAAATATGTACGCACCAACCTTCTTAGAGCGGCTGTTCGGCAGGATCCTGCTCGGTGTATAAAAAGGGTCACAATTTCTTAGATTTTCTGACTGGTGCCGAGTTCATGAATATTCCTTCTGCCATTGTTACCCTTGTGAGGGTTTTTTGTCTGTTCTCAAATACACCGAATCGGATATCTCTGCACAATGTTCGTTAAAAACAAGAAAATGGTTTCACGATCGTGTACCGCACCGAAAAAAGGGATAAAATAAGTAAGCTTCCTTTTTTTTTTGCTGTTCGTTATTTCCATCGGCATTTTCGCTTATACAGCATCTTGTTCGCATGCATTAAATGCGCGTGTAATGTGTTTTATCTCATTAATTCACCATTTATAGGCTCAACAACAATGGAATTTATCCGCTAGCATGAAGCCTCAGTTACATTTTCTAATTTAATTGGAAAGGATGGAATACAACCATTTACAAAATTCTGTCCAAACTTTAAACACATTCCAATGGTATTGCTGAAACTGCAAGAATAAACTACCTTATTTATTAAATTACACACAAACACGCTTTCTTTCCGTTACCATTATTACTTTCAATCGGGAAACAATGTAACACGGAAATTAATTACAACTTTTCATCGCTTCCATCATTGTCCTCTACAACAATATCAAATACCTCACACACGTGCCCTTGAGAGCGTCTTCGCGAAATATCAAATTTAACACAACCGTAAACACTTTACAAAAACGGTACAAAAAACCGGAACGATGCAGAGAACAAAACAGAACCGCCCAACTCTTCACACAATGCACAACGATATCTTGTTCTCCCAAACGTGCTACCATGAAGTAAGTGAATGTTGGTGTGCTTGAGCTTTGCTTCCTACTGGTGGCATCAACTCTAGACTTAAGCGGAAGCGAAATGAGCCATTATTATTTAAAATACATCATTCCGGCTTGCTGCGTGTGTTCGACGATTGATATGATGGGCGTTCGCGAATGTGATGTGTGTCGTTGGAAAGCGAAACGCGTCAATCGATTGGTGCGAATTACTCTATCCTCCTGACCTTCACTCCCTTTGTACACGAACGGGTGTTGCCAAAAAATGCAAATCCATTCCGGCACAAACGGGATCAGCCAATCCGGGCTGTCGTTAAGCGTAAATGGCTATTAATAAATCACTCCGAGGTGTTTTGCAGGGGATGATAACGTCTTTTTTGTTTTTGCTTGCGTGTGTGAGAATTTCCGCCTGATCGCTTAATGCAGTCGTTTGGGTAATATTAAGCTTTCGCTGTGCTTTTTTGTCATCTTTTGCTTTTGCCGCCTGCTCTAGTAGATGTGGAACAAACAGAAATAAAGTAATCCCCGAGCTCAGCCTAAAACCACCGTTCTGCTCGAGCGCTTCAAGACATTTGATGATGTTTTGACGTGTTTTCAATTTGTTTTTTTTGCGGAAATTTTGTGTTCATTTCACTTCCCTTAAAACTTGTGCACATTTAGTTAAATGGAAAAATGATTTCAGTTTGTGCGAAACGCAGATTACAGTGAGCGTTGAACAATCTTGTCCCGCTTTCTTGTGCATGAGCAGAGTGGGCAGAAAAACGGAGCTTCAACACACATAAACAATCACTCAACACTCGTCCACGCCAACGGTTGGCAGTAAAAGCTTCACCGTAGTGCTGCTTTTATGTGTGTATGTTTGCGATAAAATTCAATTTTGACACTAGGCAGGCCGGCAGTAAAACGCAAGCCTGTTCTGGTAGCCGTCGGCACCGGCATGATGGGATTTTGCAGGTTGGTGCGGTATTCTGACAGCAGCAAACGCATGACAAGTGAGCGATCGAGGATAGTGAAGCAAGGGCAAGGGAGTTTTTGTGCGTTTTTTGAGCAAATACCTTTTTCCTTGCTGTATCAGAACGAGAATACAAGGAAAATTTGCTTCGGAATTTGTAAAAGGTACATGGAAGCCATATGCTTCGAAGGAAAGCCTAAAATCTAGTATTTGCGAATTCTTCATGAAAGGGTATGTTTCTTCATTCCTGATAAATGATGACATTATTCGTACAAGTTGTAAACTTTGAAAAACAACCAAACCAGTTTCTATGATTCTTTGTTAACTATATTTTATCGTCATTTTTTATCCATTTTACAAGAGTATTCGCTTCCATCCCACTTGACATACTAAGCTTTCATCAAATAATCGATACCGTACCGAGAAACCCTGCCCTGGTGAAACAAACGACACTGTTCTATAACTTTTCTTCCGGCCAAGTCTCAACGAGAATCAAGGAAAAAGACATGACGAAAAGCCAACCCAGCCGTTCTTGTGCTGTATGCTCCTTTCAGAACATCAAAATCTGATTTCAACTATCGGGTGTTATCACTTCCTGTCAGTTCTGTCCGTGCCAGTAGAAACAGCACAAAAAAGCGTGGTCCTTCAATATGATAGCCATTTACCATTCTAGCTCTCGGCATGGAGCTTCTGCTTGTGTGTTTAAGAGATTCATTTCCCAAACCCTTTCGAATGCATGTTGATGTACGAAGAAAGGGTGTAGTAGAATTTCATTCATTTGTTTCTCCATTGCTTGGAATGATCGATGCATAGAGGTATGTCTGGATGAAGATACAGTTTTAGTTTGCTTGTTTCGGTAAAAAAATCCGTTGTGTTCCATTTGTATTGTGCGTAACATCTTTGGTAAATATATTTTTAAAAGCTTTGAAACTTTCGGGTTTTAAGAATATGAAAATGAATGCATAAAAAGACAAGAGCAACAGCAAATGTTACAATGGCGTTTCACAAAACAAAAACTAACAATATAGCATTAAAACACATACGACAGTTCCTCACATTGACTGATTCTGATGAAAAACAAGCAAGGGTCCTGCGAGACAGAAACGGAACTCAATTTGTATAATTATACTTCTTGTTATCTGCATACTACCCTCCAACGATCCATGCATTAAGAGATCTTTCTCCCGGTCACTTTGGGTAATTATACTTGCAGACTTGGGAAATGAATAATTCCACAACACAAATAAAATGTATTTCAATCTCCCCAGACAACGGCACACACCGGCACGCTAAGCAATGACCGTGGAAATGATGAAAAATCAACGCTTGTTGTAATACTTCAACTGATGAATAAAAGTCCCTAAAGGCGGGACATTAAGCCAAATACGAAACATTGCAAACGTACTCACATACAAACGCTCACAATAGCACATCTAACGGTACTTAAATAAAAAAGAAAGAGCAAAAAAGGCTCAATTTTTTCAGCAGTAGACAGGGCAGGTCGGGTTTTCGGTTCGTTCCCCCCTCGGTTGACCTGGCCTGATGGTAGCGAGCAGATTACAGTATTGCTTCATGCCTCGTTTCAATGCTTTGCTTATGCAATGGATCATATCCTCCGCGTTTGTTTGCCACTTTCCATTCGCCTTGATGATGCTTTCCGCGTCGTAAAGCGTGTACACGAGCAAACACAAGGCTATTTCTGCGTTGTTTCGATTTAAATTGTACAAAGATATGCCAATGATACGCTCCAAACGAGTCCTTGGGCGGGTGTTTGTATGTGTGTTTGCCTTGTATATTTTTTTGTTCGCGGTTGCTTCATTTCAATAGCTCGAGGGAAAGCGAATGCACCATCAGCCCAGTGTGGTTCCGAAACAGTGCCGGGAGCCAGCAAATGCGGTACACTCGGGTTGGAAAAGATCGAGTGTGCCGTTCACGTGCTCCCTAAGGATGGGATTGTGAAACAAAACTAAAGTCAATGAGAGAAACACCGAAGTTGATGAACAAATTCTTCATATTCAACATTCTTTGTTCCTTGTTTTTATAGCATCGAAACATTTTTTTGTTTGTTTATTATATATTTACCTTTGAATTTATGACGTATATTATCCCTTTTATCCATACACTTTAATTTCAATTGATTAAAGTATGAGGTTCATAAATTGTTACTGTTTGTTTTACTTACCGTGGTTTAAATGTGCGATGAAAAGGAAAATTATATTTATTCCATACTGAGAGCGAAGCGCGGCCATTACTGAAAACAAGGGAATACATAATTTGGTTTGTTAATTGTTTTTGGAGTTTCAAACGGTCTTAGTTTTAAACAGCTTTTTTGCTTATGAATGAATAATACCAAAACAATCCAGTGCAAATTGGATACGGTGAATAATAAAACAGAACAAACGACTAAGGCCTGAGCTGTTGTGAGTTTTCCTACCAGCTTTTTCCCCTTAACCATACCTTTCCCATAAGCAAACGAATGAAAATAGGTTGAAAACGACACTGAATGTCAGCACATGTCTCCATCACCTCGGCAAAAACCTTTCCATCGAAGCCCGAGGCGCAACCTTTGAATGATTTATTGGATCAGCATGTCCAACGGCTGGCACGGTGAATACAATACCAAGCATCCACTCTTCCTTGCAGTATACACATTTCGCTGATTGTGCAACTGGCTAATGTCACACGCACCTCGTGCAGCAGCGTGCAGCAGTCGCCCTCAGCAACTGTCAAGAGTGAAACAGCCACCAGGCGTCTGCATGTTTCGCGCGGGGAAATATAATATCATGCATCATGCACGCACGGGGTCGTATCGGTTGCACAGTGCCGTGGTGGGTTCTGGACAAAAAACCAAACCTAACTAGGTGATCATTTATGGTGAGCGTACCTTGTGAACTCAACACCACAGCTGTTTGCGCCGTTTCCGGAAGCGATACCGCGATAGGATATATTCAAATTTTCATATTTACCCGATGCGTCGGTTATCGCGGCGCTAGGTACACTGTGTTAGTGCGATAGTAAGCTTCCACGGTGCTTTTTCTGTTTTTTTTTCATCTACTGCCAGGGTTGGTCATGCAGATCATCCGGTACATGCCAGGGGTCGTTCGGAAGAAATCCACTAACTTTGGAGGCTTCGGCGGTTTGCGATCCAATGCAACCTGTCGTTTTTTTTTATCGAATTTTACATTCACTGCGGAAACTCATTGACCTACATCCTTTACTCACACCCTCGTTTGAACTAGCATTAAGGGTCACCGTTAGGAACCACAAATTTTCCCATCGCAGCAGCACTCGCGTGCTTGAGGTTCTTTGGTTCATTTTACCAGGCAACGGTTACTGCATCACAGCAAATGGGAAAGATTTTTATAGCATGGTTTATTGATTTTGTGATTTGAATTAAATTAAAACATTACTATTTAAATTTGTGTATTGTTCTGTTGATTGAAAAATATTACTTTACCGTTAATCGTCAGCAGACATCAAGCATGAAAGCCTATACGAAAATTTAACTAGATATGTATGATAAAAAAAGCACCAGAATCTTATCTATGCAATTCGAAATGCTTTCATTTTCTGAGTTCGACTTATTTCGCTGGTAAATAAAATTATCCAAACTACTCAATTCAGTCTCATGCCAAAGACATGCATTTTGAAAAATTCTACAAAAAATGCTTTTACCTTGAATAATTGATTTGAGCATGAGGACACGTTGACAAAGTGGCTGCAAATTGATTTGGGCCTTCTGTATGAGTTTACCACTTTCATTCATTCGTTCTTTCTTCTTGTTGCGGGTCATTGCAAGTAGTCTGCCAAACATATCAAGTCTCGTATACAGCGTAAGAGAGTTTGCTGACTTTGGTTTTGTTAGGATTTTGCTAAATTTTATTGGGGTGAATAACTATTCCCATGATCTTCTTTGAACATCGTTTTTGCTGCCCCATCTGCTGCTGTTTGACGTTATTCTTGAGTTTGACTGGATTTCTAGAAGCTTACAGATAAAAAAATCCTTTGATCTGCTCTTAAATATCGAAGCGAAGAAAAAAAGGGGTGATATCACCGGTTCCCTTGTTATTGTGCTACTTTCAGAACTCTAACGTGCACTTTTTTGCTCGTTCCTTCGTATTCGTTCTTTGTTGCTATCCGATAAGCAACGGTGTGCTTGAGCGAGTAGAGAATAGCATATCTAAAAAGGTTGCTCTTCATTGTGTTCGTTCGCCTGTGTGCTGCTGATGCAGGATCGAATGGAAGGATGATTATCATAGCCAGATGCACAGTACAGTATGCTCTCGTCAAGAATCTCTGCCGCACTGGTATGGAATACCTCTGGGCCGAAAGCCAAGCTATCGCTTCTGCACAGCACGCACCTATCAAATGGGAACACAAGCACTGTTTTGATTTGTGAAATGTTTCGAGGCTACGTTGTTAATTGAATTAAAGCAAGCGCTAGCATAACTGGCATACACTATTCGGGCAGCATTGTTGATCGTATGCTTATTGCAGCCATGCATGTACAAAGGGATGCGTGCCATCATCTGTGTTTAAATATTTACTTCCACAGATAACCAAATACTGCTTTCAGACAATTTCATTCCAGCAAGGTTGTCACGCAAGTATGCTGCTGAAGTTGAGAAAAACTGCAGAGGAAGGCACTGAGAATGATTCGTAAACTACCAGGGCAGAATCAGGAATGGAATGCAACGGTGTAATGTTAATTAGTTCTGCCGTATCACTAAGTTCTCTTCATGCACAAAGTTCTCTTCACGGTGTTTCGTTGCGTTCGATTCGTATGTCATAAATATTTTAAGCATGTTGATAAGGTACGGGACTATATGTCTGCCATCTACCAACGCAAAAGTGTCATCTGGTTGAAGCTTTATCTTCCAACTTGTTGGGTGCAGTAGGATACGAAAATGTACCAAGAAGTGATCAAATTGATGTTTGCCAACACATTCTAAACATTCGTCTGGAGAAATTGATAATGAAACAAGCAACAGGAACACATACGAATAGTTTGCCTGTACAATGTGTTCCTTTTGAGACAGTTTTTCCTTGATGTACTTTATTACACCTTGACATTTATTGATTTCCAAGAAAGAAAAAAAAATGTCACAATTGAAATACTATGATAAAAGCAATTCCTTGTTGATCTTGCCACTGAATTCACCGTAGGAACGAGTCTATTCTCTTACTGGTTTCACGTAAATGACAGAATCTTTCCTTTTCGTTTTGGATCAGGACTTCAGCTTTGGATAGCCAAATATAGTACCGAATCATGGCTGAAAGTCCAATCATTGCAATACGCTTGACCTGCCAATTTGTTGTTCATGTACTTTGAATCGCAATGTACCTTCCAGGAAGCGTTGGTCTTCTGCATAATACTTAAAGATTTCACATGATTGTTAATAATTTGGTTTTTTTGTTGCAACGAAAGGTATTATACCTTTTCATTGCAGGCTACAGGGAATTGGACTGGAATGAATTATTTGAGTAGCTATGGTAAAGTTTTGCAGACTACGTTTATGTTTAGAGTATCACCTAGAATTACAAAACCTTTGTTGTCGCTTCCAGAGTAGATGTATGGCTTCAAAATCTGCGCACCATTGTACCTACAATTTCTGACGGGTAGTGATGCTTGCGTGTATTGTTACATAAAAGCTAATACATCAATGGGATTGAAAATATTATTGTTAGCTCTGATCTGATGAATAGTTTTTGGAATGTATCAACAAAGTCCAATATCCCACAAAATAACTGCTATTATACCATTGCTCGACCCTGTCAACGACATGCATACAGCAGCAGGATAAGGCATCCTAAAATTTCTTTCTTCAAATAATCATATTCACTTACATATATTTCGTATTATTTGTTTATCGGTGCTATCAAAACAAAACTATTGATTCTTACAAAACTATTCATATCTGCTCCCATTTAGGCGGATTTAGGGTGTTGGGGGCCCTAAGCGTTAAAAGGAGTGGAGGCCCCCCGGTTGGTGTCGGGGGGGGTGTGCTCAGAATCCCTGTACTGGGCCCCTATAGTTTATGAGATGAGTCCCTTCATCCATGGGGCCCCTAACTAGCACAGAAGCTCTTGTTGAGACTACTGTACACATTGTTCTACATGCTGGACTTCCTTACACGGGGCCCCTACATTGACGAGGCCCCCCGCGGCCGCTCAGTCCGCGCACCGTAACTTTTCTTTTGATTTAGTACTTTTGCTACTTGTCAAGGTTATACGATTTGTTTTACGATAGCATGATAACAACAAAAAAGTGGAAATTTCATTCGAAAAAAAGTTCCAACAAACTGAAAAGAACAACGTGTCATCCCCAAAATCCAATTTCCACAGAAAGCTTCACCTGTAAACCAATGATGGCACATCTTTCCGAGATACAGATTATCTCCTCTCGAATATTGATTTAACTGTTTCCAAATCTTCTTTCGTCTGTGATGATGATATAAAAATATCCCCGATGACACAGTTCAATCGAAACGGAACATATCAAACAAAACGGCATTGGGTACTCTGGTGCAATATTGACACTTGAAATGTAGCTTAGACAAATCGAATCCTTTACTTTGTGTTTGAGATCGACGGAATTTAGTAGACTCCTCCTACAGCGATTGCCTTCGCTGTGTATTGGAATCATTGAAGGTGTTTGTCTGAATGTTGCAAATACAAGAGTTATGTAGTCAATTTTCCCCATGAATAAAAGGCAATCGTTGGTGTCTTGAAGACAAGAATTTGAATCGCAGTGCAGAGAGGTGTCAAAAGAGTTTTGCAATCGTAGCTCTTTCATCACAGCTTTCACTTTCTTCAAAGCAACGTACGTTTAGCGCGGTATTTCCCTTGAACATATCACCTCAAACACCCAATCATGACGCTCAACGCTCACAATCTCTTTGCATGAACCTACAGACATGCTCGATAAGCCGGAGGATTGGATCGCAAAGAGATGAGAACAGACGATGTTCAATCATGCAAAATCACATTTTACCCACCAGCTTGGTGACACAAAACCCTTTTCACTCGGTATGGTACTAACCAGTGCGTGATCATACCCCCCCACCACTGCGAGCGCACTTAGATAAATGACCTCCGACAGCAGTGAAGGATGGCACCATAAACCACCCGCCGATAGGCTCCAATCGTTCCGCGGTGATAGTGTATCGCGTACGAAAAAGGTGAAGGTCACTGTCAAATCGCTTTGCTCGCTTCACACAGCCTCCAACGATCGAATGACCGTCCGCCGGAAATGCCGCCGTTGTAAGTACTCGTCGACCTTTTCTGCCGATACTCTCGAACATGATTAATGTACCGTTGGAAATGACAAAGTTATGTGCTGGCCGACGCTACTTTATCACCAACAATATTGATCAACGTAATGGTGCACGACAGGAAACGCCGTCACCATGAAAATTGAGCTTGAAGTGAGTGATTACGAATGAAAAGAACGAACGAGCAAAGCAAATAGGGTGGAAAAACGTTCCAGCCGCGCCAGCCGTAAGTGCAGAGAATACTTGAACGTTTGTTTACTATGTTTCATTGATGGTGAAAATCTATCGCAAAGAATAATACGCTAAAAGCCGTTTCAAGCCGCCGCCATTGTAATGGTGGCATGTCTCGTCTATAGATATCTCGCAACTTTGACTTTTTGAAATACAAACAGACATAAACACAAACCAACAAGGACAAAACACACTGTCTGATAAGTTTTCCAACCGTGAAAAGGGTTGCTGTTCGAGTACTGGGCTTGTTTGACCAATCTGATTATTCCACTTCAAGTTGAGCTTAAAGTTGGCTTATATATGAGTTTTTTTATCTTTACTCAAGAGTCTTGAAGATGGATTTTTTAAGGTAATAATAGATTAGACTGTTCATTATGCTCATAAAATGCTCTGAACTTATATTTGTTAAACATATTAAGTTAACATCTCCTTTAAAGCCTGGAAAAGATAATAAAAATGATAAAAGTAAAATTATTAACCGTTGAAAATAATATACAAAATCAACTTTTCTCTGATGGAACTTCTTTTTTCGAAGGTTGTATAACAATCTAGACCTTTTTGCGTTTGAATTTCATTTATTTACAAATATGACACGTTTGATACAACCAAGTAATATATCAGATTCTGCATACTTATATTTATCTACATGTATATCAAACTTCCCGTAAAAGTTGCTCCGGTACTGGGAAGGCCGTCCGTTTTACGGTAGCTCATAAATTCAAAGCTTATTGCAACAGAATTCATGTTTCATGGTTCGCCTATTCAATAGCTTAACATTCGGTTTTCGGACCCTCGAACACAGTCGATCGTCTGGCCCGGACTTTTACCAACCTTGGTCGTCCAGAGCGATATGAGGAAAAGAGGCTCAGAAATGAATTATCTCTTTCCAGTGAACAATTAATTTACTTTATGCGGTCATAAAACTGCATACAGTGCCACACACTTAACCAACCAATAAGTCTTTCAACCCCGTAACGTAATGTGTTAGCTATCTGTCAGAAGGGAAAGCATGAGTTTGTGCACGTGTATGGTTTGAGAACAGATTTTGGTGCGCACAAGAAAGAGTCAGCCGAACATTATTCTTATTGGTTCATGATATCATTGAGCAGAACCTTCACATAAACATACACGGTATGGTGTTTCTGGGAAGTAGCAACTTTTTGCCCCTTTTCCGAGAATATTGTTCACCCGCTTAGACCTTTTTTCCAACCAAATTCGATACTTTACTCACCCATTTGTATTACATTATTTACTGTGGTAAAGAGTTGGGAAGAAGCGATTAGCCTACAAATCAGCTTTAATGAGCTTTACCCGACACACGTTGCATAATTTACCATTCACCCAGCACACGCTCGTGAACATGCAGACCACTAAGAAAAGTAGCAGGGAACGGTTGAATCGAGAGACATCAACGTTCCTGAGTGTGCTTCAACACTGCTCGAAAATTAAGCGTGATGTTTTCGAGCATAAGTGTGAGTAAAGAGACGAATAAAGTTCAAATGCTCAAAGTTTCTATACGCAAACCAAACAACAACATAAGTGTGAATGCATTTCAGGATTTCGAATATCTCTCATGAAACATATTTGGAATATGAATAATTTACCCACCCCAGGGAGCAAACTTTGGGAACAGTTTTGCTCACATACGCGCTATTTGGAAGAATGTGGAGACGTCAGATTGATGGAAATAATTGCTTGAAGTTCATTATGATACCATGCTTGTAACGTTGTGGGAGAAATTAAGCACTTAATGCGAGCGTTCCAATGTAATTTTACAAAAAGATAGAGAACATTGCTCGTTTTTGAATACAATATTCAAAGACGTCCTCACATTTGGTTTGCGATAAGCCATTCCACATCTGCGACTTCAGTTCAAATGCAATTCAAATTGATAGCTCACAGCAACATTGAAACCTTTATCGACTTCCGGGATATTCTAATCCTGATTGGATTCAATGTAAGCGAAACTACACACCATAAGCCACCAACTGCTCCAATGAGCATCATTTCCAGCAGTGGCAATATTGTTTAACGATAACAAAAGTAGTACAGGCTGTTTGTTGAAATTATTCGGTGCAAACCCCATCTAGACAGAAAACGACCGAAGATTGTCATGCAAAATCTGCTTCTTCTGTGTCTCTCTATGCATTGGTTGAACTTTGGTCGGATTCCATTGCCATAAATACTTTACATGAGCGCAGTTGATTGCAGCTGACATTGATTGTAAGAGCGCCATCATTGACATTAGTCCAATCCTTAAAAGCATTGCTGTCGTTGGGCGCTGTTGTACACAACTGACCGAAAGTTAAACGACATTTTACTACAAGTAAACAAACAATACTCTTGCAGTGTAAGAAACGTTGAATCGGCTTTTAAACAAAAACATTTAGTGACTGTTGTTTAAATAAATCACGGAAGCAATGAAGTGAGTGGATAATACAAATCAATAATCTACAATAATGCAATCCAGTCTATTCCTTCCAACAAACAGTCCAATATAATTTCACTCATATAACACCTTACCACTCGGATGGACAGATGTTCTTTATCCCAGGCTTTCGTTGCTACGGGTCAAAGCTGGGCAAAGAAATAAAAAACCACTCGAATTTGAAAATAAATCTAGTTCACATCAAAAATCAGTTTCAAAAACTTTGTGCAAGTTCAACACGTCGCCAGGAAACATTTCCACTTTGCACCCAGTGTTGTCTCTATTAAACAACAAATCCGAAATCACCAAATATCCCCGCTTTTGCTTTGGTTTCATGTTCAAATTTGTGCTTTCTATTTCTGTGCCTCCTTATTCCAAGAATATTATTTTTGTCAAATTCCTTTTCCCATTCTTGTCGCCACAAACCGTGCTTGAACTGGCTGACATTGTACGGCATGCCGCTCTTACTCGACCAACTCCGTCAACAATCTGTGGCCATTCATCTTTCTCAAGCAGCTTGGGGTGTAGGACGATGAAGACGACGACGATGGATCGAGAGGCTGTTTCTATGTCTGTGTCTGTGTGTCATGATTAGCGTCATTTATGGCTGGTAAGCTTACTTAAAGGTTCTGTCCAAGACGCGACGTCTACTGCCTGTGTCTCCGAATAAAACTCCGTCCCAAGTTCCCATAGTGCCATGACTGGATCACAACATCTCAACCAAATATCCAAACATAAATTGAATAACTTTGCTCGGATCATCAAATAGCTCTGTATCAATTTCATTCGTTTGTTCCTTCTCGATAGAGACATTTGAGACCTTCACTATTCACAGAAACCAGACACGTCTGTATCGAATATATTTCTAGATTTTGTTGTAATAATACAAAGTCAGCAAACAGCTTCAACAAAGCTTGGAAAATCATTATCTCGCACGCAACACTTTCGGCTTCAGAAAAGTTTCTCTGAGTAAGCTGGCACAACATCTCAAAGAAATAAGGCATGACATCAGCCCAGCAGAACAGCCATAGTCGGTTACTTCGAGTGGATCGATTTTCTCTCGACTAAATGCAATCCAATCGGATTGCGTGCTCCACTTCCAGAGTCAACTAGTTCCCCTTCGCTTCACCTGACCTCTCTCTGCAACGAACCAGAGTCGTATTTCAAGTGTTGAAAGTCGCAAGCATGGTGAGATTTACGGGATGCACCAGTAAACAGGCAAACGGGAAAAGGAAACGGTTGTGGTCCTCTTTCCAATTCCAATCGCTTCTCAGCACAGCTTAACGAACCAACACAGTCATGAGATCGGTGAAGACGGTGAAATATTATCAATGCCGATGATATTTCTACCTTCCGAAGACGTTTAATATCCACAAGCAGCATGCTGTCTGCTGCTTTTCTTGATACTCCTAGCCACTTTTGGTCCATTCCAGTGGGCCTTGTAAATCTTAACTCTGCGCAATCTGGAGCAGTTAGGGAAACGAAGAAGCGCAGTAAAACATCCCGGAGGCACATATTGCTTTTTGCTAATCTATGGCCTCCAGTGAATGGGGTTGCGCCATTTTGTGAGCAGCAATTTCCTATTTTTGGAACGGTTTGCTATTTCAATACCAATGAAGCTTTTCATGAAATCGCCTGTACAAGGTGCAAATTATAAACTGCTATCAGCGATTTTATAACTGTACGTTGAAGGCCTTTTGGGGTTATTATCAAGTGGCGTATTTAAGTAAAGTCAAGAACATTATTTCAAAACCATGAACAAAGACTTCAACATGACATATGGCATATATTTATCATTAAGGTACGAAAAATATAAACAAAATTAAGCAATTGAATATCTTTTGACTGAATTTGATTCATTTTTTTCATCTACACCACAATCATTCGACTATCATATCCCGTAAGCCATGTTACACACTGATATTCAAAATAGCTGGATGTAATGAAGCATGTTTGCAATATCAAATCCAATTACGCTGAGTTTATCCGTTACAATTTTGAGATTTTGTGGTTCGTTGTGTAAATTTTCCCAACAATTGCAATCCCTCGTTGTTCAAATTCCAGATCATGCTATTCAATCGATCACTTCGGATTTTTTATCCATCAATTTTGAACGCCGCGTGTTGCAGGGCCTCCATTTTATCAATATGATGCAACGAGTTTACCATATTATCCATCCCTGGACCTTACATCCTGGTACATATTTTCGGAAACCATGCTCATGATTCAGCAACCGGAAATGCACCGACAAACGCATCAGCTTACGCCCCTATTATAGCATATCGTTAATGTACCTCCTGCCAGGACAGTCCGATGGTACGATGCGATAGAATTGTAGTATACACCAGTGCTTCTGTCAAGGAGGTTGTTTTCGCCTGTATGAGCACTGGCAATAGACATAGAGTTAGGAAGGGTGGCGTAAACAGTGTGCTGTGCATATTGTTCCCCGGATGCACCCATATTGTACACGGATATGCAAATGCTCCGACAGTACCTGGGCGCCAAATTCGGTATGAATACGGTTGAAGTGAGCTCATCAGGGTTGCGTCGAGCGTCAGTTGTAGAAAAACTCGTTCTGTGCTGTTAGCCGGAAGTGGGAAACGTTACCGCACAAGGGTGCATCTGCTGCTCAACGGTCATTAATAATCTCCTTGTACGCGGCACTCCCTTCTTTGTTCCTCCTAGATTTCCGCCATTACATCCGGACCGTTTTGCGTTATGGATCGGTATGAGTGTGTTTCTGCTCCTTAAACCCCTTGCTATTGTTGATGTTCCTCTTCTAGCTACATCTTTTTGTGGTTAGAATTGAAAATCTTGTCCCTCAGTGCTGCTCCTCTTGCTCCAAACACAATCAGTTTAACTCATATTTTTCCAAATTTAATTTGATTGTACTCTGTATGTAAAAGTGTGTGTATGTGTGTATGTGCTTCAGGCACTCCCAACGCAAGTGATCGCGCTCTTACATCACGCAACCGGGACAAAAGGAGCATATCGAGCCAGTAACGGTCAGCAACTGGAATAAATTTCAACTTTCAATTATTATATTACATTTTCCATTTTTCTTTGCGACTTGTAGAAAAGCACCACAGAGGGGGAGCATTATAGAAATGGGTGGGAAAGAATGAAACTTGTTGGTCATTTGAATAATATGCATGGTTTAGCATTTTTGAAAGCCGAGCAAAGGTCGGCATAGAAACAGCTCAGAAATCTGATAATCTTCCACTTAAACATTCCCAAAATGCAAGAAAAGGTTCTTCTAATGTTATCACAAATGTGTAAAATTTTCTAACAAAAGGATGATTTTAAAATAAAAACCGACTTGCCCTTTAGGATACATCATACGCAACGGTAAGCAGGCGAAATGGTAATCGTTTGAGGTGCAATAAACGGAATACTTATAATCGTTACCAGCATCGTTAGATATCTTGTTTATCCGGTTGAAAAGCTCACAAAAATGGTAAGATGCCTTAACAGTGCCGCTAATGGTCGCCGACGGGCACATTTGGGGCAGAATTAATTGTTTTGTTCCCTTTTATCGTCTATTTTCGAGCGCAGTTGTGTAGTGGAGATCGTTTGTAACCAAAGTGAGCTCATATTATAACATTTTTATTAGATTCCGTTTTGGGAATTTTTACCAGAAGATCGAGTAATTTTTCCATAAATTATCATAGAAAAGTCTTAAGCAATACGGCCCAAGCTGTTCTTTCTGAATAGAAAAAAATCATAGAAAAGTATCCAGAGATATTTTTTGCTTTGACACACAAACAAAAGCAAAGCTGAAAGTACACTGGAGCAAAGTACACATTAGCTCATCTCTAATGGCTCCGGTCCCAGGTGAGACAGTCTCTCTGGCGTGTTCTGGGATCAAGGTGAATGTCAAACGACTGGAGCCGGTTTGCTTAAGCTGTCTTGTTTAATTTTAATTTCAGGTCGTTTAGTTGTCTTTTGTTTTTATTTTTTGCTTTTATATGTTTGAGTGTGTAGAGTTTTGCTGCTTTCATCTACCGAGAGATACGCTTATACGAGCTTTGCCTTGCTACTAGAATGTTTATGCAGGTTCCTCTCCATGTGGAGCACGCTAGAGATATTTTTAATGACAGTGAGAAAGAGATCAAAGGGAAAGAAAGAAAAAGATGAAGAGATATGATGAGGCAGTGGCATCCGTTGACGTCATTCGGTAGGCTAAACATGCTTATTATATTTCTTCAGCATAGGAGAAAATATTTGACGCATATCGCATCGCATTCAAGCACCACTAGGCTCTTCAGAAAATGATGGTTTAGTCTCAAGTTTACGTTGTCTGTTCAACCATCTCTACTGTACATCAAAAACAATCGTGCTAGAGGCAGTATATTCTACTCGAAGCGAACCTGCGTGGATCGCATCCGTAGCTGATCCTAGAAAAAAAAAACATCAATATGCGAAAATTGCGAAAATGTGGGTTGAAAACTGGTAGAACTTAGTAATTTTAATCTATGGGAAGCTTATGACTCGAACAACGATTCACATTTCCACTATCGCAGCACGTCTGAATGATGAATCTTGTTCCGCGCTCTCTCGCATACTCTAACGGATCCTAATACTACATAAAACAAAGAGTCATTGAGCACTCTTTAAGCTCCTACTGCACCGAGCGAACATGCAAGCAAAATATTTATACAACAGCGAGTTGCAATTGGATCTACAATATTCTCTTACACACTGCCTGCAATGAATAATCGAATGGCAACGATCCGAACAACCATGCCAGGGGAAAGAAATGCGAAAGCTTCGAGGGTCCTCCTATTCACGCCGTACATCAGACGACGATATGCAAGCCAGAAGTATCGAGTTCTCAACACCTTCTTCTGACGTGTTTTTTTGCCCTCCTCATGAAAAGTGAATAAAAATTGCAGAAAAAAACGTAGTCACAAAGCCGGAACATACTACACGTGGTAAACTGGAGTCGAAACTAGACCACTGATCCTTGCACCCACTGTCGTCCCGAAGCGTCTTCTTTCCACGTGATATCGAATAAATAATGTACGGCTATTTATCAGCATCAGGAGGCAGCAACAGCATACGAATCACACACACCCAACCAGCAAAACCGAAGCTATTGGAAAACTTTCCTGTGTGCCAAAGCGAGAGAGCATGTCTTTTTTCTCTAGATTTTGGACGGCACAACGCCGATCGTGTGGCCTATGAACGAAAAACGGGAGAAGGGGAAACCGATATCCTTCGAGTGACACACACGCATGCATCTGCATGCGTATTCCGCTGAACCGAAACTACCCATCTCTCTCGATCTCCCATGATTTTTCTGCTATCGCGCTCATCCGGGTGTTAGGCATCCTCAGTCTGTCCAGAACTTTCACTGTGGAAGGATGTGTAGGAGTGATGTGTGATTTCTTGTGCCCCGTACTTTGCTCGTTTACGTTTTGTGCCGTGTTCCTTCTTCTTCAATTATGGAATGATTTATCCTTGTAAATTTCTAAGGTAAGTTTCTTATCCTCGTGTTTGTTTCAATGGATACATTCAACTAACACTTGTCGTCTAAAAAGTTACAGTGCACGCGCATGTTAATCGACGGTTGCTAACATCCCGCAAAACGATCGACGGAAGGAAAACGGTGTCCGGTTTTAAAATATAAAGGTGAGCGTTTCTATAATTCTATGTGCAAAATATTGTTAAGTTTGTTATAAAAAACATGGATTAATTTATTGGTTAATTTGGTTAATTTTCATCAACAGATTTCATTACAGCTCTTTCGTAGAAGAGCGCACTTCAATGACGCCTAGGATACGGCTAAACATGCGCAGCACCAGTCCGTGACGTCATATCCAGACAGGCGCCGGTTGAACACGCGTAGCACCAGTCGAGGATATCCTAGCGCAGAGGGTAGAAGGAAGAACGAGAGGAAGGGTAATAGAAAGCAACCGCAGCATTTGGAAGGGGTGAAGCATCCTGCCGTATGCAGAGTGTGAGTGTGCCAAAACGCACGTGGAAAGAGCAACACCAATAAATAGCATGCGAAAGTGTGCATAAAGAAAAAAGAAAAAGCGTCACTACTACAACCAGCAATCCGAAAAATATAAGGGGAGGGATAAATACAAATGTATGCGTAAGCAGGACCAGCAATCCAAGCATTTGAATGTGTGCGTCGGTTTGCGCCGTGCTGAAAGTTTTTACTTTAGCTGCTGCTAGTGTAAAAACTTAAGGAAAGCTTAAAGTAAAAATTTTTTACACGGGGCGCCTTCGGAAATTGTTGGCTGGGCACAGGGAGAATTATTGCAGCTCAGGTCAATCATTACCACCTCGTACGTTTTATCAGTCGAACGTTGCAATGAAGTGCAATAAAAACACTACAACAATGAAACAAAAAACAGCCCTGCAACAACTAAACTGCATCCGGATAAGAATGAAGGCACACAGTTTTAGGAAGTTAGTATAGTTGGTGGCGTGTTTCGACTTCGGAAGCCTTTCCTTCATGGTAAGACGTGATTTAATGGCGTCCTAGTTCTTCTTCGCTGGGGCGAGCTCGTGTTTGTATTCATTACGCTAGTGGCAAGTAGTAAAGTCTTCTTGACCGTCGTGATCGTGTTTGAAGCTCACCGTGTTCTATTGCACCGGAACAAAGCCTTGAGGCATGAAAAATGTGTCTCGAGATCAATATGGGTTGCCGCGTTTTTGCAGGTAACCTGTAAGCTGATTTATGTCAATACTGGTGACCCTAATTGTTGTCCAAAAAACAATGTTGGATGACGCGGACCCAATACAAACCGAATCCAACCTGTTACTTGGATGGAGATGACCTGAACACGTCTTGAACATATATTCATACATTCGAACTCTTGTTTCAACCTGTTGGTACATGAATTATGCACGTGGTTCAGTGTTTGGTACAGGGCATAAGCTACTCACACAAGAAAAGGACATTATCCATTGCATTTTATTAAAACAAATATTGAAGCTTCTGGTGGTTTTTTTCCCGGAAAGCGATGGATATTCTCTAGCACAGAGGAGACAACTAACAAATTTTGTCCAAGTGGACACCATTTCCAACTTTACATATGGCACCAATCTGATGCAATACATATGACAAAGTCTGGATCACTGGAATCAAACACTCTTGACAGTACAAAGTGCTATGGAAACCTTTTTTGCGCTTCCACACGGTCAAAAGGTCCTTCTGAGAACCTTACTCTGATTTGAAGCTAACAGGATTTTGCAGGTAATTAGGATTTTGCAGGTACTATATCGATTGCCTTTTACTTGTTTTCCGAAGTAGCAAATCTTACAGCATTTCTTAAGGAACAGGATTAGTTTCTTAAGTCATTGATGTGTCGATAGAGCTTAAACGTTGGCTTAACACTCTAATGCTCAGCGTAGATTTTACATAATTCTTTTTTCCTTTCAAATGATGAAAGAAAGTATTTTTGTCTAAACTGCATTATTCAAAGTATTTTAAACATGGATTCAAATGTTCTCAAAGCATGGCACATTTTTTTAAACGAAACTAATGTCTTAGTCATAACAAGGGCTGTTTAGGATGGAAATGCGCCAAACTATAGGCAATTTGATTTACACCATAGTCAAGCCATAAAATCAATAGCAGCGCCATGTCGAGGCAATGACACAACTACTCCCCTTTCACAATAGCGCCATCTACGTAGTTAGTTATGTAAGTTATGGGGTCAAAGGGTGGTGTCTTGACTAATAATTAGGAAACATTTGTATGTCCACGGAAAGAGGGGAAATTAAGCCAGCGTACAAACCCAAAAATGTAAACATCGCTAACGGAACACAGCAATTTGTAATGAGTACCCCAAGAAATACATTCAGAATTCAGTTAACAGCACAGATTTTGGGGCTAGAATTAATATCTACATCTTCATATCACCTTGCTAGCAAATCTTGCATAGAGTCCTTGGCGGGTAGCTCTTACTTGACTCTTGTTAGCGCTCTCCGGTGAATATGATAACTGTGCTGATTTTTACTCCCTTAGAAACCTCGAGTCGCGAGTTTTAACTATCTAGTGTGGGGCGCAATCCTACACATGGGCCTTATCTCCGAATTTCTCCAACGATTCATCTTTTCGCTTCAAAAAAATGTCATTCCGTTTCGGTACAAGCAATAAGCCACATCCATGGAACGCATCGTATGGCTCTTTCTATTGTACATCCTCCATTGAGCAAAAGCCATCACATTTTCCCCAAAGAGCGGTCGGTAAACTGCAAAACCACCTTGGGAAAAATGGCTCTCACCTGGAGAAAAGTAGGAAACAAAAGCAACGACGCGTTTCATAACAGCATTTTATGAGACATTCCACACGCCAGCTGGTTTTTGGTTGCCGTCTCAATGGCTTTTGCGTGTCCTTGCCGTAATCCTTGCCTGTCGGCACAAAACGGAAACCAAGTGCTCACTAGCGACTCACACCGGCTCGTGGTTCATTATTCGGGGTTGTGCGTAGAATTTTGTTACTACCTGCGGGCTAATCCTGTTCTCGAGCTAAATGCGAAATGTACGCACTGTGTGAAAGCTGCCGGATGCTTTATGGTCCTAGGCCATTGCTCGTGCCAAGCGTTTGCCAAAACGAAACTGTGAGAAATAACTGGAAAAGACCACAATTTTGCCCCTGAGTCATAAGACGCACGTGAGGACTTGTTGGGGTAGATCGGTATCGTAAATTTGACACCTTCTTTTCTCGCGCGAGACACAACAAGCGCTAGTGACCCCTGCACCGAAACCGCTTGTGCTCATGGTTTATGTACACCGAAGTGTGTGGCATGCAAATTTTTCTCTTACCCACACACACTCACATGCCACCACCAACATTCAAATATTATGTTTCCTGCGGGTGTCTTTGGATGAGGTTTTTGGTGAGATTGTTTTGTTTTGCTTTCCCTTCTTTGCGTTCGTGCGTTCGTGTGTGTGTGTTTGTTTGCTGAACAGCTTTTTGCCATTCCTGTCAGCACTCCATTGATGTAACCGAAGCAATGGCTGGTTGTGGTCGAAAGCAACATCAAACGGGCCTAACAAAAAGAGCCGCAACATGTTGAAGCTTTCCATCCCACTCTGGCTGGTATCGCTCTTGCTGTATCGCTACGTCAAGCTTTTACATGCCACACGACTATCATTTTCCGAGTTACCCTCTCAAGAGTCGATTTAGAAGATGGGTAGCAGACACAAAAAACAACACTGACTCATCACAGTCTCGCGCCGGAGCTGATGTGCGAACGATGTGAAAAAGTTAGTCAAATGGATGGCAAACTTTCGCATTGAAAATAAAACAAGCACACAAAAGCATTCTCTAAAGCTCTTCAGTCAGACAAAAAAAGCATATGAAAAGGGGAAAAACTCAGTTAACTGAGCAGACAGGCATACATTAGCTTTAATTTATCTCAGATAAAACATTCCATTCCGCAGCACCACCCAACGTCAATTGAAAACTTCTGAGGAACGAAGTGCTTTTGTTCTTCTATTTCCATTGAGTGGAACCCCCTTCCCGATGGCCCAGAGCGGCGAGAGAAGAGACGAGATCCGACTCTAGAACAAAGAATGAAACTGAGTCAAGCGTGCAGGGTTGGAATAATTTCTTGGGAAAACTTTTAATCGTTTCCTTGTCTTTGAACCGGCAACGGTCGGCACACGTCCCCCGAGACAATGCGCTTGCAAGTATTTAACAGTACCTCTTTTTTGCTATTCTTACCCCAATGGAAGGTTACCAAATCGCACGGAAATCCTTCCTTCCTTCGTGGAGGTTCATTAAGAGAAACTTTAAAGGTAGGTCCGTTTTTGTGCGGTTTTTGTGGTAGAACCTGCATACCAGAGGTGTATTCTTCCGTCACACTAAGGATGTTACATATACGTTCTAAGAAAAAGGAAGCTTTGGTAATTTGTTGATTAATTATGTTTTGTTTAGGCTTTAAATTAATAATTTTTACGACCAACAATTTCGAAATACTGTGCCATACTCTCGACTTTCCTCAAAAAATCCGATCGTAAACAACAAAGAATTGTGTTCACCGCAACAACCGCAGAACAAGAGCGAAGCAGTGAAGCAACATGACATAGTTTAACGTTTAGCAAATTGTACATCAACCCGCGGGCTTTATGTGGTAGTTAACGGTTTTAAGTTTCAACCCACATTTCTAGTATTCAGCTTATGCTAGCAGCAACATCAGTGAAAGCCTGCAAAGTTTCTAGCAAAAGCTTCTGTACAACAGCACTGGAAACTTCGCACTCACACGCACCGGCGCATTATATTATAAAACATTGCATTTTACGAACCACTGAGAGCATGGGAGTGGGTTGTAGCAACACATTTCATGAGAACGAGTTCACCCGAACCCGAAAGAAGATGATTCAAAAAGATGGCATGCAAGCGTGTTTGGTGTTTGAATTTCTTAAAGCAAAAGTAGATCCTCGTTCCTCTGGTTGCCTTGCGCTTTGTTTGCTGAATTTACGCGTTGCGGTAGTTGCGATGAGATTAAAGAACGAATCGTGCAGCAGATTGACCTTCTCTGTGGAATTGCATCGGGTCAATAGGTGGGTAGGGTAAATGTACCAATAGTGGTGCAATTTGTGGTAGTATAGATGTATTTTAATGGATTCAAAGTTTCAGGAAAGACGATTTCTGATTATTTTAACACATAACAGTTGGAATATGTTGTATCTTCGCAATCACAACCATTTTTACCAGGAAAAACCCTTAAATTAACGAAAAAATACATATTTTTGTGATTGCTTCGTTGTACCTATAATGGAGGTATGGTTCCTATAGTCGTCGTATTGTGTTCCTATAGTGGTGGTTAACAAGGATGCCTCAAAACAGTGTATAATATGAATATAACTTAGTTTTGAAGCTGTTTTCGTGTGAATATCAAGGATTACTGCCATAATAATGATTTCTTTCGTCATTTCATTGTAAAAAATGTATTAATTTGGTTGATGAAAATATTGACTAAAGTACTGAATAACACCTGTCGTCAACTCATACCCACAATAGTTTGCTTGATTTGAAGTCGATTTTTCACTCAGCCAAATAAGCGAATTTTGGCCTTTGTTTGGTAAATTACTTACAGAAAATTCATTTTTGTTACTTATTTTAATGAAAACAGTACAACAAGTCAAAAATGTCGTCGAAAAAAAATCTAAAATTACCTGTTTTTATTGATTTTAGAACTAAGACCACTATAGGAACATGCCAGTTTTGTGTACCTATAATGGCACTAAGTAAAAAACACTCAAAAATACGTAAATATGGTCAAGAGCCAATGAATTTGAATAAAACAATATCATTTGATAACAATTATGTTAAACAAATAATAATTGCGTTGTTATGTGGACATTTAGAACGTTAACAAAAATATGAGTATCGTTATGAAATCCTAAGGATTTTGGAAAAATGTTGATACCTTTCACAAAATAATGGACTTTTCGGTCACTAAGAAACGGAATGGCCCCATTTCATTTTTGAATCCTTTGTAAAAAGCTAGAGAACATTTCACACTATCATAAATAACTTAACTACAGTTAATTTATCGTACGAGACGCATTTTAGTGCAATACCACCACTATTGGTACTAGCACCACTATAGGTACGTTTACCCTAGTGAGTTGTATGCGTTTCTCGATTGTTAACAGATAAGAATAAAAAAATGGCTACAGATTCCTATTGAGATAATATAGTTTTTCTAGAGATGACAACAAGGATTTCAGTTTAAAAACATAAATAACTTTAACCATTTTTTGTATCCAAAACTAATTAATAATTGGCCTAACCACAAAGAAACTTGGATTACCATGTTCGATGATATCCATTTCCTGCTACTACTCATAATCCATTATCCATTATTTTGCACAGACAGTCAGTCTTGGCAACAAAGAACTACCGGGAAAACTTTTCCATTCATTACTGCGTGCTTTGTTTCCGCAATCACTGCTACTGGGAAGCCTTGGTTGTGTCTCAAACCCAATATTATGAACGCCCACGATGAGTAAATTAACTTTCTCGATACTTTTTCCCACCATTCCCACACTGACTCATAGTGTCCTTCCTTTCTGGTCCACGTTCCACTGAGCATCTCATCGTGTAACAGAGCATAATTTACAAACTTACAAAACATTCGTCAAGTGTTTCATATTTCATTCTTTTGCTCTTAAAGTTTGGTTTCCATTTCTATTGTAGCAGCTTTTTTCGTACACCAAACTGCAATCCAAAGCCGCATTCTGAAATTGCATTTCTACTTCTTGTTGTTCTCAGACGTTGTGTAGAGAATGGTTTTCCCATCAGCAGACAACACTGAAATTGAAATGCTAATGGTTGCAAGATTGGGTGCAGAAAGGCAAGCAACAGTATGCTAGACAACAAAAACATTTTTTTTTCGTTTTCGTCATTCGTTTTATCTTATCCATTTCTCTCATTGCTGTCCCGCTTTTACCGGTCGAGAAGAAATTTCATCCTAAAGCAAACTCATCTGTACGCAGCAGACAATGGAGGATGAGCAATGATGAAATTCTTCTCGTCCATTTTGCTTTACGCGTGATTCTTCTCTTGTTTTTTCTATTAAATCGATTAAAAAAAAACAGTTTAAAAAAATATTTTGTTGGAGGCCATTGCACTCATGTTAAAGATAGAGTCTTGAGTAGATTGGAGCTTAAAGGAGTAATTGGATAGGTTTTTCACAGGTCTGAAGTGATTTATGCTTTAGGTACTGCCAAGTCGAGAGCATCATTCACGATAAGAAAAGAACGCTTATTAATAACGCGCGATTAACAATGAATTTCATATTAGTTAGGCCAGTATTTAGATAAATAATGTTAATGGTTTGTAAATCGTTCCAAAAATTCCACTTACAACGTTCTGCGCTACAAATCAATCTAAATTACACAACCATGTTTTATTTTCGCCATTTATTATGCAATGAGCATTATTATGGATGCAGTTTTTACTCGTTTCGGCCTTTTGTTATATAACTACATAAAGCATTTTCAGTGCCAACAAAACTTGCTGCCTCCACGCAGAAAGTGGTTCTGATTGTTTCTACACTCCACTCTCCTGCTTTGCGTTGAGCTGCATGTTGTTCCAATTTACAGAGCATAATGCCACCACCACCACTACCAAAAACTCTTTCATTGCCGTTTTGTCTGGGCCGTACCAAACTAATTTTGCTCGTCATGTGTTTGTGAGCCTGTATAGCCCTTAAATAACAAGCGTACAATATCGAGCGACCTCTTTAAAGCGATTGCTGCAGTTGCAGCCTCACTCGTTTTAAAGCACTTAAAATGCTCTATGAAAAGGCTGCAGTTCACGGCATGTACTTTGTTCTATAGCGCCAATGTCGGGCAAGTCTGTGGAAGTTTGTGGTTGGTTAATTTGCCGTCGCTTGGAACGAAACTAAATTGCTGATGCCCAGTGGCGCAAAGCGGGAGCAATTTCAGATATGAGAATTCAACATAGAATTGCAAGTCGAGCGGAGTGAGTTTGAGATAACCTCTTTATTATACCGATCAAAACCGAATGTCGATCCCCAAATCCGATGTCGTTGGTGATGGTGATGTAGAATGCGGTTACAGGGTTACGCGGAATGCAGGGTTACGCATACGTAATTATAGTTTAGATAGTGAAAAAGTTATGATGCGCCGCAGCTGGTACGATTAAGAACAATGTATGATTTTGTGCTTTTTGATGATGAAGATAATACTAAAGAATTGAAATGTTTTAGAGGAGTTTATCTAGCTTTACATATGATATGAGAATTCGTTATTTCAGTCGAACTAGCATTTAAAAACTTTTTTGGTTATTAGTTTTACAATAAGTCTTATGTTGAAATTTTTCAAACCCTAATTTGAATAATTTAGGGCGTAAAAAAAGCACACAATGTTTCCGCCATTTAATACAGAATTCCCACAAGGGCAGTTAATTGTTCACTTGTTTCTGCTTGCTTAATTAATTCCACTGCAATACGTAAATAGTTGAACCATGCGCTTTACTCAAAATCGTTTTGAAAACAAACAAACATTAACTCCCGACACTAAAAGTTGATCGCTCAAGTTAAACTTCAGGCACTACTAAAAATGCGCAGTTTTGGAGGTTAAGGCACAAACACAGAGAAAGGCATAATAACCAGAAAAAACGAACACTACCACCGAAAAACTGCCCAACGCTCAATTGCCATCGGAGCGAAACATAAAAACGCTGCAGAATTCATTTGCGTTTTCGACTGTGCTTTTATTCACCGAACTTTTCCCGTGCGATGAATTTGTTGCATGGTTCGCTTTTCGTTGAGCTCTGGAAATTTGTTTTTGCAATTATGACCACTTAGGCAAACTAAACAAACAAACAAGGTGAACGGGTTTTTTGCCCACGTACCAACCTTTTGTTCGCTTTCTTTTAAGTCGCTTTGTAAATAGGCGGTAGTTTACTACAGTTCAACAAGATTATGGTTTTATTAAATGAGAAAGCGTTGGATGTGGAAAATTTAATTTTGTTGGTCAAACTTGTAAAAGGCTTTTTTTTCATCTGAACATTTATTTATTCAGCAAGGCAAATAGAGTTAAACAGCACAGGTTATAATTTAATAATTTAAACAGCCCTTTTAACTCCTTAATTATATTTGCTTCTTTAGAAAATTATCATCCAATCATTCATTCAATCCCAGCTGCGGTAACAGGTGCTAATCCTTCTTACTTATCCGAATCTCTTATCGCCTTAATTAATGAATACTTTGGACCTATCGCATAAAGCGTTGGCTTGAGACATAACAACCCCATTCATCTCAGTTTCTTTGGCTTTGTCACAGGCAAGTGCATTATGGTTCGGTTCAAGGCTTACAAGAAGCCATAAATCTGCACAACAATCAGTTAAGCAATCTGATTAATGAACAGCTCTAATAAATAATTAACTGGCCAATAGAAGCGAACCATTTTGTTACGGATAATGGGGTGATGGTCGTTCTTTGATGGTTGAGACTGATAACAATTAGCAGTGATCCTTTCTCTTCTTTTCAATTATTTGGCTTATGATTTTGCGACTCAAGAGCTTATCGAATATTTAAAAGAAATAATTATTACCATAAAACGTTTTGACGAGACTAAATACTCTAAATGTTTTAAATCTCTTGTCTGTTTGGAATTGAGTAAAGTCTTTACCAGCTTTTTTAAAACACCAATACGAGCAAAGGCTTTTAAGAAAAAAAAACAGTAAACAAAAGAGAGGAAACATTCAAAATCATGCATCCCCGTTAGTGGGTACCGTGTGCATTCGAGAACACCGACTCCTCAAAATCAATTTCCCTGCCTTGAGTAACAACAAGGACAAAATCCCCTCCCAGATCTCAACATTTTATGCAGGATGTGATTGTACATTCTCTAGCTACAACCAGACCTCGTCACAAGCGGCAAACCCTTGTCGACACTTTGGCGAAACATGCTCCCAAAAAGTGGACCCAAAACAAGGAAATCATTTTTATCGATTTTCACAGAGCGTCCGTTTGCTGTATTTTCTCCTCTACTCCTCTGTTAACCGTTAGCCTACATGCATACTGACACAAACGTTAGTGGTCGTATCTCGAGTTTTCACTCGGGACTAGCGCTCAACGTTTTTGGTGAAAAGCCTCTCATTCACGGATGTCATACGACTCGTTTTTCGTGAACCTTTAGCTGTTGTCGGTTTTTTTCATTCATCATATCTGCATACCTAGCTAGCTCGATACAGCTGCCGATCCGGTCGCCGTTCGTTAGTGACACATTTTTGTAGCTCTAAAAATGGAAAGAAACGATCCCAAACCAAAAAACAGCACAAAATTTGATGAACACTAGTCGAAACCGTTAAGCCAACCGCTAATCTCATTCGCACAACGTGTTGCCCGGTATCGTTTCGAGCCTGTTCGGAATGTCATTCATCAACAGAGAGGTCGAAAATATGTCGCCAGCTAAGTGCACCGTTGGTGCGACGAATAGACCCGTCAAAACGTAACGACAACAATTTATGCGTCCGGTCTCGGAAACGTATTGGAAAGGCACGAACACTCGCTTCATTCATCAGCAGGCTTACAGCATTTCTTTGCAGCCTTTTTGTTTCCGTTTTGGTCTTTCATTCTCATTGCAATCTTTTGCAATTTGGTCAAGGCACGAAATTTGACGCTTTTCAGCATAACTCAATTTCTGGACGCGCTATTAATATTAACACGACCTTGAGAGCGTGACAAAAAAGGTGTGCCACGGTGTCCGATAACAGGATGCGGCTGCCGTAGTACGCTTAGCCACCGATTCGAGCTACCGACAAATTATTCATGGTTTGTTGAGTTTTGCTGCTTCTTTATTCTGACAAAAATGAAACCCAGTGGAGGAAGCCATGACCGGGAAGCATAACGCTAAAAGTTGTCCAGCATCAGTGCAAATGAACGAAAGGGGAGAGAAAGAGCGAGGTAACAAAAACACATCCTTAAAGCTTTCAGTGCTTGGTGCTTGGTACACGACGCAAATTCCGTTTTGTTATTTCATGGTATTATCGTTTTCCTTTTCGACTGTCGACTGTCTGTTTCGGGGCGAGAGAATTGAGAGTCCGAATGGTTTCGGACTCTAGTTTCGAATAACATCTATTCGGGGAAATAATAATATGGCTTCGAGTGAGCAAACCGTACTATGGTAGCCCATATCGAGAAGTGTAGATGGTATAGCTGGCATGAAAATGGTGTTTGCTTGTAAGTATTTTCTACGAATACGGGCAAAACCGGGTTTCAATAGGAACAGTGTTTGTGAAGGTGGACATTTTTTCTTTTCAGACCAACATGGAGTCATTTTATGTAGTGTAGAATGTGTAGAATATGATTGTTATTTTTTTTTTAAATTATACAAAACCCTTCTTTTTTTTTCCTATTTTTTATGACCCAAACCGATGTACGAGAGTATATGGTACCCTGCTAATGGAGCCGCCCAGTCGTTTGTGTAAAAAGCTCGTTAATGGAGACGCCTGGTTGCTTTTAAAATCAAAGTCCCAAACAATTCCCCCGACATGTTACTTATATTCGCTCCCCGAGAGAACAATCTTACTGAATATGAAAGGATTGTTTTTTTCTCTTTCGTTTAATGCCAACACAATTACACGTATGGATAACACAAACAGACGCACATCAGACCTGGTTCATTTCATCATCGAAAAAAAAAAAAATTAATGTAACACCTCTGCTTAGTTCACATTCGACCCGGATGTTGAATCTGTCCTTATCAATCAAATTTAGATGCAAGCAACGCATTAATTTTCTCAAATATTCGTTAATACATACTTACTTACATCATGTAAGGAAAACTGGATAAAAAAGTATTATAAATTCAACATATTTTGTGCCAGTCAAACCTTCGAAGGCTTGGTTGGTGGATGATCGTTCAAAGGATCATTTTAGAATGGGAAATAAAGCTTATTTTACAAGTTAATCAATACCATATTTCATTTCAAATAATACAATACTCGAGCACTTATATGTTAGAAATCGATATCCGAACGTTTCCCATTCGGTTTAGTTAAGGTTATTTTGCACCAAAATATCCAAATCTTTCAGTAAAAAAAAACTAAACTTCTCAAGCACTGCCACATTTCCGTTTCAATTTCGGCCCGTAAATTTTTAATTTAACTGTATACGCATCTTTGTTTATTAAAAATAAACCATTGTGTGCCTCTAAAACTCATCAACTAATCCCTACACGTACGCTGGTGTTCAAACTTTACCGCTTTCTCACCCAAAAAATAAACAAAAATTAAGCTGCTCATAACTTTACCGTTCCAAGCTGCTATCCCACGAGATGCTTGACGATTTCACCATTTTTATGCTGTTTTAAGGTTTCACTCTGCACCTTGCACCACAGCACTACCGCGAACAGGTATGAGCATTTTCATAAATATTTATGAAACCGTGCGCAACCCGGCCGAGGTTAACCTGCAAAGCCGTGAGCCGGAAAAGCAGACTCCCAAAAGATCACCGGAAAACCGGAGGTGAAAATGCGGTTTTAACGCTCCGTCTGTAGCGGTGGCAGGGGAAAAATAATTTCGTGCATAAACTGCCACTAGGGCAGGTTCTGCACTTTGTGTGGGTTGTTATGGAAAGCAGGAAATATGAAAAAATTTAAGCAGGTTGGTTGAAGCAACAATACCTCCTTTGCTGGTGTGAGCCTCTTTTTACGTTTGATATTTTTTTCACACATGAAAATTATTATTATAATCAGGACAAAACGCATGCTCTGGAAAATGGAAGCCACACTCATTCGTATTCTGTATAATTGATACAATCAATTAAAATAAACACAGCATACAAAGAGATGCAAAAGCCCTGGTTTGTTTTCAATCTGTTCAACCTATTGACACAATTATTCGCTTGAAACGGTTGCATCAACACGCACTGATGTATGTATTGGATTATTTGGTTGTTTGGAGCAGTATTATTTCATGTATTGAATGAAATTACAGCTTGAATTTTATTTAAAAAAAGCAAAACAACTGATAACAATGCATAGAATAATTTTACATTTTTTTATTATAAACAAAATAAAAAAGAATCCAATAAAAAAAAGGAATTAAAGAAAAAAAGAAACATACGATTCATGGTAAACCTTACTCTATAGACTTTGCTCCATCTACGTACCTGTAGAAAATACTTCCTTTTTTATCTAAATTTGGCAGTGTTTGTTTCGGCCGCTTTATCAAAAATTCATTTCCAAAAAATGTATCCAATAAAACGCAACGCAATTGACGTGATATTACCACAACCGCATGCTGTTCACGCTTGTTCCTTTGCGTGGTTTTTGCGATCGCAATTCACAGGTTCTGCTTCTGCTGACCGCAACACAAATTGTCAATTACCGTAACAGACACTGTCGGTGAGACGCCACCACACACTGATACATCCAAAGCTCCAAGGTTTAACACCAACGAGAAACACAAAACCACAATCTCGCCCAAACCCCCACGTAGCGAAAAACACTGAAAAATGAAAGGGAAAGAATTGGTTTGCGCATACAATCAAGGCATGGGGAAGAGAGTGTTGGTACAATTTTACGCCTCCCTAACCATGCTCTTGCGCGACGACGGCTCATGCAAACATTGCCCGGTGTACATATACTGTCACACAAACACACAATCAGTATTCTTCATTATTCATCGATAAGCTGAAAACCGATATTCAACACACGATTGGTCTTAACCCGCGTTGGAAAAGATTTCCGGGGAACAGTTGTTTATTTATTTATCGCTTCGTTTTTTTAAATATCATATCTTTTTTCGTTTCTGGACCGCGTTTCAGCTGCTTAAACCATATAGTCGGAAACGGGATTTTTTTTCATTAAACTCTAGGTATCCGAAGATGCGGGTTTTATGCGTCGGATCGCATCTGTTCAGCAGATAGCTCAAACGGTACACTTTTCTGAAATAAAACGACACATACATCTACACTCTATACTTCACACATTTGCTTTCCCCCATGTACGGATCACGTTTTACGAAAGCTTCAACGTACAGCACTCGGCCAAAAGAAATCACACCAGATCGGACTTGCCCCCATTCACAAGGCATCTCAGCACCGTATGCGTCACGCAACCACCACAACCTCGAAAACCAAACACTGCAGTACAACGGAACGGGTCGGAAAATTGCTTTCTTATCCCATTAAAGTGGTCTCACACAATCCACATTCCAATGGCATCCCTAAACGATCACACTAACACACATATCCGGTTCGACGTAAGTACAGATCTGCATGCGTTTTATTCCACTGCGTTGCGTACATCATCATCTTCATCATCACCATCATCATCATCATCACCATCTACATTATCATCATGGGTGAGTCGTGAAGAATTTCAAATCGCTTTACCAAACATTCCAAGCGCAACAACCTTTTGCGCTAAACACACACGGCCTGATGCACTGCACTTCATTCCGAGCAATTAACGATTAGTGCCTTCGTCATCCCGATGGCAGAAAGGTGCCACTTGTGTGTAAGTAATGTATGTTTCACCATCTAAGGCTTTACCGTGCGCCCATTCGGCATGCCATTGTACAGGTGTGAACGAACACTATTGCCATCCAACAGCATCTCTGTCGAATGCTTCTGTTAAGGGAACTTTATTCTTTTTTTTCAAGACTTTTCCTTTTAATTTCATCTTGCGTCTTGACTTTCTTCATGTATCAAACATCCTTCTTCATGCGATAGTTGAGAGCAACTTAAAAATAAAAAGCACGACGACTGTTTCATATTGCATCACTCCGTCCCCTTCAACAGCAACCAAAGAAGAACCCGTACGACATTATGACACTCTGCTGGCAAAACGAATGTATTGGAGAGCCTCTTTCCTCAGCACACACGTACATTTCTACCTTAGAGCATTTCTGCCTACGATGGTCACCAGCGCACCGGCAAAGGAATAATGATCCAATATTCAAGCGACGAAGGCTGCACCATCCACCAGCAACGATTGAAATGATCTTTCCGCCGACTGATGAAGAATTAAGTACTGATTGTGTATCTCTCTTCGATGCGGTTTTCGACGGAACGAGAATAGTCGTTTTCTTATCACCTCTACCACCGCTACTTCACGCTAGCACGCACGCACGCACAACCGTTTCCTGTCAACTACCGTCAACGCTAGTCACCGAGCTACTGAGTTGCTGTTTCGTTTCTTTCGCCCATGGAGTTGACTTCGTTGATTCAAGCTGAGCTGAGTGACTTCCCCTAACCGAACGAAGAAGCTTTCGAGGCACTGACTGAGCCATCTTGGGGAGAGAGTTTTCATTGTCACACCAACACAACCGTACGGTTCATTCAAAAACTATCAAAACGGACAATATACGTTTACGTTTCGAGGTTAGGGTGTTTTGCTTTGATTTTTTGTTTTGTTATTTGTGTGTGAGTAGTACTTGTTCCTGTTCTTGTCTCTCTGTCATGTCCCAATCCATTATCAGCTGATGCGTTTCGATGAGTTTGATTGAGTATTACGTACGTTGTGGGAAAAGTTGTTCGATCGAAAATAAGTAGAAGCGTCTATTTTAATAAGCAACTTTTGAGCAATTTAAGAAACAAATGTAATGAAATTGAATATTAAGAACTAGTTTTGACAATTAAAAGACACGGTTCAGTCATGTTGCTTAAAAATTCAATATAATATCACCAAATCATGAATTGAACATGTGTATAGACAGTTTTTGAATGACTTGATCTGAACCCAAAAAATTATATGTAATTCCAACGATTTGAACAAAGTATAATTGCAAGGATATTCATTTTCATTCAACCGAACAAGTCAGTTAAAAACAGATCGTTAAAGAAGGAATAAGAAAACCTCGTCCATGCTTAATATAACAGGAAAAACTTCCAACAATATCTAAGTTTCAAGTATCAGTCGACCTATAAGCATTCCTGTCGATAATGAGCTTCACTATAATCTGCTAACATGTCATGTATCGAGCTGATAATGTTTTAAACAGAAGCAAGGCTTACGGTTAAACTTTCCCTATTCAGTTCACTCTAGCTTATTACTGATGCGAATTATCAAACTGTCTCCCAATCTCCTCTCGCTTCGTAAGGCTCTCCCAGCAAGAGGTCGTATTAAATTAGCGATTGTGTTTTGGAAAGTATCAACTGCATTATGAACTCGTATGCCCATTGGCCCAAAGCTACCGGCGCAAGATACCATCAACGCCTAACAACGCCTAACCAGTGCCGCACATTATATCCCACCAAACACACAGATTATGTTGTGCCACCGAGTACGATGGGCATGAACTATTCACCTCCTCCATGCTGACGCATAATGCCTATCCAATAACTTTACCAACCAGTTTATCCCAAACCGAGTGCTGCAACGCAACGAAAGCTCCACATGCACCCCGTAGAGTGAGTGGATATCAAAGGCATCCACTGGTTTAAACTCTATAGCCACAACTCGTACACTACTTTCATGTTTTCGTGGACATTTATCCTTCCAGCGATGGTGCTTGCCTCACCCAACAGCTCACAGTGGAATCATTTTCATGTGACAGAACCCCGAGGATAGGGAAAGTTTTTTCCCAGCAGGGCAGCGGTCCTGTGTTTATCAATTCATTTCATCCTTCATTCTTTCATCTTGACCAACAAACGCCTAGGGCGCACATTGAGCTTGTTTATACCATCGCAACTATAGTTTCGTAGGTGGCAGTAGATCCCCCACGGGGATGTACAACGCTCAGTCGGTGAAGATGAACCAGAATGACGTTGGTAACAAATTCCAAATGCCACCGGTCAGATATGCATTAGAACGAAAGATGAGCGTTTGATGTTTACTTAATGACCTTTAATTCGAGAAGAAGAAAAACATACATATACATGCATCGAACTCTCATGTTCCGAGCTCTTTTGTGACAACTCATGAACAACACACTGATGCATAGAAAGTCTTGATTAGTAATTGTGTGTGATTTTCGAAAATGTTATCAAGAAAAGCTTTTCTGAACTCCCAACACAATACGCAATGGTATTTAAAACACTAAAAAAACTTAATTATTAGAGCATCGATCATTAACTATTCAAAAATGCTGTTTTTGAACGAATTGTAACGGGCAAATTATTTCATTATGACTATTTTCGATCACGTCATCGGCATTGCATTGGGCAGACCACACGCAAACCGAACCCTAGAAGCAAACATTCCATAAGGAGATACACATCGTGGACCAAACGACGTCGACAATCATCATCTCAGCGCTGTACATGTCGTTTTCCTTTGCTCTGTCTATCTTAAACATCGACTTCAACGACTTGAACCGTACCTTTGAGTAGTAAAACCTCAATGATATGCAGTGCAATTCACCTTGATTCCGTTCTCGTCAATGGGAAAGATATAAGGACATCCAACAACCCATATCCTTCAATGGTTATCGGTTTCGTAGTGGGATGCAGGCACAAAAAGGCACAAAAATAATGGGTTTGAATGTCAATTGACGGTTTCAGAGGAAAATTGAAAGCTTCTCGCTATAACTTCTATCAACCACTCAACAGCTTGCGTTCATTCGATGTCCCGTCCCGTGCCCGAGAATTGATGTTCATTCAAAACCGCTCGGAGTTGAAGAAGTTTACAAGCACTTCATCGTAAACCGCGAAAAGGGCGAGGACTGGCGATGCATAAATGATGTGCCGCAGAATAATTAAACTAACTTCGCAGATGCTTCGTTCTGCAAAACGATGGCTGCATCAAGTGTAGGGAGTTGCGTGGCCACCAGGTGGCTTTGATTATTCAAATAACATCCCAACGCCGGGTGATCTCTGAGCGTAGTGGTAGATTGAAAGGAGAATGTAGAATATCGGCACACTTATCAGTGATCATTGATGCATGATGGGTTACGCGGAAAAGCGGAAAGTTTTGAGGAGAAGAATATAAAATACAGTTCAAAGAAACAGGATGAGTTATATGGATTAATTTTTTTCATATTTTGATACAAAATCATCCACAACAATCGTCGTTTCTGCGTCATAAATTTCACCCTGTGTACTGATTAACGCAAAATGTGACAATTTCACGCTCTTACACGCACATTCACGTTATCCCATTGTCATGGGATTCACAAATTTTCCACATGAATCTGCCGTGCCTTGGAAAAACACACATGTGTCATGCACACATGTCCGGCTCACCTAGCAGCTTCCTCCGGTTTGGATGGATGGAAACGGTCACCACCAGTAACGTGATACATTCGGTTGGTCACCAGCAGTGGCTTGATTATTCATTTTATTTTTACCACGTGCATTTCAATTACGCTGTGAAGCAGGAATCTATCAATTTCACTGCAAATATTGGTGGCGTGTGCGAAAAATCAATCAGAGAAGGTGAATTTTGCATGGTTCGATTGTTGTCTTGATTTCGATGATTGACGTTTAACGTTTCCGCGTGGTCATTAAATTTGCTCTCTATCGGTGTGATCTTTGTACTGTCCAATATTTTTAATTCAAAACGTAGCATCAATAATTTCAGTAATTGCTTAACCGAAATTATTTTATCTTTTCCTTGGTCATAGTTATGTTGAGTTTCGTTCGTAGAATTAGCCCTTGAGTAAATATTGTGTTTATTTAAACCTTGGATTTATTTTTTGTGCACTTTTATCTCATCGTTATCTTTTATTTATCTTTTTTGCACAACAAATGAGTGCTAGAAAAGGAAACTATTTATGAACACAATCGAACCTTGAGATACTTGCTGAAGAGAGTCAACCTTTTTTTCTATAAAATCACGAGCTTAACACATATTTTACTTTTGTGCTTGTGGAGGAATGTTACACATACCAACACAAAGGAACAAAAACCGATCTATTTCTCGCAAAATGCAAGACCTCCTTGTTCTCGGAAGCAATCACACCCACATCAAAGACATCCGAGACGCTGCCGCGTAAATGTAGCTGTGTATCGTTAGGCGAATGGTAAATTTCGCTTAATCGTTCAAAAAATGCGCTTGCCTAGACGATTACAAACGGCGCTAAGCCTCCCTCCTTGGATCTTTAGAACGTAACATCGACGAACGAGGAAACAGTACGTTGTTTCAATTCCGTCGTAGCAATCAGCAGATAATATTGAATTATGAAGGCGAATGTTTCGATTAGCTCAAGTGGCAGTTGGAATCGTGCCGACCAAATTGAAGAATCCTCGATGCTTCGCACATTAAGCACTGTGAATTTTAATAGAAATTTAGATTGAGCAGCTGTTTTTCCATCAACTTATTCAACTGCAGGCTAAACTTCAAATGCTGCCTGTCGCTTGCTCACAGGAATCTTGCCGTAAATGTTCTGAAGCAAACGCTCCTGTTCTATGCCTTCGAAAACGACTCTATGCCCTCTTTTCTGGCTTAATCTAAGTACCACATCACACACACTAAACAGCCGGTAGGAGATTGTTGGTTTATCTAATTTCGCTTCGCAACACTTCCAGGTCTGAAACAGTGCTCGGGGGTGTTGCGGCTTCCGCTTTACACGCGCAATTTTGTCGCCGTTCATCAGACGTCATCCAACGGTGACACAAAACATCCCGTTTGCTGCTGCTGCGGCTCTGCGGCAATCTGTTTCCGAATTTTCGGTCGCTTCCTGCGCACCATTACAAAACGAGGCAGCACAACTTCCGTCATCTGTCGAGCCCAAGCAGCAGCAGCAACAGCAGCAATACCATTACACACATTTGCCAGCATTAATTTCCGCTCGTACCATGTCGCGTATACATGGGTTACAAGTTGGTTCTTTGGCCACGTTTTTCCTAGCGGTTCGGGCAGTTTTCCACAAAATGATTACCGAGCCATGAAAGGTTTGAGCAAATAAAAAGCAACAGAAAAAGAAGAAAAGCTGTGTTAGTTTCATCGTTCTGCTAGAGTAAACCACAGCGATGCAAATTAAGAAAAGAAAAGGAAATGAGATACTAAAACAAAGCGAAAAGAGCAAGGTAATTTGTTTGCTGTTATAAAACAAATAGTACGATACAGTTATATTATCACAAAACATAAATTACGGTAAACGTTATTTACGGGTTTTGTAGTTATTATTTTATCTGAGAAATAAATATATTCCAAAACACGCTTCATTCTCTACTCTATCAAACTACGTCCCTGCTCCCCGACATTAAAAACTAACACACAATAGAACCACGAAAAAATGACATAAAAATAATAATAGCAAATAATCAGATTAACTGATATCAATTAACATTCGCCCGGAATTGGCCACAACTCTCGGAAGTGTGCATGGTTTAGTGGGGACATACAAAAGGGAAAGTAAGAAACACAAACTAGTGTACGCTTCCCAGATATGGGTACATTATTCCACTCTCTTTTAATAAAAACATAGTGGCGTGCGTTTCCGTCTTAATCGTACAACAGATTGCAGAAAGTTTCGCCTTCAACATATGCCAGCTTTTGTGATTTGGGTTTCCGCTAGAACCAAAGAAAGCCCACGCCAAGCCGGGAAGCTCATGCGTGACCATTGTGTCGGACAAGCGGGAAAAGCTGAAGCCCATTTTGATTGTATTGTGTTGAAGATGAAAAGCAGAAAATCGTAAGCGTGACCATGTTTTCTTGTTTGCGGTGGCAAAGGAAAGGCATGCTGTATATTGTGTGGTCTTTGCGTGTAGTTTTGTTGAGAAAAAGACAGTATTGAACCATTATGCTCTTTTTCCAGGAATCAATAGCATTATAGTAATGTGGGAAGGCAAACTAACAAAAAATCTGCACCATCATTTAACCATAAATGTTTAATAAACACTTTTCTCTATTTTAAATCTCTATTAAAAGAAACCGTTGCTCAAAACACTTAGCACAGTAAAAGCTTACACCGTAAAAATGACTCACTCGCCTCACACCTTCCCTCCATCGTAGAAACCTCATTACACACTAATGGGCGTCAAAAGGGTCTCGGAAACTTCCTCACGGATGCGTAGTTCATAGTTCTATGGATCGTAAATGTCGGCCAAGCAGGTCCTATCCAGGAAGCACTATTGTGAAGTGGTATTCTGTACCAATTACAGTTAAACATTTAAAAGAGCCCCACTCAGTGCCTTCCGAATACCGGTATACTAAGCTGGCAAATTAATTCCTCCGATTCTTGGGACATTGCCCGTTCCTTTTGGGTTGTGAGTTTACTCATTGCGGTATTTTCTTTCCTATTACGAAATGAAAAGAGTCAAGAGTTGAGTTTCTTAGTTCCATGTCATGCCGAGAGTCGTTTGCTTAAGCTATCTATTCAATAAAGTTTTCCATTGGCCACGGGTCCTACACTGGCCATACTGAAGACGGTTGATAATTGTGTCATATTTTACTGTGGGAGAACATTAAAATTACATAACATGAATAGTTATTGAAGCTTACTTTAGAGCTTTTGATATTTAAGTTTTGTAAAGAAATCCACTCTTTTCGATTGCAGGTGGTGTTTTGTATTTCATTCAGTTCAATTACTCGCTATCACTATCCAATGTGTATATTCTGTAGTATATTAAAGCTACAATTTATTCAGTTTAAAGATTGTTTAGCTTAAAAGTAAATTTTCTTAGTAAAATTTGAAATGGATAATTTTGCCCAGCGTTTATTAATCAATCTTCAGACCTATAATCATTAAAAGTTAAGAAATTTTACTATTATGTCATATATTTTAGATGCATAATTTAAACAGTTTCTCCACAGCAGTATGAGTATTACATCTGGCATAACATCACCGATGACCATTATCCGGTTGGGCGAATTTCACGTCATTAGTCACGTCACGTCAATATGTATAACCACTCATCTTACCTGGTCGTCCATGCTTCAACTGAAAACCAGACAGCTCACTGCATGAGCTAATCCCCTTTCCCCTTCTCGAAAGGTTCCCTCACAGGCAGTTATGAAGAGAGAGAGAGAGAACAAGAGCATTGAACATTGTCGTAGAATATTTGCCAGCTCGAGCAAGCGCAAAACATTTGCTTACCGGTGCGGAAACGACCATTCCATTTCACAAGATAATTAAGTTCAACGACTGCGGATGTAAATTCCTCCACAGTCGATGCCGAAATTAGTATAATTAAGTGATGATGAAAATAGTACCATTTCCTGTGTATGCGGACATTCTCCAGAAACTTCTATACATGTGGGAAATTTGATAACTATCAAAACATTCGTGCCTATTCGTTTGAATGTATACCTCACGAAGTAGATAGCAGGTATACAAACCATAGATGTAGTGCTCTTACTAGAACAGCACTACATGCTTGATTTACAAATGCTTTCAATATTCTTAAATTCATAAATCTTCTTCCTGCAAATTTCCAGCTCAAATCAACAGCTACAGTCAGTTTTGTTGATGGTTTGGATAATTGGTTTTTATTTCTTTCTATAGCAATGAGGCAGTTACTCTTCCGATAATGACGCCTTCAGAAGAAGGCACAAATACACGATCAATTTTTGGAAGCATCAATCGTATCACTTAGTATTTGATTAGCACAGTATTTTCGTAAGCACGCACTACCCACACCGTCGTCATAGTTCTACGGCAATTACCACAGGCAAATGGCTCACAATCGACCCACACATCAACATAACGCGTTTGAGGCCACCCCATCCCGGCGGCTATTGATGAACAAGGGAAAGTGATTTTCGGTATCTCCCGGGTGAAGGATGAAAGCGTCTGCACGTGGAATATTAATGTAGTCAATTCGATGGACTGTGTTATAACCCACGAAAGCCGGGTTTCGGTTGTTTTCTCTTTCTCTCGCTCTCCCTCTCCCACTGACTCTCACAAGTTGCTCCTTTTCTTGTATTTCTTGTATGTCTCTGCTGGAAAGGAAAGGGGATATCTTGTGAGCCCTTTTAGTATAATTGCTGTTTCATCGAAGATTATCTGGTTTTAGGAAGGGTTTCGTCGGTGCATCGTGTTGCGCTTTTTAAGTTTCTATATCTTGGAAAATTCTAACCGTCAGGAGGTTTAACAAACATTCCGAGAAAAAAGATAAGATAAAATACGTTGACGTCAAAGCCCTACCATAAACCTAAGAAAGTTTGCCAATGACCTCTGAATTGATTCCTTAACACACAATCCTCGCTATGACTTGAGCATTTCTATCAAATGAAACATTTCGTTCACGCACAACTCTAGTCACTTTTCAGGCAAGAAACTTAAGCCATACCGAACAAGTGACAAGCGCTCTTATTCGCATTATCACTTGTCCCAATCACATGTTTTCAAAATCCACACACACACGCGTACGGTTCACTAATGAAAGTGCAAATACAAATTAATTTCAACCGATGTTTCCAAACCCAGGCTGACAAGCTAACATCCGAGCCAGACGGGCGCGTTTCATGAATAGTGTTGCGAATTGAGCAATTAATTTGTACAAATGACTAACACAAGTCAGATTCGGGCTCGAAGAACAGCCGTTACACCGTGTGCGTTGTAGCAGTTGATGCCAAATTTGTATCTCACTTCATCCAAACCGAAGGCGAGACCCTCCTTTACACGATTTAAAACGGTTTAACAGCACCGCTTTGCTTTCCCATAAGACTCCATATTCCTTAGCAACCGTAAAGCAGTTGTGGGAATTTTCCCATTTTCGATACAAATCCCCACACACTCTGAGGTTCATTTAGACGGAAGATTCTAATTAAAACTATACATTCGCTTACCGTGTCTTGGCTATCTTTAGTTGCCCTGGGGAGTGTTCAACTTTATACCATACTTTGTTATGTTCCGAACACGCTGTAGAGGAAGGGATATCTATAGAGGATTGTATTTCTTAGATTGACTTCGATTTTGTCCATCCATCGTTCATAGCCGAACCTAAACTCTCTGATGTAATCAAGTATGAAGATGGACAACGTTGGTTGATGTTTTGATAGACGATTAGTTTTTATAAAGATGATTTAAATCGCACTTAAACTTTGCACAGTTATTTGCTCAAATGTTTCAAGTACAATTAACTTTCGTAAGTAAGGGTAGAAGGCCCTCTTTAAAAAACAAAACTCGTCATTATCCTTACAATTATCCGGAGCAGTGCTGTCATTAACTATGAAACATACACATTAACCACAAAGAGATAAAATAATGTCTAACAAGTAACAGTACCCTATTCTGGAAAATCCTGGGCATTAGATTTGTTTTTGTGCGGGATCAAACATACTTTCAAAAAATGCTGTTGTGTGCAATCATCTCATTTTATCTTCATCATCTTCACAGTTTAATGTAGAAATTGACAATCTAAGGAACTTCCTCCATCATTTCTGTTTCATATAGTTAAAGAGACATAAAATACCAAATTATGACACTTTTTTCTTATCTAGTTAACATTATGTTAATGATTATTTAATTAAAATATTATTTAAATATTACTGCATTTTTGTGTACTCATATCTAGCTTAAAGTATCAAACTCAACGTAACACATAAACTTTGTAAGCCCTTTGCCTTTGTGTTGGAAAAATAGCACACAAACGGCTTTATTATTAGTTCACATCACACTTGACAGTATGCTTCAAATTTGCATAAAATCTTCGCCACCACAAACCAGCATGACAGCAAAAGTAACACCATACTCTCTCTTGTCACGACATGAAAAATAATTGGTAAGGTATGAAATAATAATTAGAAACACGCTCTTCTCTTCATACCTCTACTATTCCTCTTCTATTCTTCATACGTCGCTCTCAATCCATCCCTTTCATTCTATAACTCTCTCTCTCTCTATTTTCGAGTTTCTATCAAACGACCGCATACAAAACAGACACTCATTACTATGGTGGTGAAAATTGAATATTCCCCAACCGAACTCACAAAACGCTCGGTGCGTCGTCCTGCTGCCCTTGTACGCTACCGGCGCTACGAGCTGTCGAGAGCATATACATGTATGCAAAAATAAACTTGTCTCCACTCACCTGTGCAACTCTGTGCCTTACCAGCAACAGTCATAAAATTAACCAAACTTTCCAAATTTAATAAACAAAACAATTAACATCGACAATCATCGCAGCTGCTGATGGTGGCTGCGGTTGGGATCACAGTCCGTCCTCGGGCCTTTTAATCCTTCTTCCTCATGAGAGTTCATACGGATATGTGCAGCATATGAATGGCGTATTTTTGTCTCTATAGAAACTTTCCTCCTTTTTGGTTGTGCCTTTTTTGCGGTTGGTCTCACACCGACGCTTCCCAATTGGTAGCCTGAGTGCTTGAATCTAATTTTAGCATTCGTGGTACAGAATAGCCAAAATATACCGCATACTATGGTCTTGACTTGTGCACACAGACTTGAAATAGACATTTCCCAGAAGTCGGAAATGGTCAGGACATTCGGTGTACAAAAATAGAACTATAAATTCATTTCCTTTCGTGGTCAGACACTGTTTCTGAGTACATCTTGATGGCTCAGCTAGGATGGAAAAGGTTACTTGCATGGGTTTTTGTTGACGGAGTATGTACTCTAATAGTGACACGAAACCATATTTTTCTGGAAATGATACATCAACTTAAGAGATAAAAATAGGAGCACTGCGGCTAACACCAGCACTCAGCAGCAAGGAGTATCAGAAAACGTAATGAAATCAATAATTCGGCTCAAAGTTTTGAACCCCTTAATCGCTTATTTACACCTTCCAGTGTAAATACTCATCGCAGCAATCAACAAATGGCTTCAATCTGCAAACACACCATGCAAACAACATTTAATTTAATTACCAATTCAAACATCAAATACAAACCATTAGTAAACAGCAATTGCTTGAAGAGTTTACCATTGCTGTATTAAACGCTTTCTATGAAGCGTGTTTTGCTTTCACATGATTTGTTTTACGTCGAAACGGATCCTTTGTTATTGAGTTTAAATATTCTTGCAAACAAAACTGAACTATTGAAAATTACCTGTTTTGCTGCAGAAATACATGGCAAACGTCTGGAAGCATTTTAAACTCTGGCAAATATTCTGCATCGTGTACGGTTTTTTCTTCACAGAAAATGCAGCCAAACAGTAGTTTTGCGGTTGACCACGTTTCAATAGTTTCCAGCTACGCTTGTAGTAACGAGTGCACTCTTTGAGATAAAGAGTGACCATGCAGTTCCAAGTCAAACATAAACTTCCAGCTGAAGCGATCAAGTTGAACATAGTTTATAATCCAATTAGAACACATATTTTTCCAACAAACTTTTGTATAACTCCCACCCTATTTACCGAAAGTTAGTTCGGCAGAACTGGAAGGCGGTTTGACCTTTAAGCTTATCGTCATTCCTTCCTTCCTGCCATCGGCAGGCATCATGTTATTGTTAACTCATCATTTTATATGTGTTGGACGTGGAAAACTGCCTGAAACCAACGTTAAAGCGTTTGCCCGTTAATAACCCATCGATACGATATTCGATACGGTGTGAACCACAAAGAAACCTACTTTTAAGAGCGCTAAGCACAGAACAAATTAAACATCTTCTTTTCGTAGCACCACAACCAGGATACAAAATACCAAAACCTGGAACACTTACAATCTAACTACCCTATTCGAACATGTTTCTCAATACCGTCTGATCGATTTCCTATTACAATCCCTCAAACAATGCTTGCTTTCAAACATCCTCACACCCACCGCCTTTTCTTTATCATCAGGATCAAAATCGAAAACCAATGGCATAACTTGGGCATCCAACGCACACTTTGCCGTTGACAGAATGTACCACAGAATGCCTCAACAATCTCACGAGAAAGCTCAACCATTCCGTCTGCAATTTCTACAGATTGCCGTGCTCAGTTTCTCATATCCAGACTAATGCTTGTCATACCAGTGTCCATGTTCTCCGTCTGACATAACCACAAAGTGCTTCCCAACAAACGTTTTCCTTCTTTACGCGTCAATAACATGGTACGCCATAATTAAGCTGAAAATAGGTACAACAAACTTCCGGTCGAATAGTTCCCCACTTCCATCAAACTGAGACTGTCATCATCCAGCAAACTAAGTAACCAAGTTGATTGCTCGCAACACGCACACGTTCTAAGCAATCTCAGCATCCTGCACTAGCCATGCCGACCCGAAAAGCCCCAGGAAACAAGAAGGTATAGCAGTGTCGCATATGGTTGATTTATTCGAGATCAGCAAATTTCGGTAATACTCGGTCCCAGAAGAACCTTTATATAAACGAGTCTGATTCTGGGGAAAGAGGATGTTGCAGCCCAAAGGTGTATCGTTGTTTGACAGTTTGATGCCATGTTGAAAACCATACTTCATCGATAGTGTATCATCATGGGGAAGGATGGAAGCGGGGCGATTGTTTCGATGTTTTGGAAGTCAAGATCTGCAAGTGAGCATCCTGTTCCGATATCTTGTGGGAATAGATCACTTGATGTTTGAGGGTTGGAATAGATACTCGCATCTTTTATACATAAACACGTTCTATCTTTCCAATACATCCGGGCAATCGCGTTATACCGTGTAGCTTATTAAATTGGGAGTGTGAAAATGGTATCAACTAACATGAGTTTACAGTAACTTCAAAAAACATTGAAATGTCGCATGTTTTAAAAAGCTAAACATAATTTACGCAACGAATTAACGTATTAAACTTTGACTTTAACATTTAGAAAATTACTAATGGACATACCATAGAGCTTTTGCGAGAGCTGAAGCAGTAACATTTATTAAGCACCTTCACCCGGCCGAGAACACAAGCTCGTCTTCGCAAACTGCGTTGTAATACTACCCAGGAAACCGCAGCAAATCATGCGGAGAGATTCGCACTTCGCTCTCCAAATTAAAACAAATTGCCTCTTAAGCTACACCAACACATTGACGGAGCCATCACTTTATCGCTTGGTGACGCTATTTCTAGAAGGCGAAACCCCTCTCCGAAGCATTGTGAGGGCCTACCCTATCCTTTTCTACCAAGGCATACATTATTTTAATAGGTAAACGGCGTGCTCGCCACTTTGCTCAACTGACGGTAGCAATTTTTCATTTCCGTTCCAATGCTTTACTTCTGGCTCGTGTGTGAGTTTCAGTGTGTGCATGTGCGTAAAAGAGAATAAGAATCGACGCTTCTCCACCTGCAACCTCCAATACATAGGTTTCTTCCTTAAGACATCCCGGTAGCACAAGAAATGCACAATCGATCGAAACCATCTACCCATTCTGCTCTCCAACGAAAGGATGGAGAAAAACCCGGAAACACACACCACTTACTCGGCATCGAAACCGCTTCCGGATCACATTTTCCGCCCAACGACGACGCTCGGTAACGCTTTTCGGTAAGGAATAAATCATTACGTTTGCGATGCATTTTCTCAGGTAAGCTTCTAGGCGGGATAAAGCAAAACGAAAGCAGAAACACACTCTTGTATGCACGGCTGCACTAGCACTCGATGGTGATAGTGTGCAATGAGTGTGGCTTCCATCCGCTACGCTTTAGCCATTTTGCGGAAAGCATTCTTTCCAATTCATTTGCTTTTATTACGACCGTGTAGCAAGCAGGAGAACATTGTAGCTTGTTCACTTATATTCCGATGGAGGAATTTGTGGGATAATGCAATTCTCGCGACACGTTCCACTGCAGTCACATGCCGACAATAGCAACAAGTTCGAAAAGTGTCATCCTTGCAGCATGGTGGTGTGGTTAGTGTGGCTTTTAAAGCGTTGATGAATAGCCATTACGTGTGTTTGACTCAACACCTGATGTTGAGTGGCATGGTTATTATTTTACGCAGAAATATTTGTACTGACTACTGGAACGAATAGGATTTAAATAAGTAATTTGTTAATTCTCATTTCCTAGAAAAACAAACAGAACTTTACTACTATGATGAAGGCTGTTATTATTTGCAACTGAACAAAAAGCTTCCCAGTATCGTTTACATTTGACTGCTTTAAAACGCATACACTCACTCATTCGTTTTTCTTTTGCAGTTGTTGTCTGCTTGGGAGAATATGGGATTTATTTTTGAATTGTTTCGCTGTATAATCCTATTCAAAAGAAGCTCCAAAGAACATGGCACAAAACTGTGCTTCTACTGACACCAATGTGACCATTTCTTCACGCTACGGAAAACAACAAGAACCACCGAATAGTTTGGTGAGCTAAAGCTCACAAAATGTTAACATTAAGCTCCCCGTGCCAGGGAAAGGACTTAGTAAAAGAAGTTTTCGAGGCCATCAAAACGTTCCCTTCCTGTGTTTCTATGTTGCGTTCTACTATTGTGTTCGTTGCTTCGTACCTTCGAGCGAGCCAAACGGTCACACAAACAAAATCCGGATAAGCTAATTGCACTGCACTGTGGGACATAATGGTGGTGGTGGATTGTGGAAGGTTTTAATCGTAGTTGAAACTTTTAACAAATAGCTCAATCGTTTCATTTGCTGGAAGAGGGGGATCATTTTCCTCTATATGAAACAAGTTTTTAGTGTTATGTTGAGATTGTGAAAACGTTAATTAACAAAAACAACATATTTATGGAATTAATACCTAGTTAAAGCTGATTTATAACATTTTCACTATTCGACTCTTGAAGGAGATGAGTGACATTGAAAAATGAGCCTTATGCTTGTAAATTTTTGCTGGATATTATGAACTTTCAATTCAAAGAGTTGTCTTTGATGGATCGGATGTGATCAGGCACAGGTTCATGTTGCCACAGCGTCTCATCATTCAGGCCGTCTGCGTATACGACACTCTTTTGGAAGGCTTGTTGGAAAATTGTTTGAAGTCGGTAAATTTCTTCCAAACAATTCGAAGAATAAATCGTGCCTTGATAATGTTTATGATAAAAATTCCGACTTAACTGGATTGCCACCAAAACAAACAATCACCTTATTTCTTTCTGAATGTCTCAGTTAAAATGGTTCAATCGATGTAGATTAATGAAATCAACTAGAACAGCGAGTACACAAGTTGTCATGCAGCGTATCTCAAACAGCTATATAATGTAGGAAGGACAAACGAAAAACTCATTTTGCGTTTAAATTGCGCGTTACACACGAAACACTATTAAAGCAGGAAAACGAATACAATCCACTCTTGCCACCCAGAGCATACACTGATAAATCATGTCACCCTTGAATGTACAACCACTCAAATTAATCGTATGGAAGATTGCTCCACAAACTACCTCGACATAAGCCCCGTAAAAGCACATTTCACCTTATTCACACACATATTTGACCGGTGCACTTAACTCTTTACTGAGTGTAAAACAAAAGGAACGACCATTATCGTATCGAACTTTATCCTGCAAAATTTATACGATGGAACGAGGTCAAAAGCTTATGTCGCTCTTCTATGGACACAAAAAAATGTGTGTCAGTCACGTTAGAAACATGGAATTAAAATCACGTCGATATTGAACATTTTTAACTCTCGTTTTTCATTTTGGCTTCGTGCGATGGAAATTGTTTTCTCTTACTGTGCAGCGTTAATCCTGCATGACGTTTTTATTCGATTGCTTTGCATCCATTTCCATCCGGTTCGTGGGATGTCGGTTAAAGTTCAAATAGAGGTTTTTTTTAAATAAAGCACGTTTCGTGTTGTTTCTCTTTTGTCTAGCTACATTATAACTTTCCTGCACACGTTTTCTGCTTTTCATTATATTATAATATATTATTTTGTATTGTACTATAATACCATTATATTATATTATTTTATTAATAAACCGAATGTATGGGATAGCCAAGCAAAAAGATAGGTGATATGTACAACCTTGACCATTATTTCCATTAGCACCATTCCTACCTTTCATCTGGGGCGGGAATGCGTTCTGGAAACGGTAATTAAAGCATCCCGATGGATTCAAGCTTTATAGATCGAGTGGAGCGAACCATGCAAAGTAATCGAGTTTATTTGCACTACACGGTGTGCAATAATTTATCCATGTATGTAGAATCTGAAGCATAAGAGTATCTATTAATGTGTAACAAATAATTAGCAAACTGCATACAGGTGAAGCGTGCCAGTAGGTGTTGAGAAGTGATTAATTAAAAATGGTTTCTTTTATGGAAATGAGAAGAAATTAAACATACAAAGACTGTGCAAAGACAAAATGAACACAAATTGTACAGTCCGGTCAAAACAAACCAAAAATTGACACACTAGTTAGATACAATCCAAACGAATGAAGCAACAAGGTTTGACGAATGAAAGCGAAACTGAATTCAACAAAAGTTTAAACAACATAAAGGTTGATTGTTCTGGGCCTTGGGGTAACGGTAACGGATCTTTTGGCTTTGTTTTCATAAAGCTGAACGCAATGGATGAGGAACAGGACAAAACTAGAATTGCTGGAACTGTCAAAAAGTGCGCTTGAGGTTGAGAGTAAATGGTCCAGTGGAAATAAATGATCGTAAACCAACGATATAACCGTTTCGACGAATGAAAATGACTACGGACACAAGAACCAAGAATTTATCGAACGAGCAGATTATTTCCCTAGTAACAAAATCAACATGCTTTTTCGCTCCCTCAGGGTTGATGGTCTGTTCGGTGGAATGACAAAACATGTTGATTTGGTTTGTTGTTAAGCTCGAAGATTGGAATGGCTTGATTCAAACTCAAAAAACACAACGATACAGTGAGCTCACCACACGTTGTAACGCTTGGCAGAGAGTGCACCACCACCTTAATTGAAATTTACCGTTTTGTTCTTTACCTTTCGCAGTTTGCAAAAGGCATACCTTCCAATTCCTTACGCAGTAACATTAAGCCAAGCGGAAATATCAAAGAATCAAGCCCACGGTTGATCGAGCATCGTGGAACAGATTACATTCGTCCGTGTCGTAAATTTTATTCTCGCTCGCTTCCGGTTGCTTGGTGTAGGCCCGGAATGCTACCATCATCACTCAGGCCCACCGAAGAACAGTTCACTTCCAAGAAGGTCCACTCCAACTTTCTTATGGGCGGGTGTAGCGGAAGGACTGGGGCTTGCAATTGATGACGTTATGACATGGGAAAGCAAAAAGATACAAATTACAATTGGAATCTGTCGATTGCAGGAACTTGGAAGTCCAGAATGTTTGCCTTTATTGACTTTTTGATGAAGGTTATAAAACGCGGTGCTATTTCCTGCGCTTTAAATACAAACTTTGCCGTTTGCTAGGTTTCATCATCATGCTTACTGCTCTATCTGATGCGTTGCTGAACTCACTCTCACTGAAGATCTAAAGAATGCACCTAATGTTGTACTCTCTAGTACAATGTGTTATTCATATTGTTTAATCTTCTGGCTTTACTTCTCGGGACTAACAGAACAGCACATTGGCCACGAACGCTACACACAACAGTCAGAACACAGTAGATCAACCTTTTCGGCATTAATTACTATCCTCAAACCTTCAAGCAGAAATACGACAACAACACTCTGATGTCCCCTTTAGAGAAACCTTCTCAAACCTCCAGCCAGAGCGAGTGAGCTAACCTTCTGGCGACGTTAAAGTTCTGAAGGCGAACCCGAATTAAAGCAGACAGTTCATTTACTTTCATTCGTTGTGCTGGCCTGCGATGCTGTGGTCACGGGATGTATTAGCGCTGAGTGAGTGAGCAATAATGTATTGTTGATATCAATCTTCCTTCCAGCTACTGATTTCATGCTGCGGTCTTTCAATGCTCAGTTCTATTACCCCACTCTGTCCTCTGTTCATAAGAACAAACAAAAAAAGTCAATGAAAAGCGACACCTCGGAGGCGGAAAGGTGTGAGGTGAGCTTATCGCAGCTGTCGGCGGACTAATTCGAGAGGTTGTCACGATTGGCGTGAAGTGATGCGGAGAACTAGTGAATTATTTTCAATACTTACGCACATCGTTCTGTGTTGCATCAGGATGCAAGTTTAATGGTTTGTTTGTTTAAGTAAATAAAAAAACGCATATTTGCAAAATAAATAGAAAGCATTGTATACTGCAGTATCGTCACATACTGGTTAACCTTGACCAGACCTTGTTAACTTCATTTTTGCTTCACTCAATGCACCGAGCTATTTTCTACAAAAGGGAGTTTGTTTGAGAAATTTTGTACCTAACATTCAACCTCAATAGAAGTCAGCTAACCATTTTCTAATGAAGGTTAACAGGCATTTTATTAAGTTTCCCACTTTGTTTGGTGTGTGCGAAATCACCCTACAGCTAGGTATACTCACTCTCTTATTGATTATCAAGTCTTAAAACAGTTTCATTAAACAGAATTTCGCAACGAAAATTTTTCACTTAGATTTTGTTGCCCCCTTTGTATGCTGCCTGTTAGGACTCAAGGTGACTCATTGAGCATGATTGACAAAACGTTAAACGGAACGCTAGGGAAATTTGTAATACATCCCTCGTGATGCAAATAAACAGATGAGTGGAAATCTTTATTTTATTGATTTTGATCTCAGTTACAGTGAGAAGGAACCAAATTTAAACTACACAATTGTAAAAAAGCAGAATAATTCACTAAAACCCTTAGTTGCTGAATTCACGTCAATATGTTAACATATCTCTCAAAATATGATCAAAATTGTTTCAATACGCAATAAAAAACAAAGCACAAAAAATACAAAAGCATTATATTCTGCCAAATCCTATCCAAAATTAAAATCACTGCTTCATTCAGGTTTAACACGAATTGACGTTTGTGCGTGTGAACGAAAACAAGAGAATCATGCAAAAGGAAGAAATAAATGCTCCCATAAACGCACATGACTGTGAACTGTGAAAAAGCCGTTCAGAATAATGACAGACCTAATCGCACATTGCCTGGCTCATTTCCAATCCAATTGATTCGATTTTAAATTGATATTTTATGTTTTCTGCCACGGCAGGGTGCTTCCTGGAAGAACGAGCGAGTGAAACAAGCAGGAAGATAGGAGGTATCGAGCATCGAGGATGAAAGCGCACCGCATCCCATCACAACCCCAAAAGAGCCAAATTTGCACTCAAAAGAGCCTTAAGATTTTGGGTGGGCTTGTTGGTAGATACAACTATAAGCTTTGGTTTTGATATTGTTCTGCCTATTGTGTTCTTTTGTACATGGGAATGGAAATGGATTGTGCTAAGGAACAATGCCAAAAGGCCCGGAGTTAATGCGTGAATTTATTTGTATGCACAATAAGCAAGCTCAGATTACAATTGACGATCAAACCTTGGGATTTGTTTTAATTTGGGTATAGAATATTTCATACCATTTCAATGAAAAGGAGCAAATGTAATCAAATCCTTATCATTAATCGAAGGGGTGATTTATATCGTTTTGATCAAACACAACTGTTTTGGTGCAAATTGTTATCAGTATTTATGGCTTTGTGTGATTTTGTTCTTTTGACCACAAATGGAAATAATAGATCCAAATGTTGTTTCATTCGACTGAACCGATATCAGCGATGAAATCAGTATATATCTCTGCTTTCTCTCTCTCTCTCTCTCTCTCTCATTTGAGGCTGTCAGTCATTGTCTCGAAATGAGTTTTGATTAAATCTCATCGATTCTTTCATGACATGAAAAAGATTATGAGCGTCAATCAGATTTCAACCAAGCAAACCACATTTAACCATGTAAATATGTGTAGCTTAGCATATGCTTCGTACTTGTTTCTTGGTTAGTTTGAACCGGGCGCTACATTCTTAAATCCCTTTAGGAATTTCCTTCTCTTTCATGTGTCAATTCGCATAACTGCCTTTAAACGCTCACTTTGCTATACTCATATATGAGAGTCGTTTCTGCACAATTGAACCCGGTATGAGTACGCCTCGGGCATAAAACATTACATTACATTCCCCTGACCAAAAGCAAATAAAAACAAGCACCTCAATCAAGCACCATGAAGCGAAACATTGATTTAAAAATTAATTACATTATCTCACGCACAACATCCTTCCTCACCTCACTATTGCCCGCAATGTAATTGTGTTGGAAAACCAAATAAACGTAGCACATGTGCTGCAGATCGTTTTATAAGTTCCTCTCTCAGCCTCAATCAAGCCTTGTTCCCAGGTTCCCGTTCATACGAGCACCAACATGTTTCATTTGCGTACGGGCTGACCCCAAAGGCTGTAAACATAAATGAAGCGGTCACTTTTTTATTTATTTAAATTACACCTTTTGTGTCAGTTTATACGTGGAACAAAGTTCGTTTACATACATGATGCAGCTGTGAAAGGTTTGTAAATGATAACCGTTGCAATTGAACGGGGCAAACCATTTAACCATCTACTAGAGCGATTGTTACGTATGTGAAAGGGTAAGAGTCAAAGTGCGGAAAAATGGCGGAGGTAAACCATTGTTACACGGCACAATGTTGTCAGGTTAATGGTGTAGATACGCGTTAACCTTCAATGTCGGTGAATAAATCGCAAGCTTTAGCGACAGAGATAAGCGTCTATGGGCGAGCTTTTGCTAGCTTCGATTAAATCAAGTACTACAACAGGCTCTTCAAAAACAGGTATGAAGCGACAAGGTGCAGTAATATTACCTCTTTTATATTTTTTAAGCTCAATAGAACACATAAACCAAGCGTTCTTCTTCTACTCATATGTTTCAGGTCGAAAGCATACAGCACACAATCTTAAAATCATCGTCTTTGCATCCAAATATCGTTTAGATACTTGATGTCACCCTGGGGAATGTTAAAAATCCCCGCAAAAAACACATGCCAATTCAAACGCTTCCTTTTATTCCGAAAACATCCCTTCCAATCAGAGTGAGGGCATCAGATTGGGAGACATACTCGCACACATCCTCCATCTCGTAACATGCACGATAACGAAGAGAGCGGAACAGGGAAAACGCATCTATCCTCCGCAGTCCAGGGTCATTAAATTGGAACACAATCAACCGGAGGCTTGTTTGTTTGTGCGTGATGTGGTTCGTTTTTTCTTTCACTGTTCAACTCGTATGAGAAGTTGTCTTCATATGGGGCTTATACAGAGCCTGGACAGTGTACATATTTTCGATTTTTTGTTGAGTAAGATTTTACATTGCTGGCTGATGTTTGGAGCCTAAAATAACGTTCACATTCTAGTTGCTTCTTGACTTTTCGTCATGAATACTATATTATTACAACTTTAATAAATTCCAACGAGGATTTGTTAAGAATAAAAAAACGCTCTAGTCACGCAAAAACTATCTCCAACTTGGGGAACTTACCCTGATTTGCATCATTTCCACAAACTGGGCTTTCCCGCAAACTTTCCACACCAATTAAAATGCCTTCAACTCGTAGACCAAATAGACGAAAGCACGAATACACCATGAAAGTGTAAGTGTTTTTTGCTGTTTTTAAATTGGGCCCTCCAACCTAGAGAAGCCTTTACTCGGGCACCGTACGTCATCCACAAAATTAACCACTTCAATTTTCCAACAAATTTTGCATTCCAATGAATGACGAATTCAAAATTATTCAAATGAAAGTAATGGTTTCCGTTTCGGCATTTCGTTTCGTACGCACAGCCGCCCTGTAAAGTAGGGTGATCGTTCTTTACCCTCGGCTCGTCAAGTGTACCGTGCGCTACGTTCAAAAGCGCCCATCGATAGCGCCCACCATCATCATCCCTTTTTGGTGTGCCTGAGCTCTGCTAATGACCGACCGCTTTGATGCGAGCGCGAGCTTATACTACTTCGGACATTCTTCGGACGCAAACGTGACGCATACTGGCAAACGCTTAGCAAAATATAACCCGCCTAATTTCGCTAACGGCTGATGGCGAATGAAAGCGTTGCCAGAGCGTTCGCGAAGCAACCAAGGGGACGTTGATTGACATTGACGAATCGTTGAAATGATTTACTCGCTGACCTTCTGATCTTCGCAATGCTGTGGGCCAGAAACCGAAATCGTATTTAGAATAATTACGCACCTTCTGCTGCTTAATGCCACGCGGGTTGTTTTGATTATTGGCGAAGCTTACGGAAGCACTCATTAGCGAAAGCGTAACGGTATCAGTGCGATGAGTGTGGTTGAGCAGTGAGGTAATTTGGATTTCTGGAACGAATTTTGCCACCAACACGCACAAATATTCACAGTATTATGCTTAAAACAATAGTCAGACTGTTTTTTTCAAAAACGTCGTTTATATAAAGGTAGTTCAATAACCATATCGATGGATATTTTGTTATAATAAAACCATCTTATTGAGCTTGTACCTCATTAAATCAAGAGTGTATTTTCTATGTTATTGGAATTTTTCTCAATAGACACATAATTTGCACTCAATGAGACGATTAAAACTACTTAAATGTTTATATCGAATTTCCATGCAACCAACATATTTCACTTTAATAAAATAAAACACTCGCAAATGCAATTCGTAAAATAATAAAGTACCTTTCCCCTGTCAATCACTGATTAAAACGCGCAAACATTCAATTCCACAACACACGCTTAACACAACCAATCCACTCGCGGATAATCACAAGTTTTCGCAATAAAACGAAAGCAATACCTATCAAAACAGACACTACAACCCTTGCGCTTATTCGAAACGTTATTCGACTGTCACCGGATGCCTCCTCCAGGGTATGTCGATGCGCAACATTTGAATGATTTATTGCATCGGCATGTCCGACGGCAGCATGGCAGTACACTCACGCCCCGGAGACACACATGGTGCAGATGATGCAACGAGCTAATATCACACACAACTTGCAGCAGGGATCCCACCCTCGAAAAGTGTCACACCGCTGACGGCATTCGTTCAACGTTCGAGCAGGAAATAGAATATCATGCATCATGCACAGCATGAGCGCGAAAGTTAAGTGAAAAAGATTAAGCAGCCCAACAACTAGCCCGATTCTAGGTGAGTGTTTTGCAGTTCAGTTCGTTTGTACGAGCGTACTAACCTTATCGTTCAGTTCTTCCTAATATCCCCCAAAGTAGCCCTCTGATGGATAATATTCTATTTTTCATGTTTCACCAACGCAATGGATGGCAACTGCGGCCGTCCAAAAAGAACCTCATTTCACTCAGTGCCAGTGTCAGAACAGAAGTTTCCCGTTGAATTTCAATCTCATGCTCTCTACCTCCGTTGCATACATAAGCGAAATCTCCACACACACGCCCTTTTTACTTGTGCGTGATCCGTAGTCATTGAATTTTACATTCACACCGGAAACTCATTAGTGAGTAACGGTCAATTTATATGCTTTAGGCACACAAACATCTGCATCGACGCTTGCGAAAAGTTAACTGAGAGCCACAATTTCACGCTCTATCTCGAGTAAATTGAATGTACAGAGCGAATGCCTTGGGGTAAAGCTGCCACCTACTGACATTCCCCCATAGCTAGAGTTCATTTTCGTTGAATTTCACGTCAACACGACCGTGATGGTCAAAACCGATTGAAACTGTGAAGAGTAGGCTAGCAATTTTCCAACCACGAATTTAAGTGGAACGTAGCGAAGAGGTGTGCACAACCATTGTGGATTCCACGACTAAATAGCGTGGAGTTGTGTGTAAAAAACAATCATCGAATGCCAAAGTCACACCAGCACGTGGATGCCTAATGTACTGACAACTTCATTGATAATTGTGGGTTTTAGGATAATACGGCTATGTTAAAATATGTTTATCAGTTTACAAAATACATCAAATATGTATGTATCATATTCTCCGAATAATATCATACGCCAAGCCAACAATATTGTTACCCATCATCTCTAATTACCTTACACCAAACAAACTTTCGAGCCGATTTTCCAACCCACCTTCGAAACCAACAGAGGACTATTTTCCACACAATTCGCTCACTGGTAGACTCATGCAGTTCGATAGTATTCGATAGTATATCGGCGTTACCGGCCATGCTATGCAGAGCACGAAACGTCAAAGCAACGATACGCCAGCAACTCTGAGAACGGCTTTGACTGCAGTGTAGCTAATTAAATTTGGTAATATCGCGTCAACATCATCCCTTTGAAATGCCTCGAGATTGTGCGCTAAGCTCCAACTGATGATAGACCAGTATAGGTTAGGGCGAATTCAATCACCAAGAAATACAATGAGAACGACTAGCTTACACATGATACGATCTTCACGCAATTTACTCACCGGCCCTATCGCGGCAAGCTTGAATTATTAAGTTGTAGACCATGTTAGAATTAAACTTTCGAAAGGTCGTGGTACTTCAATCAATCAGCGTATTGTCACGGTGGATCCACAGTAATTGGTAGTCAAGCAAAGTGCTACAAGATGGTGTACCGAGAAAATCTATAAGCCTCTGCGTAAGTAAACTGCTTTAGAATATTATGTTACCGCAAGAATGCTTGTAGGGTAAATTTTTCAGAAATTAGGAGACATTTTACGGTTAAAGTTGATACTATACATACCACAAATTCGTTATCGATGCCAAAAAAAACCAAAACACATGTGTTTTAAAATAATGATGATATATTCATTCGTTAAATCCAAACAGTTTTGTTTTAAGTTCACCACTCTTCTGTAAATAAATTTTGCTTAAAACTAAATAACATAAAACATAAACATATAATGATTTGCTAACGCCTAATTTAATCTTCCATTGATGTAGCCACTTATATGTTTCATATATCTTAACATGCCAGGAATCAATCACTCCAAAAGGATACTATTTCTGTCCAATTGAAATCAGCATGAACAAGAAGAGTTTGTAAAGCTCCTAGTGAAGCATGTGTTGGACGTTTGTTACAAAAAATAATGCAAGTCCTTGTAATTCAAATGATTTTAATGAATGAGCAACAACCTTTCTGGGAACACACTTGGCTCGTAATCAATAAGAATTGAGCCTGACTTTTATGGTTTCAATCGTTTGTTAAATTCTCGCACACTTCCATGCTGCTAAAGTCATAGAGTCATCTCATTTGCACAACCCCATGCCCAACGCGCAGCAGGGTAGTAAGCTACAGGTGACTGGCCCCACAATAAACAGAACACAAAATTGGCACATTTCTGTAACTGAATAATCTGGTTACAAACACACACCTGGCTAGCACCCACTCTGGGGGGTCGGACTGTTTAAAAGCATTTTCTCGTTCACTCTGCATGAAATCCTTTTGCGGAAAGAACCCTGCAACGCTGTGAGCGATGAGTTATTCTACTTTTTTGTTATTTTCCTCATCAACTCAATACCTCTCACTCATTTCCATCCACCTTCGTAAGACATTCCGTAAGACCACTACTAAAGGTAGATTTAGCAGCCATATCCATACACTTCAAGCTTTGACTGTTGTTAGAAGGTGTTGTTTAAAATATGATGCTAAAAAATGGGCCACTACCAGCAAATCAAATCATACCTTCCGAGAAGTGCTCACTGGCCCCTGCATTGTGGGTGTTTGGAGCTGCAAAAAAAAAAAAAGTTCAAGAGAATCAAAATTATCATGCTCCGATGGCAGGACAGCAGCAATTGTGCACACGTGTACCTGATAAGCAATTCAGATCGATGCAAATTAAGCTGACCTTCCAACCAGCTGGAACGAACTGGAGATGGGTTTAGTTGCTCAACGTTCCGTTTTAGCTGATAATGCCACGTACGAATGATTTTTCGCTAAACTTCAGTGAGCATTATGCTTTTATTTGATGTATTGTAGCTTGTTTAATTTGGTGAGCACTTGCCTTATAATTTCCCAATCCAGGACTAGTTTTCCTTATCTTTTGCCCTTAACAAAGCGTAATTCAACGCACAGTGACATTCGGTAAAAGACATCAGCCTCACAGGGTTTACGTCTTTTGTTACAACTCTAGCCGAATGCGAATCATTCCTCCGCTGAGTAAAGCAGCTGATGCAAGGCTTTTTGGCAAATGAAACTTCTGCTTGATTTGGTGACGCTTGAATGTCCCACATTATTACCTTCGCTTTGGTAGCACTGGACCAGTTCTTTATGGCGTTTCTTCCCTGCTGTTTGACCTGCAACCATAAAAATACCAAAGATCGGATTGGTTCGATAGTAAATTTGTGATTTTTTTACGATTCAGCTGATGTTACAGTAATTATGGTCGTCATAACCGCATCATAAACTATTCGCAATGAAACGAGAACAATCCGACTGAAGGCCATTCGGTTGCTTTTGCTAACAGCTGGAGATGAGATGATAGAAAAGCAGAAGGGAAAGCTCATGTTGCTGAGTCAGCAGATTACTCTGTTTCTATGGGGAGGATAATTAAGCGTCATAAAACTACAATAAAACTGAAAATGTCAATAAATTTTTCATTTAAGTGTTAAAATGCCAATAATCATTTTTATCAACAGAATAACTCCAAAGATCATCAAGTTCATTGTCTGTATACATTATCCTCCCATCATGTGTGTAGAACATTCAAACTATGCGAAGCAAATTTTGTACATAAACAAACCACGTTATGAAATGATTCAATGATGCATAATCAAGCCCTCTCATTTGCATGCGAATTATCGAGTGCTTTTTGTTTCCTCGCCACGAAACAAACGGTCATAAACTGTGAAAAGAATATGCAAGACTATGCTCTAAACCGGAGTGCAACAATCACATACTCGTTTGGTAGTGAACAAAAGCACCAACCGACCGGCCGTAAAGCAAACATTTTATTAAGCCGAACATATGACTGTGCTAAGGCGCTAGAAGATATAGAGACCACGCTTTTGCCTGGACAGATCCTATCTTGGTGTGAGGATTGCTTAATGAAAGAGAAAATTGCAAATCCTTTACTCAGCCTCAGCCGCAATGCAAACACCGAATGCAAACAAGAGACGGCCCGGTCAAGATAGAAAAGATTCCATTCGCCTTTAACTTGTTCACCGGATTACCAATCAGCCATTAACGAGCAAACAATGGGAGGAAAATTCGTCTCGTGAAAGAAGAACGGAATAAGGAGACAAATGTTGAAAAGATGACCGATAAAGAGGGTTTTAACAGACATATTTGTTTTGAGTTTATAACAAATATATTTGCTTGTATAAAAACATTTGGAACATCTTTAGTGTGTTTGATTTAAACGCAAAATAATTTGATGCAACTTTGGAAATCTTTTCAAGAAATAACACAACCACTCGGAACTTACAAAATCTCTTTCACAATTGAAAAGAAATGTGTAAGTGTTTACTCTTTTGCAATACACTAACAAACTGAATCCACAAATACGTACACATGCAAACCTACTTCAGAAAATCGATTGAAGGTTCGTGCTTTCCATTCCGATTCTAAATTCGTTTCCGATCCTTTCAGTTTGCGGAGTGACAGGGAAGCAGGATGAAATGTTCTGTTAAAGAGTCTGCCTGAACTTTTCTTTTCCTGTTCCATTTCCTGCCATTCTGACTCTCCTTTTGAGTGCCGGGTTACAGCTACAAATGGCTCCGTAAACCGCAAACTGCACCCGAAGACACGGAAAACGATCCTGACGCTATCTGATTGCTTATGCTCCAGTTCCGGTTGCTCAGTCCGCTCATCGATTTTGGCTTCCATACGTCGTCTCTGCAAACATGCACTGGGATGGAGCAAGCACAAGTTTTGCTCACTTGCATATTGATTCTCACACATACAGTGCCCTAGGTGCCCTATAGTAAGTAGCATTAAACTTTGTTTGCATTTAAAGTTGTCTTTTGGCCCTGCAATTTAGGTAAGAGTGAAGATTCTGTTCTTTTTAAACCCACTCCAAAAGAAAAAGACAATCTTAAAATACCATGAAAGTTTTTTTTTTAATTTTAAATATAAATAACATTAAATTGAAATTTCCGAGCTTTTATGCCCTAGTCAAAGCTCCCGGTGATACAACATTTACCAAAAACATCAAAGACTCGGTTTTTCTTTTTATTTCTCACTAAAGATGTCTGCTACAGTATAAAAGCTACGGTATAAACAGCAACATGGTCGTATAAAGCGGTTTGAAGTGTATCAATATTGACTATCAGTACGGCACACCATATCAACGGAATATGATCGTGAAATTTGTTTGAGTTGCGTTGTGTCATTTTAAAAGGATGTCCCCTCAAGCACATATACAATTCACCTGTTTGTCAGTTTTCCTCATGAATGAAGCTCAGATGTAACCAAATATAAAGGTGATAGCGGATAGGACAACAATGAGTCTATATTTATTTTTTTATGATCAGCTTTTGGTGTCGTTTGATGGAAATGATGTAGTTTATTGCTGCTGATTGTTGAGCAAGTAACACGTCACAATCGACTCAAAATTCCTTGTTAGGCTTAAAGCCAATCCATTGCGTCTCAAGTAAATATCTTCTCAATCACCACACGAGTGCTGCCGGAACACGCAGTTTACAAATACAGAGATAACCATCCCACTATCAGCCAACGATGATGATTTCCACAACAATACGAGCCAAAGGCTTCGGTATGAGCAAATGTGCTCGCTGGGATCATAAATCTAGCGGTGCAGCACTTAGATAAATGACCTTTGCCAGCCGTAGGCCGTTTGATGATAAATCTCTTCACAGAACGTTCGTCATTGCTCTCCGCACAGATAGAGTTCCGATGTCTTGAAGCGTGTTTACCGTCACGTCAAAGTCGTCCCATCGATTGTTGCGGGGATATTGAAAAGGGAGTCTTTTGAATGGTTTCGAAAATCATTTATGTCGTTTACTAGCTAACACTACGTGGTTACACCCGTGCCACTCCAAACAATATGGATCAGCTTAATGGCTGTTCAAGTGAAACGATCGTGTGTGTATGTTTCTTTTTTGTTGCCACAATGTTATCGATGGAATTGAAAAAAGAAGAAGCAACCTAACACGAGCAGATCCGGAAGAAAAGCAAACACAACACTGCTGCTCTCTTCGCCTGAAGGGAAATCGGAATTCTGGGAAAGCAGTTCTCCCTGACAACCCGCTGTTGTCGACTTATAAGCTTTGAGTAAACAGACCCATGCAGTAGACAGACCTATGGAAAGTTTCAAAAACATGTTGTTGGCTTCCTGGTTTCTTGTGGAAAATACGCCTTTCTATTTCTATTTTACTGCCTTCCTAGTATTTGTATGTTTGTTCTGCAAAGCTGAATGTTATATCCTTTTAAATAATTTCAAAATTTGTTATAAAAGTTCAGAATAGACTCAGACAATTATTTGAAAACACCGGAAAGCTTGCATTACTTACTAACCTAAATACTAAGCGTGTGTAGCTAAATACTTTTCCATTTGCCATAGCTCCAACGAAGTTTTCAAGCCATTGCACCAGAGTTAGTTTCTTATAGCTTGAGTGTTCGATTATGGCATCTATTTCAACCATCTGGCAGGCAGTCGTCTGCGAAACTAATGTCCACTTCTTGAACGCTGGCTACCACATAGAAGCTGTATAGAGTGGTTGAGAAATAGAGTATTTAAAGAATGGCTTGCTTCCGTCGGTCAATGAATAATATTGATGTTTTTTTAAATTGCAATGAGGTCATTCATTAATAGACTTCTCGGCAGTAAGGGATTGTGATATTTATCATGGATTTACCAGTCTTTTTGACAAAAGGAGGAATATCCTGAAACTATTTAATGACCTTTTCATTGAGAAACAATAATCATTACATGTTATAAATAATTATTTGTGCTCATAAACCATTCTTTTCTTGGACATGTTGTTCCTAAAATAGGCAATAAAATCGAACAACAAATTGGTTGCTATTTGTCATTTAAGATGTTAAAAGCTTAAATCTAAACACTGTAGCCTTCTAAACTCAAACAAAAAACGGTTACGGGGAAGCGATGAGCGGGGTTATGAAACATTTCTGCTTTTTCTCATCTTGTTTTTGTTGTATAGATTCCACCTCCCACATAATTTCTGTTTATTTCTCCTGGCGAATGCAACAGTGCGTAGTAATTCCCCATGTGATAGGAAAGCGATTCGGCTATAAATCAGCTCCAATGAGCTCATTCCCTCCACACACATGCACTGCATAATTTACCCTTCACACAGAGCATCGCCATCAACCATCCCGACCAGCCTGGGCATTTGGCAGGAAGTTTATCGAAAAATCACTGAATCATAGGTAAGCAATAAAGTCTATCTTGATGTGGTCCCAGCAGAACGTGTTGTTCGGTTGAAGCACCTCAACAAATCATGTGTGATGTATTTAGGTAGATGAAATGTGCCTCCACCTCTCGTGGGTATGAATTATTTTAGAACGTGAATTATTCACCAACAAGATCCCGTCTTGGCGATAGAGAAGCAAACATTATGCGACTACTGATTACTGGCAGTAAAATTTGAGCAGCATTCCAGTCTGGCTAGAATCACTGTCATAGAAATAGTTGATCGAAACTCCAATCACCATTAATCAGGTTGAATATATTCTGAATTTTATTTCTTCAACTGCATTCCATGCTTTATATGCTCTCGCTTAGTTCAGTTTTAATGTTCAGTCATGTATTTTTTCATCGCTTGCTAATAAACTCCGAATAGAGCGATGGGTGCAAATCGGTACGGTTGAGCTTTTCGGCAAATGACAAATTAAAATCATCATCACCCTTGAAGTACTTTTATCGTCTATAATTTATTCACCAAAATGGATAACTTTAATTCTAATGAAAAATCAACATCATTCTTGATCAAAGAAAAACTTGTTTTTAGGAAAACAGGCGCTCATCACTGGCTGTCCTTGAGTCTCGTACAGGGAACCGACATTCCACTCCTTCAAACTATGAGTTTGGTTCATCTTCCGGTCTTGATTTCATTTCGTAGCCACCTCGTTCATTCCACCTGTCTTATGAATGAGATTTCACCCGTTCGGATTCCTGTTTGACCTCTACCACACGAACATAGCACAAACGCATTCGATATTCACAGCATGTACACAGCGATGTGTATAATTTTGCTGAAAAAGCTAAAGTCACTCATGATGCTGGGCTGGAATGGAATTCTTCGACCAGTCTTACCAGTATGCGCATGTCCAGTCTAAGCTCGCTTGAATTCATCGAACGGACAGTCCATTTTTGCCTTTGCAAGACGAGCCTAGCGATTCAGATCTGGATGGTAATATTATTCCTCTCGTGTGAGCTTCCATGTGAGAGCATCATTTTGGGGTTTTCTTTGAATTGCTGGTCAATTTTGTTACCCCGAAAGTTGGTCTGTCTTGCGGAACTATGGGAGCACCATCCTGGTTAAGGTGGAAACGTTCAAAGTGGAAGTATTTTTTTTCAATTGCAATTTAGGAATTTTTAATTGGAATTTATTCTGCTTGAGGTGTCAGGATAAAAAGATATAGTTGAAACCAAAATGAACTCTAAAGTACATCAATCTTGTCCATTAAGCTTCAAGCATCGAAACCACAAGTGCAGTAAGCCCGACCATCGTAAACGAACTTTGATTTTAATGCACTACACGTTCTTTTACTCTTTCAACGAACTACGGGAGGCAATGTCTGGACTGCTCCATTTGCCTTTCACCGGGAGCCAAATACACCAAATGATATTGGCCTAGTAGTGGTAAACCCAATCAGCATCAGCTTGGTAAAACTAATACCATAATCATGTGAGATTGTTGATGCAGTTTTTCAACTAGCGTGGCCAAGAGCAAGAACTATTTGACGTATTCTATGCAAGGTCAACTGATAAAGAAAACTTTGCACAACATTAAATGAAACAATTCAATGTTTTTAATGGGAAAAAAAACCTCATCTTTGATTAAAATTAAAACACTTGAACGTTGAAGACCTTTGCATTGAAAACACTCTTTATTTGGACCGAAATACATGCCTGATGATGGATCACGTTTGTTAATGAACCAATCAGTGCTCTGTAACGTCATTTTGTGATCACATGTTCTACTCAACGTTTCAAATGTATCATAAGAACTATATTTGTATTCAAAGACATCGTTCATGCAAGGATAGCAGAATGAAACAAAACAGTAAAATCTTTTTGATGTACACAACACTTGATTTTTGCGAAACATAGATTTGATATGATTTGATTTGATTTAGTTAACTAGTTTGAAATAGCTTTACAAAAACAAACTAAAAATTAATGAAACTAAGTAAAGCTCAATTTTCCAATTGTTTCAGCAATTGTTAACCAGCGTAATCCGACTCCGTTTAACATGGATCGAAATCAACCAACCATTATCACAGGCAGTGTACGGCGTGTGTAGAACAAGCCAGATTCAAATTATGTATCACACGCGCAATTAACGATAATGCTGGATGGTGTCCAAATGCAGTGCAACCTTAAACTCCCTTTTGGTGCTTCAATGGAGATTATTGTATTGCAGGGGTGGTACATTTCCGTGATAAATTAGAGCAACTAGCCTCCAGAATCCCTAACGACAAATAATCAACGCTAAATATCCCCTTGAAGAGCTGCCTGTCAGTCTTATAAACAACACATCAGCTTGAAAGGCATTCGTATCAAAAATAATACTATTAAAAAACAATTTTGGTGACACACAAAAGCATTCCACTCCAGCTCAACCAGCTCACGACACCATCCGGCAACAAAATGCGAGAGCGGCCAATTTATTCCGCCAACTGTCCAAAATAATTTCAGTACTGTCATGTCAACCACGAAGCAGCCTACGCCAGATGTCCTGTTTCAAGGTTTTCCTGCCCTGCAATACCTTGTTCACCTGGTCAGCAAAATAAGAAAACCACCAGCATTAAAAATAAATATAACACACTCCAAAAAAAGCATGCTTCAGAAAGCTCAGTGCGAAGTCTACATGTTGCTTGAGCTGTCTCCCTAAAAAACATTTCCACTTTGCACCCAGTGTCGTCTCTATTAAACAACATATCCTGCAGCTTTTAATCTCTCTCGCTTTTCTCTTGGTTTAACGATGAAATTAGGATTTTTCTGATCTTTTTCTATGAAGGAATATTTTCGTTGTGAAATTCCTTTTCTCGCTCGTGTTGCTTCAAACCGAGCATAAATTGGCAGACATTGTGAGGCATGCCGCTGTCATCAGAACCGCGCCACACACCAATCTGTGGCCATTCATCTTTCTCACACAGCTTGGAGCGTGGGACGACGACAACGATGGATCAAATGGTTGTTTGTATGAGTGTGTCTGTGTGTCTCATGATTAGCGTCATTTATGGCTGGAAGAATCTTCAAGGTACCGTCTAGGACGCAACATCTACATTCAGTGTCAGGACATACTAAAAACATACCTTAAATTTACTTTCGAGAGTGCTTAAAGTGTTTCATTAGTAAAATAATCTCAACCCAGCACACTAGTTAACGTTCTTTTATTTCGAGTAGATCGATTTTCTCTTGACTAAATACATTCCAATCACAACGCGTGCTCCAATTTTGTGGTTAACTAGTTAACGAGAGTTACAAGCACGGTCAGATTTAAGAAGTGCATTATGTACGAGGAACGGTTTCTGATATTTCGGACAGCTCAACGAACTGACGTTTTAGCCTATTAACTCCCAGAAGACCGGGGAAAACGGTACCATATTATCAAAAGCTCTAGTATTTCTACCTGCCGATACCGACATTCAATATCCACTTCCTTGGCACACTGTTGGCTTCTTTCGGTCAATTCCATTGGGGCTTGTAAATCACAAAGCCCCAAGCGAATAAGTGGGCAGGAAAAATAATGCTGCGAAAAAAGTATCTCCCAACGGCAGCACACAGATTGCTTTGTCGCTAAAGTACGGCCTCCGATGGACGCAAGCCGAGAAATTCATTCACACCAATCTTCATTTCCCACTGACCTGTTTCGATTACGGAAGTTCTTCGCTTCATTCTACGCTTCCAAACACTTCCACTATCTTTTCAGTACACACACTCAGACAAACTCGCACAAACACCGGCTGGAAAGAAACTATTTGCTTCGAATCGTTGTACCGCAATGCACCATGGCCAGCTGGGTTTAGTAAGCTTTGTTCGCGTTTCCTGGCAGCTGTCCGATGCCATTCGGGTGAGAGTGTGTCTCGTTCACTACACTCCTTTCTTCTCTTCGTCTGAACCATCCATTCCTCTGGTCCTGTACCTAATCAAACAACTTCAATGTCGATTTCGATTGAGTCTATCCTTCCAAAACATTGAAAATGTGTTCCTCAAATCGATTGCACCAAGTCGATCCAGTAGTAGCAGCATCAGCTAGTGGCAGGTGCTCGTTATTGTTGAGGATTTGTGGTCAATAAGCAGCTGTGCAGCAGGGGAGGATTCTGTTTTGGTACCCGTCGCACTGATTGCTTTGTGGACAACTTTGTGGATGACACTGTTGGGGAAATGCAAGTACAGAGTGCACTATTTGCATTCCCACTGAAGTAAATTGCATGACGGTTTCAGGCCATTCTGCACCTGTTGCCGGTGGAGGTTAAGTTTGGGTAAACTATTTTGAAACTTAAACAAATATTCCTTTTCTTCTTTTTTTATGATGTATTTTATCGTGCTTATTATGTATCGAAGTTAACGCAATCATTGACGAACTTTAGCTAGACGAATGAACTTTAACATGAATGTGTCCATTTTGCTGACATAAAAATAACTTCCAGCATCCGGACAAACACACTCAAACATACACAGATATTCTTCCATTACATATTCATATTTCAACACCAAAACCAGCACTGTACGCAGAACATATGCAAATTCACTCCTCCTGTAGAACGTTTAGAGTCATATGTGACAACAAAACCACCTGCAAAGGAAGTACGTACAACGCTCCGTACAGCTCCATCATACAATGTAAAGTTGCTGTAATTGCCGGATCATGGTCGCTTAGGACCATGGTCTGATGCATGTCGGACATTAATAATCCTACTAGAACAGAGGATTTTGCCTTTTACATATCGATAACAACTCCTGAATGTTTTACAATCTTAAACAATAAAGTAATTTGAGAAGTTATTTTTGTTTTCTCTTCAATTCTTTTGAACTTCATTTAATTAAAAAAAACATCTTAAAAAAGCACTGCCTTTAAGCCGTTTTCTTTATGAATTCTCATGCTATAAAAACGAATTATCAGAAAAACACAGGAATGGTACTGATAGAGAAAGACTGTTCTGTGAATGCAAAAACAGTTAGGCAATTGCACCGAAAGCGGTGTAAGAAAGATTCAGCTGTGGAATAAATTTCAATTTCCTTCAATCCATCCAGTAAAAATCAACCAAGCCCATATCTTTTTCTCTCCTTGTTTGGATAACGATGTTCGATGGTTGTAACACTTGTAGCCATTTAAATAATGCGGCTTCGGCGGAAAGTGAAACTGAAAAAGAAAACCACTTGGAACATATTTTCTAACACCCAACCTGGCTACGACCAGCAAGCAAATAGAAATAAAAATAGCATATAAACTGGACAAAAACAACGACTATTTGTCTTTCAAGCAAGAATCTCAAACACTCTTTAAAACATGAAAAATGTATGGAACACTGAACAAGCTGCTGAATAAATTTGTAATAAATTGAATAGAACAATGTGGTCATTTGAAATAATTTATTTTTAGTTTTTATAACATTGTTTATGGCTTTTTACACATTCAAAAGACGCTAGTTATATTCAATGAAGGCATTACTTCAAACTATTATAGCCTAATCTGTTCATCAAATGCTCTTTTGAATGTAATGCCCAATTGACGATTCACGGCACAGAACCCGAACTAAATATTTTGCTGCACGGAACATTAATAACGTCACGGGGCAACAATTCGTTGGGTACAATAGAATTGATCGAACGAGCATGTAATAGTTGCACATTACTTATTCAACAGTACACTCTATTTCGGGTTCACATTTCTCGTCCGATCTTTTCAAAGGGCTTACTACGGCTAAATTAATATGCATTTGAAACTAGGCTGAGTGACACATCACCAGCTTTTGCCAGCTTTTTTCCGCCTGCACGCACTACACGGCTCTACCCGTTAGTCTATTTTCGTGGACTTTTGATGGAAGACACACAGTAGCTGTAATCCTATCATGAAGTGAATAGTGGAAACGTCCCTTCATTCAGCAAAGTTGTACAAGGACCTTAACAGTTTGTGGACTGCATGAACAGTAGGGAGAGGGTTTCGGCAAAATGACGCAATAAGAGCATTTCAGGTTTCAAAAGACTACACACTTTATCTTTTCAAACTAGTTTTCAGAGTATCGAGTCTGCCATTTCACAGTTTGTCCAGCCATTCTAAAAATAATGTATGGTGGATTTCCACATACGCCTTGCTTCGTAGTAAGAAGAGCAAGTCAAAATTATCTTACCCAAGTGTCTCTTCCGCACATCTACACAACAACTTTTCAACGCTACACAGTTAAGGCGTAGACTTTAAATAAACCCTAGGACAGGATTCCAAGGCCAAAACCCGTCTAAAGCAATGCATGACCAACAAGTATGCCCAATCTCTACAAAAATTTCAACAATAGGCGTAGTCTACCGCATGTTTTTTGGCATTCTTACCCTTACAAACTGAGAACAAGTACCGTTTCGTGAAGTTGTCTTGTCGTTTCGTCAATTACGTGCCTTGCGTGCATCAAAATAGAAAGTGGAGAAACCTTTCCCTTTGCCCACGGTGTCACATAAATCAGACTCTAATTAGTTCGTATACGTGTGTGAAGATGTGAGAGTGCCTTTCTTTTACAACGCAATCTTGTCGGTACACGACCGCATGGATGCACGAATATGCGCGTAATGGCATTTAAAAGGATATCCCAACTTTTTCCTCTGAAGTGTTTTCATTTACTCCTGCACATACACAAACACACGATCAAAAAAAGGATACCATGAGGTGGAATAGCTATTAAACCTAGCAACTTTTTAAAACTTTACCATAGAGTATTTGTTCGGGAAAATGGGAGAATACGCCGCAAAGGATGCAGGGTCTTAAACCCCGACATTACCAGAAGCGTCATTTTCCAAACAGGATCGGGCTTTATGTGAAAAACGAAAAAATAAGATTTTATGAGCGTGGGAACCATATCATTTTGTGAGCAACGTTTTGTAACGCATTTTTTTAAATCATTATCCGTAACTTTAGATTATTTTATTTTCTGTAGCACTCACCGTTTAAAAAAATCTGTAAAAAGCATTGCAATTGCCACACATAAATTATCAACTCGTCTGTCTTCATTTCTTTCTTATAAATAATCTCCTGTAAATAACTTACCCGCATAGCTGTTTCCGTGCTGAAAACATGTTCAGAGAAAAAGCTCTATGGATTGGTTTTTATGAAGGCACTTCAACTTACACCAGCTGCATGAGAAGGCACAATTCTTTCGCTCTTCACCATAAGGTGCCCACACTTGGGCTTTGCTAGGAACCACTTTCATAAATTTGACACCTTTCTTTCTACCACAGCCGAAAATACACCAGAAAAATGTCCTATTTATTTCGAGAGCACAGGAAACGCTAGTCTTATATAAATTGTTCCCATTTTGTTGCGTCACCACAGCAAACAACTTTATTCTTACCCAGTGATCTCGACAATTAACATGCCTCCTTGTTGCACACGGCAGAATAGCTTGTTCTGTTGCGGTTCTAGGAAAAATAAGGTATATATCTCACATATCGCACAAATGGGTCCTATTTCCTGGAAGTTTTCAAAACACACAGTCACAGTGGAAAATTATCCTCGGAAAAATGAAGAGACAGTAAAACACATCTGCAGATGTGTACGATGTACTGAACGAACAACTTTCTCTCCGACTGCAGTCAACCTAGAACCGTCCACCACCAAGTATTAGTGTCAATTTATCACACATAAAGCAGCATTCCACGCCACCTACCTTGCGCTACCCAAAACTCAAAATCCATTCCCTGATTCTGTATTGTCACGGGACCAAAAATATTACACACTTTCATCTGTGTGCGTTATTTTGGAGCGATTCTGTAAACACATTTAGAGTGGCGCGTTTCTATAAATTACTTTGAAATTCATCACAACTGACTGTTTGAGCTTTGAATATTCCAATTTGACAACATTTCTCAGTGGACAAAAATAATAATTGTTTTGTTTGGTCTCGTGAAACTCGTTTGGTGAACAGAATTGACCGGAAATTCTTTTAGGTGAAAGCAAACAATATCGTGTGTTGTCGTTTGTAATTTGTAAACAATGTTTAGTGTAAATTGCAACCAAACACACAATGTGTTGAAAAAACTAAAAAATAGTTTCAAAGTGCGAACAATTGCATTGTTAAAGCTCATTCAGTTGTGTGAATACTTCATAAAAACGACGAACACAATGGGGAATATTTCAACAACACTTCTTTTCTGGGATCAAACTATGCGCTTTTTGTTTACAAAATTTATTCAGTGAAATATTTTGAAATCTATTGATTTCATTTCATAAAACATCAATTTTCCACATTCCAACCGGATTGATTCTGCTCAAATACCGACGTTCACTGATACGATTTCCAATTATTCTCTTTGCGTATGGGTTTCATGATTTTCTTATAAAACTTTAAAAAAAAACAACGAATTTCATGAGCTGGTTCACACGCACCAAAGCAAAGAGTGGAAATTGATTTCGTCCATCGGGAGGAAACTTTACAAACTCTTACGATAATTGAAATGCCACCGGCAAGTCACACCAAGTTCGTACTCGTTTTTTTTTGTTTGCAATCATTGTTCGTTCTTCTATCCATACCCAAACACACCAACACCCTTGTCTAGAGGGTGGTTACATCGTGTCAGCTGAAGAATGAAAGTGAGTAACACATAAATTTTCGCTTCCCAATTTAGCGATACTTTATCGTGACGAGCCATATCGACGACGGTCGTTCAACATGATGTGCAAAGAAGTCTTCGGGTATAAGCACTCATAAATGCATACACGGAATGAAGTCAGTTTTGTTCCCTCACCATGTGCCTTTGGATAACAATATTTCTTCTTTTTATTCGCTTTAGTCTAGATTTAGAAAAAAACGAATTATTTATTCAAAATCATTTGAAATACGTTACGAGATATTTCTTTCTTGTTACATTCATTTGCTTGAAACATTTATTTTGTTAATTCGTATGAAACATTCGTTTTTTGATTTGTTTGTACTACACGCAAAATATGTTATATCGATCAATGTTAGCCAGATATTTTAACATTACTTAAAATGTGAGAAAAAATGTGTTCTAAAGATATTATTCTCTTTTCTTAACAGAATAAGAACATTCGAAAAAAATATTCATGGAAAATGTAGAAAGGCTAGCTCGTAAATAGTTTAAAAGTAACGTTCCTTTGTTTTCCTTGGAGATGGGGTATGAAAACCAACCACAGTCTTGAAAAGAAAGCTCTGATAATGTGCATTTTAAATTTGTTGAACATTCCTCATAGTATCTGCAGTCTTTGTTACAAGGTTGTTTCGACCTTGCTTCGGCCCGGTACCATTCAAACGTAGTACAAACGCTGACTCAGTTACAGCCAAATGCATTATCCTGTGAGCCATCACTTAAGCCGATTATACCAATCTCATCAATCTTCAGAGTACTTTGCTTTTGGCCCTCTTTCTTGCTTTCTCTCACATCTGAAAGAATTTTACATGCTGTTGTTCAACTATCGTTTATTATATTTCACAATGTCTTTTCATTATAAGAAATAATAATATATTTTTTGATTTCTTCATATTTCTTCTAATAAACAATTTCATTGTTCATCTTTTTGTAAATATGTGTGTCACGTAGCTTTAAGGGAATTTGTTAAGGTTCTAAAAGAAACCATACTTTTGAATTCTTGTGCCATTCGATTGCAAATTTTAACGTTCTATTTGCACAATTTTTTTTTCTTTATTTTCAAAGGTTTGTTTAACTTTATTTCATTTACCACTGGTACATTGTATGCCTTTTATATTTCAAAAACTGCCCTCATCACTTCCCTGTCGTTAGCTTACAACTGAGTCGCAAAGTTAGCTTGGCGATACCGATGTCACATTCCTTTGCTGAAAGAAAAGTACTGAAGATTTATTCAGGTTTATCCTGAAAAAGAAACAACTCATACGAAACGTACACAAGTCAGCAGCTATCTCAGTGATGACAAATCGTTAAGCTGACTGCAAGCTAAAATGGTTGAAGGTTTAGTGAACTTTATTTCGCGTTATGATGTCTGCGTTAGTTTTGCACCTGAGCATCTTTTTGTTTAGGATTTTTTTCTTCTTTTGGCTCAACAACCGTTGTCGGTCAAGGCCTGCCTGTACCACTTGTGGGCTTGGCTTTCAGTGATTTAAGGATTTTACCCCCCCCCCCCCCATAGCAGGATAGTCAGTCCTACGTATGGCAGCACGGTTCATTTCGGGTTTGAACCCATGACGGGCATGTTGTTAAGTCGTACAAGTTGACGACTATATTACTATTCTATTTATTCAATTCTATTATTCTATTTGTTTGAGATAGTTTTGGTTACTTCTTTTGCTGGCTTAAAAAAGGCCCTTCGACGTTTTTGGTATTGCGTATTGCTGACTTTCTTGCTATTTTTACTTACCCAAGACGCAATCTTTGGCAGTCCATCCGAGATTCAACTGAAGATAAAACACTTCCAACAAAGTTGCCCACTTCAAGCATAATTACCAAATGAATTAATCTGCATCAGCTGCTACACGACGAATTGCCTCGTTTGGGCCAGTTTTTTGACCCAGGTATAGTTTGCCGCATTAGTACTCGCCGGTAGAAAAGCCAATTTATGAAATTGATGCCCACCGAACGAAAAGCTTTCCACCTGGTAGAAGTCTCACGGTTTCCAATGCTGTTACCGAACCGGGAGTGTCAATGCAGACGATAATCAGATAAGCGAGCCTGTTTAATTACCGTGCGGGATCCGATTTAATAACTCAATCGGATCGGATCATGAACCGGTTGCACACAGCTTTTTTTGTGAAGAGCTTCAAAGTAGCTGGAAAAAGACCGTGGGAGTGTGAATTGGAAGTTGCCACTTCAAGCACTCTTGACGATAATCGCTTTGGTAGCACTCTTTTATGCTCTATGTTCAACATCTTTAGAACGCTCGTTCTTATCTCACTTGGAGCACTTCACGATGTTACAGGTACGTAACGAGTCACACGTACCGTTCAATCAATATCCATTGCGAAAGAGAAGAAACAAAAGAGAACACACACAATCTCGGGAAACCACAATATCAAAACCATTCTGCGGTGTAACTTGAGCGACGTGAGGTTTCGCGGCTGAAGCTAAATTGCCATACCAAACCAAAGCGGTAATCGATGCGAAGCAGTCGGAGTCTCGTACAGTACAGTAAAATAGCAGTGGCATAGAGAGGTGGGAAACATTGCTTATTATATCTAGACACTTCGGTGATGTTCGAGGAGAAATTGAAATTTTTACCTTAAACCGATACGGCGATAACATTAAACCAACAAAAAAGAGACAGTCATATTACCTTCTGCGCCATTAACCGTGCACGACCCTTGAGCACTAGAGAAGTTTTGAGTTTCTTTTTTGTTTTGTTGCGGTTTATTCGCGTCACGATATTGCTGTCAACAAGCACGAGGGATTGGTTTCACACAAAATCAAAGCGGGTTCATTCCACTGGCAAGGGTTAAAGAATGCGTGGATAAAGCAAAGTTAAAAAATAGCTCAGGAGGGAAAGTCGGAGCATCGGTGTTTCTATTTCATAAAAAAACTCAAATGGTAAAGTGTAATACTACACAACTTTAGCACCTCTCAATGACCCTATTTTCAATGATGGATGAAATTGATTCATTGCCACCTTTTATCTATTCAGAAGTTGGTCAGAAAATCGATTCGCTTGAACTTCCATCACAGTGTGGTTTCATGAGAAAAAATGTGTCACCAAAGCTGTGATGATACCAGGAGCGACAGATCCACGGTATTGACCGATAAATATAAACACGTACCCTTTGCTAAGACGTAGCCATATTCCACCTTTTGATCGGGTCTAGGGTAGTAAGAAGAGACCATGAAATTTTATGCCATCCTTATTTTATTTATTTATTTATTTATTTTTATTTTATTAATTGCTCGGCCACGTTGGGTTACAGCAATAGTGCTTACTGACTATAGTGTACAATTATTCACGAAGGAGTTGGAAGGAGTTTATGGTACGGAAAAGGAGCGAAGACGGGATCGGTAGACAGGATAGGATATGTTGAAATCGAACAGATCAGAAGTACTATTAAAAGACGACATAGCTCTTACAAAAGGCTCATTGCGAGCAAAACGTGTACGACATATAGGTAACTGGAGACGAAAACGATAACGTAAGGTGCGACAAGGTGCATACAAATGTAAGCGCGACAGAAGTGAAGGAGTATCAATCGTATTGAGCAATATGCCAGCGACGAAAGAAGCCTGAGCGACCGAGAGGCGGTGCTCCAACTTGGCAAGGCCTAATAGAGTGCATCTATCGTCATACGAAGGAAGCGGAATAGAGTGATGACCCAGCGACCTACGAAATACGATCCTTGTAAAACGTCTCTGGATCCTCTCAATCCTTTGGAGCAGAGATAGTTGGACAGGAGACCAGATGACACAGGCATATTCCAGTACGGAACGGACCCAACAACAAGAAAGGGACTTAAGACAAAAAAGATCACGAATTTCAGTGGACATGCGACAAATATAACCAAGACTTTTGTTGGCCTTGTTGATGACATAGTCCGTGTGCTCCTTGAAAGAAAGACTCGGGTCAAAGAAGACGCCAAGATCCTTAGACAAGGACGCACGGGGAATTGGGGCATCACAGACACTATAAGCATGAGTTATACTTGTAGAAGATCGGAAGAAAGACAAGACGGAACATTTATCAGGACACAGGACTAAACCGTTAGAAGCACACAATGTAGAGAATTTACAGAGCCAGGATTGAAGGACTAGACAATCAGCTGTAGAAGATACAGGAAGAAAAATTTTAACGTCATCCGCATATAGCAAGAAGCCGTTAGGAGGAAGGATCGAAGTACAGTCATTGAGGAAGAGAATGAACAGTAAGGGACTAAGGACACTACCTTGAGGGACACCCGAAGAACTAAGAAAACATTCAGAGAAAGAGCCACAGATTTTAACTGCATATGAACGATTCTCAAGATAGGAGTTGAACCACGGCAATATAGAGCCACCGAAACCTAGTTTTCGAAGCTTAGCAACAAGTAATGATAGAGGTATACTGTCAAATGCCGCTTTGAAATCGGTATAGATAGTGTCTACTTGCTTACCACTAGATAGATAGTGATATAGAGAAGATAAAAAACACATTAGGTTGGTGGACACTGAGCGATTGGGCATAAAGCCGTGTTGTTCCGTAGAAATATAATTTTTTACACAAGGCATTACAGATAAATGGACAATTGACTCGAGGATTTTAGAACACGCACTAATAATAGAAATGCCTCTGTAGTTTGATGCTAGTGTGCGGTCACCTTTCTTATAAATGGGAACAAGCCAAGCTAGTTTCCATTGACTAGGAAAAATCCCTACACTAAGCGAGCGAGAAAAAAGACGAGTGAGAATAGGAGTGAGGGTATTGCCACATTTTTTCAAAACACAGGCAGGGATGCCATCGGGGCCTGGTGAAAACGAAGTTTTAAGTTTGGATAAAGCGGATTTTACTAGGCTTTCACTTACAACGACTGAATTACATGATATCACATCAGAGGGCGTGTAAGACAAGCCTACGTCCAAAGGAACCTTAAAAGTACTAGGATCGACAAATACACTAGAGAAATGTTTGGCAAATAGGTTACATATATCAGGATTGGACGTAGCAGAGGACAGATCAAGAGACAGGGTGGATGGAAGGCTAGCAGAGCCTCGCCGAGAGTTCGCAAAACGAAAGAATGACCCAGGATCAATAGTGAAACGCATTTGAAGACGCCGAACGTAGCGACGATACAAATGGCGATTAAGAAGACGATAAGCCTTAGCCGCATATTTATATACACAAAGATTGTGTAAAGTATTATTTAAACGGTAGGCGCGATGAGCGCGGTTTTAGTCCGATTATAATAGACGTAAAGCTCTGTTCGACCACTTAGGATTAGGAGCGGGTTTAAGGAGAGGACAGCAGGAAGGGAAGGCGGAAGTGATTAAATTAGTAAACGCTGCTACAGCTTGATTTATGTCACAGTCAGCATCGATAAAGGACCAATCGGTATCGGCTAATATACGATGAAGCTTTTGGTAGTCCAATTTCCTAAAATTGAACATACGAGCCGTAGGTATTCGTTGGGAGGATGCAGGGCGAGAGTGCGTAAGGAGCACGCTTGTCTCAAGAGCAGGATGATGATTGTCTAGCGCGACGAGTGGTACAGGTGAAGCTATGACGGGGGAGCAGCACTCCAAGAAGGCAGCATTGGCAAATAGAAGATCTAATTGTCTTCCGCGTTTTTTTTTTATGCCGGATAATTGCAGCAAACCGTTTACCGACATTCCATCAAGCAGAGAAACATTTTCACGAGATACACCAGTAGGAATGAACTGATTAACGCACGATGCCGACGGTTGCCAGGAGAGTGATGGTGAATTAAAATCACCAAGTAACACCATAAGATCATTTGGTTTAAGTTTGCCAGCAACGAAACTAACACTCTCATGTAAATCGTCAAGGACTACTTCGGAAGAACGCAAATCGGGTGGGATGTAAACGGCGCCGATATAGATTGCAAGGTTTTGAAGCTTAACAATTGTCCAAACAGACTCCAGCGAGTCGAACGGCAGTGATAAAGTTGACGTGTTCAGCACGGAAGAGCAGGCAATGAGTACACCACCACCACGGCAACGGTTACTGTTGAGAGAATTTCGGTCGCAGCGATAGATGACATACGCATCCTCCGAGATAAGAGAGGACGGAATTGAGCCATCGAGCCATGTTTCAGTTAACACCAACACATCCATATCAAGCTCAGATAGAGAGAGGCGTAACTCGTCTAGTTTTGTGCGCAATCCTCTTACGTTTTGATAGTAGATGTTTAGTCGATCGATCGAAGGAATGAGAGAGCGAGATGCGCCGGGAGTGCTCTCGCTGCAAGTTATTAACGGCGGAAGAGAGTCGGACGGATTGTATGTATTAGATGCAGGGTTAGCTTCCATCAATTCGGGTAAAGTCGGTAGTTCATGAAAATCTTCAGCCGGATCAGCCGGTTTACGCTTGCTGAAAGTACTGCGTATAAGGCAAGCTCATAGGACCATGATCGGGCGAAATAGTGAAATCAGCGTTTCGCAGTTGTGTCGTGTGGTTGATAGAAGGTGGCGATTAATGATGATCCGATTCACGGGTAACAGGCGCAGAAGGTGCATGGGATGCTGCAGTAGTGGGTCGCCAAACATTGACGGAGCGGGGATTAAGGTCGATGAACTCCTTAAAAGAGATCCCGCGAGGCCAGGTTGAAGCAGCCAAAGCAATAGCCCGGTGCGAATCCGGTACACCAATTTTAAAAGATACGTAGGAGAGCGTAGAAAGATCCCGGTCGCGTCGTACAAGGCTGTATACCAAGATGTCGTCTGTCCCTATGTTGGAACAGGCCATTTCACGGATTGCTTCAATCGGAGTATCAGGAGCAATACGGGAGATAAAGACCCAAAACCTTATTTATAGTCTATAGAAGTAAAGGATCGAAGCAAAAACAAACAAATAACAACACAATATGCGATGCGAGCAGGTTTAATCACTGGTACTCAAGAGCGCGTTGTTTTTGTTGTTTTTGCTGGCCAACCATTTTTACCGCGTGACTGGAAAGTTCCGCCATCCCAATTCATCTCGCTTTTGTTGTACCGGCACTTGTTGAAATTGTCCCTTGCCATAAACACTCGCGCGGGATCGCCGAAGTGAACACCGAAGTGGTTCTAGAAAACCAAAAAATGAAGACGACAAGCACAGTGATTCGTCATCCACAAGATGCCCCTTATTTCTTCGGGTATTTGGAACAGTGTTGTTCTTTCGAGTGAGGAAAAATTTCATTTTCTTATTCTTAGAACATTTGAAAAAAAAAAAACAATTCGTGGTATATCATCGTTCAATACACCTAAATGTACAGTAGCGTAATAGGCGAAATTCACTTAAAAACGCTGGTTTAAATTAAATTCATTGCAATGCAAACACGAAGAAAAAGAGTGTTAAGTAAAGCTTGTTACCCCACTGCGGCGTAAAATGCAGGAGCCGCAATGGTCGCGAGGATTTTGTTTTGATGGCCGATGCTTCTATCTCACGGGGAACAAATTATTAGTGAACATTGAATACGATTCTTAATCTCAGTTTCAAAAGAAAGAATATATTTAGTATAATTCGAAGACGCAATAAACTTACATTCTTAATAGATTGTGGAGTAGTTCAATTTGATATCGCATACTACGAATTTGTGATGGAGACGCCCAGTACTTTGTCCCAAGTCCTTTTTGTTTTACATGGAGACGCATGGTTGTTGTTATATTTTTTTGAAAAATAATTTACATACAAGAGCTACATACTAAACTGCAAACGAACAACCAAAGGCCAAAGGCATGATAAGCTATGCATACTGCTACTTTTTAATTCACACCCTCACTAGCATGGGGTTTTGCCTTTATATGGTTATATTTTCTGCTGCTAACCACAAATTGTCAATTAAAGCAACACCTACCGCGATATGCACTTTTGACTGCATTTACCACGCTGGACGAAATAAAAAAAAAACTACAACGTTATCGACCAGACGAACAAGCGAAAAAAATCTTAAATCCCGAAATGATGCTTTAATTGGGATAGGTTTAATCACAACTATTAATACAGGTATTGCCGACCACACTTGCCATAAAAGATTCATTAATGTCCTATTCCTTTTCGGTTCAGTTTCATTCGGTGACAACAATTCTGTGGCTACTGTGAGAAATACAATACATGCTAAATTAAATTTCAAGAATTATGGTTTGTTTTTATTTATTTAATAATAAATCTCGAAGCTAACGTGTATGCTGATTTTTACTTTTTTGTTAAACAAAACGCCAGCAGAAACAAAATTAGGCCTGCACTGTACGGCTTGATAAACATGTCACATGTGAACAGTGTTACCTGTCTAATACAATTACCGTAACATCCTTGTATACCCGTACAAACCCTCGCTTCGACAATCAAAACGTCCCCTTTTAATACTTCCCAGTATGCTCACACACACTCACACCTCCTACCAGACACAGCTGAAAGAAGTCAATCAAATTATGAGATAATCGCCTTCCAACTTCCGGTGAACAATGATGCCAGCACCCTTTCAGCTGATTGCCGAATCCTTTCGTTGCAGAGATATTAACAATGAAGACGTTTAGCATAATGGCGTAACATTTTCGTGCTCAACAAAACACTTCTTGCTGGTTGTAGGGTGACCGTGTGACTGCTCCGTTTTCCGGCGAACAGCTCATTTTGAGTCCAGGAAGATGCGTGATTATTTGAGTGGTATTTCTCCTTTCCACTATCAATCACTCATACACATGCCCGTGCGTGTCTTACGTTCAAGGTCAGGAATGTGGAACTCACTTCCTGGCTGAACTTTTCCCACTAACAACCAACTAAAGTGTAACTCACGAGCCACAAGCGAGACAAAACACGTTTGTTTACGTTTCCGGAAAGGTTAGTGCTCTTCTGAGCTGTTCCCTTTTTTCTCTCTTTCCATCTCATTTTTTCCTTGTCTTTCACACATTGTGGTGTTTACTGGAAGGAAAGAACAAAAGATTTTGAATAACAGCATGGCACTCTGTTTGTTTTTCATTTTTCGATGTTATTGTTAGAAACCTATAAAGCAAAAAAATGGAACAGAAATGAAAAAAATGTTTGTTTGTTTCTTTGGAGTTTCATAAGTTTTAAGTGATAAGTGTTCTCATATCGAGTGTTATTTTGGTTGTTTCTTTCAGTATTTAAGCTTACAGTAAATGTTAAACTTACTTTTCAAGAACTATTTCATTTGAAATTAATACACTTTATCGCCAGCACTGAGATAATATTATCTAGCATAAAAAACATGACTCGATTATGTACACATGTCATGAAACGGATCAGATCGGTAGCCTACGGCCAACTTTTCCAATCTAATTATCGATAGTTTCGACCGAAGTTTCTTATCAAACCCCACACATGCCGCAAACCTGAACCGAGCTCGTTTGCCTCTATCAACCGTTCGTATCATACAATTAGTGACAGTGACATAAAAACAAACTACAAACAGCATTATTAACTTGTATGCACACCACTACCATCATTTTGCCATCCGCAAAATATCCTATCAACGCTTAGCGCAAGCTCAACATCACATTATGTCAGCCGAAGGGAACGCGTAGCGCTAGATTATGCTGCTTCTGTGATCCGATGAACGATATTTTCCACCACAACAACTAATGGGACACGACTTGGAACGCGGGAAGAGGGCATAATGCCTATCCTATAACTTTATCCCAGCTGCATTGCAACACCAACACTGTGTAAACTGTGCTCAGCAGCACCACAGGCCACCCCGTCGAGCGAGCGTTGACGGCTACAACGCTCTGTCCACGCCATGATACAGCTTTATACCCTCGTACTGGCACAACTATACGCACGTGACGTCTTTATCAAAACGGGTATAAACTGTGACCCACATAAGTCATCCAGTGATTATTTCAGGTACGGTTTGGCGTCTGTGTAATGCATGCCATAAAATAAACAAGATGTACGCGTTCCGTGGCGCAGATAAGTTTGCGCAAAAGTGCCCATGCATGGTACAACTTTTGGACCTGCACTGGGTCTGTGTTTACAGTGGAAGTAAAGCATAGAAGCAGAACTGGAGGGCAAACAGTTTGGCCTTTTCATTGCTAGTTTCCGAATCGCGAAACTGTAAGTTTGTAGTTGTGTTGATTTGTTTATTTTTCGTTCATATTTGTATCGATGTCGTGAATGTGTGTTTGTATGTGTGCTCGAAGAAGTTGGTTTAGAATGCTACACTCCGTACACGTACAACGAAAAAAGGAAATAAAACACACAAAAATGGCAACTGGTAATAAAACAACCGGAAGAACCATCGGCTTGTGTCTGTCTGCCTGTCTACGTGTGGGTAAATTTATGTTGACGATACTGTACACAAGCACGAAAAACCTTTGGAATGTTCGATTTGCTCTCGTAATGCTGAAACGCAACGACGCACATCCTGTCGTATGGAGCGATGATGGGCGAAGTTTTAAGATGGTCTCGTTCTTCGTCGGTTTTGGCGACTTAGTTGGAATATTGGGAAAGTTTGGTTCTTAACCGGTTTGTTGCAAGTTAGGATGTTGTGTTAAGTACACGGGAAGAACAACTCATGGCGTTTTTATTGTAAGAGTCCACAAAATTCGAAATCATTTCATAAAAAAGATTCTCATACAAAACAAACATGAGGTTACAAAAATCTTACTGTAAAATTCAAGTCCTCATACCACCAAAAAGTTCTCCCACTTTAGGAAAACTTAAATTTTCTGGCTCTTTTCGCCAATAATCGTTTACAAGAGCAGCCCTGTCCATGTTATCGCCACCCAGCATCGCTTCCTCCATTTTTACGATCTCGACTGACGGTGGCTGGCTATCATCATGGGTCGTAAAGTATAAAGAGAACCAGCACAAACAAACATGTCGCCGATTGAACGACATGGACAATCCACCCAGCGCTGATCGTCCTCCTTTTCACTGTACGTACCTTTTGGGTCATAAAGTCACAACGACGTGCAGTGTATGAGCTCGATTCGCTTTGGGTTCGCTTTCATCAATGAGTAAGATGTAAACGAAACAACACGCCACAGACACGCACTAGTCTGAATTTGACAACCAACAGGGCGTGGGGCATTGCGTTTGATGGCTTCGTGAGATCCGTTCGTTCGTTGTGGAGTGTAAATAGCCTTCACACGAACTACAACACATTCTGTGTGTACGGAATACGCCAAGGTAGAAGTGGCACAAGCCCAACAATCATGAGAAGTGGAATGAATATTGACGCTGTCAAAGGTGGAGGAGAGTTTACTATGCTTATTCCTTACTCAAGATCGCACAACGCTCGTTCCATTCGACTATACCGCACTCACATTGATTTTCCATGAATACCTTGAAGATGTTCAACCAGTTTGCAGATAAAGCACCTAAACGCAAACTGCGACGAGCGCCTGTTTGGAGCTTACGATGCATACATGATTGACGATGAAATTATTAAACCAACGTTGCAGGTACTTCTCTAACAAGCGCATCAACTCTCGGATTGTGCACGTGTAGCCAAGGGGGTTTGATCAATTATTTAAACAACATCCAAGCTAAGACGGGCAGAATATTTGAACTGCTTGATAGTCAGCAGCCATCGATATTGTGCAGCGAAGTGCTCAGAGCGTAAGGCGGTACAATTAACAATAATCAAACAGAATCGATTAGGAACATTGTATGTACTGGCTGACTGTCGATGAAGATTCAGTGTTTTATGTGAGGATTTGTGATTTTGAATAATTAGGAATTAAAATTATTTTTCGAACTAATCAAATTTATTACATTCAATGATATTTTGTTAAAATTAAACATAAATGACTAACTCTTAAGAATTATGTCCAAGTCAAACCGTATTACCCATAATCATAAAATTGTATCTGTAATATCTTAAAAATCATTCCACGCCAAGGCTTGTTCGTAGAATTTGTTCCAAATTTATTCCAAATTTGTTCGTAAAATCGATTATTTTCCAGTTCTTCTCTTGCTATCTTGAAACAAACCGAGACATTACTTATTGACCACTGATGATATTTACGCTAGACTACCTACCGTCAATGATCGATTACTCATCAAATATTGGCCCAAAGTGATTGCAAGAGCGTAGAGAGCTTTTGCATGTCCAAATTATTGATTACTTTGGTGAACTTTTTCCAAAAACTGGCATTCGCACTGGTGGTATTTGCAGGAAGATGAATTCTTTATACCCACAACTGCCATTTTTTCATCTCCTTAATTACACAGCGTATGTTTCACGCTTATATCATTAACTAGCCTCCAGAAGATATTCACAATCAAATGAATTATAATAATTTCACAGCGTGTTTATTCTAAGGGCACCTTAAGGCAAAGGCCCTTACTTGCACGTGCTTTCTCCAAACTGGATTCCCGCACTCCTTTGAAACTGCCTTATTCTACACTGCCAGTGTACGACACTTCTACTAAAAGATGTGCAAAAATAAATGTCTTATATTTCCCTTGTGCGGAAAAGAAACAAAATGAACGACGGAACGATGACTGAAGTGATCGTTTGATTTGATCCGGGCAATCACTAGCGATGGTATTGAATTACCGGTGCGCTCAAATGTGCCACGTGCCTCACATCTGTCTACTCAGCAGGATATTGGGTGCCTGAATAGGAGAGATAGATATATGTTACCAAATAAGCCCATTTGGTTAAAATAACATTCATGGCCATGTGGATTAATTGAGAAGTTTGTGTGCAATAATCCGTACATAGTATTCAAATTAAAACCATTATATTTAACATGATAGTAGTTCCAGTATCTTTAAAACCATTATTTGATTTCATATATTTCTCCAACTTTTCAGCCACACAGTTGATGCAGAAAGCCCACAACTCAAAAATCACCAACACTAACCGAGTTTACCAACGCATGTAATTATATTTGCCACTGTCAACTATTGCAAGCGGGCAAAAGCAAAACCTTGAACTGCTCCTTGTCCTCATCCGTAAACTGCGCGCTACTCGGTCTGTCACCAAGTGTACACACTAAACAGCCTCAAGAAATGGCAAGCCGAGGTGCACGCGGAACGCAACGTTCGCTTTGCTGCCGGCAAAAGCATCACTGGCAGCAACTGAAGGAGATTGTTGTTTTATCTAATTTTGTTTCCAGTTTGGCGTTGCCTTGACGCTTCACGAACATCGGCATACTCGGGTTGAACGCAACATTTCCGCTGGCAACCCCTACTCTCGGATGCGCCAAGCCGGAGCTGGAGAGCACCTGGGGAGAAAATGTACTTACCTCAGCGATAGGAAGCAACCGGCTACGACCAAGCGACAACATTTCGCGTAAAGTTGGTGGGTTGGATGGTGGCATTAATTTCCGCTACGTACGCAATCTATCGTTCCACCTGCTGGGCTGGCGGAAGCTCAAGCTGATTTCCATGAAACCCGAATATAGGAGGCAAAAAAGGGGAAACATACTTCGGTGTTCAGAAAAATAGACTTTTTCAAGTGTTACAGTTAAAGAAATAAAGCTTCTCGAACAATAAAAACGAAACAGCCTTACTCTAACCAGCCTTGTCCTCCACAACCGCTTTGTAGTACATCAGTCTCAGAGTCATTATGCTGAATTATGTCGCTCGATTGCGTTCATTAGTGCAGTCCCTGTTTGTCGTTGCCGTTGCCAACTCTCAGCTGCGTTCGAAAGCCTTTTTGCTCCGCCTTTAATGCTATTTATTATTCAATTAGCTTTACCATTTTTTTGTTTCTTATCAGTGGCGTATCATCACCATGAGCGTTAATACACTTTCCCTACAACCCTATGAACGGGACGCAAGGAACAAGATCTGAAGACAGGAGTGAACCATGTGCTGTAAATCGTAGTATGTAATCACATTCGGAGAAATCAATTAGCGTCCAGTTGGGAGAGCATTTGGCGCTTTGGGGCAGGAAATCAGACTGCTTCGCCGTACACGTGATAAAACCATTCGATGTATAGCCGTTATGATCCGGATGATGCTTGGCATTTGAGCTGACTGGTTGGTTGTTGGTACGTTGTCAGGCAGTTACATGTGTATGAGATAGGAAACGATTGTGGTAATTGCTGCCAATCGGAAAAAAAATGCTTTGGTTGCTTTAGTAGCATCTCTCCGGTTCACAGTTTTGTATCTGTTGGCACGATATAGACCACATGCGTTCTAGATAGAAAATAATATTTGTAAACATCGATCTGTCAAGAACAGATACCTAACTCCCACTTTCCCCGTCAGATGGCGCACTAGATGCACCGAAAGGGACGACAGGGTTAGCTTGCGCGACAACTAGTTCTCCCAGAATAGGACCAATCAGGAAGCGGTTCAACTAGGGTCAAGTTCGCACAGCTGATCGAGAACTGGGTGCCATCGCTAAACGCAAAATTAGTAGCAAATATTAAGCTAGAAAGGACAGACGAATTTTTAAACTGCGCAAATAAATATAAACACAAAGCCAGTTCTAAAAACGTCTACCAAGCTACTCATAATAAATAGATAGCTACATCCGTAGCAACAGTATCTATGAAATGCTGTGATTATAACAACCGATCTAGCCTAAATATCTGTTAATTATTAATTTGTGTGAAAAATTGTTCAAATAAGAATGTTTGACGAAATTTTTTCTTTGCCTTCGATCAAAGCGATTGGTAGTTATACAAATCAAAGAGCTTCTTTAATTGATTTAAATATACAGTAAACATTGTTAAGATATATTCCTTTGAGGGAATCTTACTACATGCGTTATGAAGTATGAAAGAAAGCAAATGTGAAATAAGAAAAAAACGAGAACATATAATTTCATATAAAAGAAACAATTCATATTGCCTAGAAAGCAGTATCGACAGCCTTTCGTGTGTCTTGTGATCAATCACGAGTCAAAGTTACACAGGGTTTATTAAATGAGCGTCCTACAAAATGATGTTCCAATGTTTCCTGTGATTCCGTAGTTTTAACCAACGAGGACTGCAAATTAATTGATTATTGCTATTACAAGGATATAATTCACTAGTTCATATCTTCTACGATCTACAGTAGTGATGTGATAAAAATATGAGCAACTATACTTTCACCCTGTCAAACACTAAAGATAAAACGACAGGTGCCGAGACAGGCACACATGGCATGTGGAGATATGTGCTAGTCGATTGTTGACTTAGACTATTTACGCACATTTTGCGGACGAATTGTATTATGTGGAACTATTATTTACAGACTAAAAGCATAATTTGAACTCAGTTTCAAGTCTTCTTGTTTTCCCTTTTTTCGAAAGTGCACATAGATCGTTGATCTATGTAAGGGTGTGGTGAAAATGAGTCTAGCTTATTTATAGTACCTGTAAAGACAATTTGCAAGCCAAAACCACGCAAAACAATTAGTGAAATGGGCTGAAGTATGTTACTGCAGAACTATGATACTTTTAAAATATAATTTAGGGTTTGACAGTATTACGTCCTCTGTATTGGTAGAGTTACGAACGATGAGTGCTTCCCTGTTGAAACAATGAAATGCTAACTAGCGAATAAACCACAAACCACATCTTGTCGATCAGTGCGTTGTCTTTTTAAATGTTTCAACTTATTGCTGGTTGATGTTCCCATTCTAGGTGGCAACCAAGTTAAATTTAGCATCTGTATACATGGCCCATAAGTGATACAGTTAGGCCTTGACCAACAAAGATTGTTGCACCAAACATGAAGAAGAAGAACTGCATTAGCGCTGGATATCGATCGACTGGTTAACTTCCTAACATGTACTCTGTTCGAATTTAAACAGATAAGCTGAGCCACTTTGAGGTTACACATCTGCAATCGATTACTACCAGCAATAGCGTTCATTATTTCTTACCAATACTACACTGTATCGGGTGGATGCTCATCACCATAAAAAATAAAAGCTGGCTGGAGTAAAACCCCATTGAAGCGTCAAAATCTCTTTTTTACATGGTGATTGCATGGACATACGAGAAAGTAGCGCCATTTGAGAGAATTTCATAGGCTCAAAGACAGGCCGGATATTTCCCTACTAACGACATCTTTCAACCTAACTCAAGTGATTTTTGCCACTGGTGACGTTAATCCGCATGTAAAACAGTTTTGTTTTGTTTTGAGAAGTCATTCTATTTCAACTCTAAATGTAGGAAGCGATATCCTATAATTTTGAGTTCTTACAGCAAAATGATTATTTATCCTAACAATAAAACAAAAATTTATTCCTTCAAAATCTGTTTTAGAGTGAAAGAAAGACCGATATGGAAGGATAGTTGTTTAAATTTTTTCTTGAACCATTATCAAACAAGGTTTTCTAAAACCAGTTAAATGTAGTTTTAATTTTACTTTGTTCGACAGAGTTCAGTTAATGGAATGAAAAATTCACAATTTAATATAAAATTGACCGTACCATATTTTCTCCACGCAAGCTTCTTCAAGTTAAACGATAAGTATCGCAAGCAAATTGAAATCAAAAGACAGCAGGAACAAAATAGTCTAACTACCATTAAAATACGGAAACGATGCTCCACATAAAGCCCCCCATACCATGCTGCTAATGAGTATCAAAGGAACAACCACGGCTAAATACTCTGCCAACAAAGTGTCCACGATATTCAAAACATTCACCGAAACAGTTTGTTTTCGTCATGGTACATTGTCACAGTATATAAATGGTATTTTCTACTCTAACCACTTCCTCAGCGTGCTTTAATTTCCATCACTAACAGCTCACCATACAAAAGCGGCCCAATTAATTTCTCCCATTAAAATCGCTCATTATCGAGCTCCATCCAACAACAAAAGCGAAGCCTACAACTGACCGAGTTTCAAAAAGATCCTCCAAAATGGTCTTCAGTCCAAATTTTTCCTATTCATGTGTCCCAAGCTTACTTCGGTTGGTGGCGAGGTATAATTTTTCCCACTTTTGTGTCCGTTTTGTTTATTCAAAAGCTTCTACGCTAGTCGCTGCCGTTAGTTGAGAGCAAATCATTATGTCTTCATTTTACAGCACACAGCCAAACACGAATTATGCACAGTGAAGGACCAAGTTTTTGTACTTTTAAGTTTCAAAGCCATCGTTCTCGTCCACTCGAGTGGATGCTTGCGAATTGAAATCTGCAGTCACTTGGACTAGATTTGTTTTCGTGAAAATGACAGAAAGTTTACACCATAAACCGATGGAAAGCAGTAACGGCTCTGCAGTAATGGGCACGTGAAAAATAATACAATTATTCAGATTCATTATATAAATGAGGGAAAACGTGTTGTCACTTTGTAAATTTGCAGTCACAAAATACTGCAGCAATAGCACCTATGGTGTTGTTCTTTTCCAGCTTGTTTGAAATTCAAACACATTCATTTTCACAGTGCAATGTTTCTTTTACTAATCAGTTTACTCTTGTTGCACACAATCTTTGCAATGTCCTTTAAAGGATGATGATTTTGCTTTGGCAAATGCTTTTTAAACAAAATTTCATCATAATGGTTTGCGCTCCAGTTGACATAAAGTTCCATCAATTTGTTCGCATAAAACACACTCCACGCCGAGAAGAAAGACAATGCTGCTCTGCGGCAAATGAAGTTATTCAAAACAAATAACAATAATTACAAAAATAATGACAACAAATAACATAATAATAACATAACAAAAATCAATCATCGTCATGGTTACCGCCGCCAAACTACGCAAATTTTTACTGTGACTCTCGGAAAATCGACTGGCCAGTTTTCCAGTAGTAATGACACTCATAAAAGACTTTTGCTTGTTATCCATCCGCTCTTTCGTCCGGTTGAAAGCGAAATCGGTGGCCAAAGTTCGTCCCAACAAATTGTTTTCAATTTCCTCCCGTGACAAACCAGTAAGCTGGGGCGATCATCCAAGCTGGAAGGCCCTTTTTCCGGTTTATCAAGCCGTTTACTTTATCTTCCTCAATATTTAGTGCCCGAAGGCTCGAGTCAATGTGCAAATGGTGATGGGGAAAAAGAGAGGAAGAGTGAAATTGAAATATCGCAGCTGCTGCTACTGCTGCAACTGCGTCGCTGCAAATCGATCTCTATTTTATTGCCAACTCTGTTTTGCGGTAGATAAGCAAGCGTGCGCTAGCGGAAGATCGAAAGGAAAATAAATTGTTCCTTGTCCAAGCCCTGAAGGCCCTGGTTCAAGAGTGAAGGAGGGGAGAAATTGCAAAGATCATACTGGTCGGCTTGCGATAAAATGTCATCCTCATTACCCTCCCCCGAGAGGTTCGTACGGTTTGATTTGTCTTTGTTATTTCAACTGTTTCCCTTGCCACTGCGTCCAATTACGCCGTATCCAAGCCCAACTTTTCCTAACCGGTAAGACAAAATAAACCCACAAACTCTGCACCTTCTTCCCTTGCCAGCCTTTATAATGATGACGTTGGAATTTCTTGCATTCGCGCAAGCTCGAGCTTGTTCCATCTGCAGCAAACGTCTCCACCGGAGTCGGATTTCGATAAAAACAATATTGGTGATTGATTTCTGAATTAAATTTCTATCTATTACTCATGGTCCTGGAGGGTCAGATGGTGCACAGATTCAGCCATTTGCATAAAGAGGCTAAAGGGAAGCGACTTTTTAACTTTTCCCTTGATTGTTTTTCGTGATTATGTCATTCGTTTTGTCAATCGGAAGGTAGTAACGTCTCTGTCTTACTTACGGATTTGTGTTCCCATTTAAATTCTTCTTTTATTTCACTGAGATAGTTTCAAATAATTGCATGAAACTATTTTCATAATATTCTTCTTATTAGTTTCCAGTCCTTGTCGAATTCTTCAGAAAAATGAATATTTTTTAATAATTGTTATGTTAACATAGTATAACAAACCGTGCGGCACAGACATTTTTGAATAATAATATCATATTTATCCTCAGCAAAACAAGCATCCTCTTCTTATCTAGCTTCCAACCAAGAATCTTCCCAAGCTCCTTAAAACAAATGATTGAATTCAGGGTGGCTTTTGTTTGCCATTTACCAGTGCTAGCTCTTTTGCATCCTTCTTGCGTGGATATCATCCTCCAAGACTCTCGTCAGCTGCCGAATGTCCTTGTGCTGCCTGGATCTAGTATCGAGAAGCTCCACTTCAAATGATTGATCGAAATAATTAAATTTCGATCGATAGCTTGGAGTCTTTTTGCTTGAAGGGTTGTCAGCTATCTCTCGTTTATTCCTTCTGTGTTATTATTCTTTCCTTTTCCCTCCTTTAAGGCAAAACAGAGGCAAATTGAGTAAAGGTTGCCATCAGGGGCTGGTTTTCATTTGTTAAATTGCGTCATTTATAATATGCTTGACTCATCGCATCGAAAGCACCACCTCGAGTAACGATCGACACGAGTGTGTCATGGAGGCGCACGAAGCGTGACAGGGTGAGTGATTCCTTTTGCTCATATTTCACTGCTAACGAACTGGAGTGCGCGAGTGTGAACAGGATGGTGTGCTAACATGTACAGTATGGGCAGGTGAAACATGCACGATGGAGCAAATAAATCGTGTCCGGTATGGAAAACTATGTCATCCACCTGCTATAATGATAAATGAACACTGCATGCTAATAAATATGTAATAATACCACAAGACATGTTGTATATAAACTTTCAATTAAACCAAAGATATGTGAAGAACTACAAGAAAATGACATTGGGGTTTACTTGAATACTGACATTTAATGTTGATTCCAAGTGAATAACTTATCTCGGATTAAAACAGCTACCGTTTTCATAGATCATGTACTATTTTCCCACACAGCACAGTCAAATTTCACTGTCAAATACACGTACTGAACATGTCAAGTATTTCCTCCAGCATTTTGCCTTTAAAAACACTACCTCGAATAAATCCTCAAGCATTATGAGAACGCAAACCACCCTGTCAAGCTCATAGCTCTAATCGGCCAGGTTCAACCGACCACTGACAAACCCATTCATTCTCAACACGGTACTGCAATCTGTAGCAGAGCACCGCTTGCACCGTATTTCTAACGTCTCTGCGCCCGAGGCACTCTGCTGTGTTTGACGTTGACGTTTGAGAAATAAAAACATATTTTAAAGATTTCCATACCATAATTAATCAACCCTCTCCCAACATTCATCTTAACGATGCTTCCCTGCGTACCTTCTGGTATTGAATCTGGAATCGTTTAACCATGAAATACGAGCACTTTTGGGATCACCAAAGACCATCCCATCACATGACGCACAGGGCTTTTGGGTTGAAATTCGGTTTGGTGCGCTGGTAGGAGATCCACATCTGGCAGCACAGTTCTGTGGCACCATTTTCCGGTGAGTTGAATGTCACGTCATTTCTATGAAAATTTATAACCACTCATCTCACCTGCTCGTTTGTCTTTCATTCGAGTCGGAGACGGTGGCAGAATGGTTTCCTGGATTTCCTCTCCCTCCCATTATGTCTTGCAAACGACACCAGCAGTAATTGAGAGGAAAACGAAAAAGGATCATTCAAATGATCATTACCAGTGAATAATATTTCCCAGCAAAAGCGGAGCTAGGACACGATGTTTGCTTATCTCGATGCGGACACTACCGTCCTTTTGAACGAAACAATAAAGGTTAACTATTGCGGATGGAACTCCCTGTGGCGGACACACCTGTTCATATAAATTAAGCAGAGGAATGATGGTTCCAATGATGAATCATCTGCACCTTGTTGTAGCTGCTGTGTCAGCAGTAACAGTCTAAGCTGTGTCATAAACTTCTGACGTTTTGAAAATTATCACTATCATCAACAAAAATACGGCGATAACCCTCAGAGAGAAGTTCGAAAGTAAGTTCCTTATCAACCAATGTGTCTGTCATAGTTGAGAAACTTTGTTCGTTAATACGTCATTAATCAATCTAGTCATCAATCAATCAATCAATATGTCAAATCAGGTATGTTTTGCTGCAGAATATTTCAAATATAGCATATTTCAGAACAAACCAATTATAAAATATTACACATTGTAGTTTCTATACATTTAAACGAATATAATTTTAAACTATTTCACGTAAATTAAGAAGCTGAGCCAAACAGAAAGTCCGTCTGATGTAATCTTTGCAAAAGTAACGCTCTACAAATGCTTAGGATCAAATTTTCATCGTCTCATCGTAGGCAGCAACAAGATTGATTTAATGATAGACATTTTGGGCACGAGCTATTTGCTCAAAGTGCCAAATGGAATGCAATTTAATTTAATGGCTCGGCTGTGTGCGTGTATCGTAAATGACCGCATGATTACATCGTCCGTTCCTATAGCTAGGTTCGGTTGGGATGCGTAATTGTATCAAAGGTTGGAATTAGGATTGATTAAATTTCAACGTAACTATTACGCATTTAGCGCATTTGTGTATGTCGAGGGGTAGACCGTTTCGTTGTGTTTTGTTTAATTGCAAGTTAATGTAGGCGTCATTGCAGTTGCTTTCGAATGAATTAATTTGTGGCAGTGATTTGAATATGTCCTGAAACCTGAGAAATATAAGAAAAATTTGTAAAATATTTAAACATAAATGTATACTACTAAAGAGTATTGTTTATGCAAATCTTTTGCAAGATAATTTTTTACATTTAATAGCCTCTTCCTCAAACGACCTCATTCCACAGGAAAGGCATAGTTAAAATCCTATCACCAACCGGAAGCAGTCTTTTCCGCTTTTATTCAAACTACCCCATTCAGGTAAAGGCTCCATCCCGTGCCATAATCCTTTTTCATGCAGGTCCTCCTTAAAATTGCAAACATAGCACTGTGCTCCAAACCGGTTCACTGTAGCCATCGGGTGTATAATGTAAGCGGAAGCGATAAAAAAGGATCAACCATTTAATTTGTTCCCCAAATCTCCCATATTAACCCTTTATTTTCCATACAAAAGTCAGCAGCCCTACAGGTGGGGACGACTCCATGCCTGAGAAGCGTTGAACACAGCAAACTACCAGCTGCAGGCATTTCTCATTTAAACCGCTATCACGCATACTGAAAGCAAAGGATTCCATGCTAAAGCCGACAATCAATTTTTGGAATCGGGAAACATTCAGGAGAAAAAAAAAACATTTTGGAGTTGGGACGCGAGAAGGATTGGTAATGAGGTTGATTATAATTGTACTTTTAGAAAGGGGATTTGTTTTTGTCCTCCGAGAGCAAAGTTTCGGATTAACATTCGTCTGTGTTCATCGATGTGTGCGAAAGACATCAATCGTATCACTTGGCTATTTGATTAGCGCAGCTCGTCCATCAGCACGTACTGTTCCGTGGATGAACCGATCGACAGTTCGAACAGACTATCAGGCATGGCTCTGATAGTCCGGATCGCTGGAAGTATGTTGTTTTACGTGCTCAAATCCAAATAACTTTCACCCAGTTTTACCTCAAGCATTTCCCCTTTTTCGCAATTCGAAGTAATTCGAACGTTGCCTGGCTAGCTCTGCTATCAAATGGCCTGCCAAAGGCCAAAACCTATCCTACGCCTAACGGCTGTTGATGAACAAGTGAAAGTGATTTTTGGCATCTTCAGGGGTGGAAGATGAAAGCTCCTGCAAGTGGAATTTTCAATGTAGTCAGCTTGGTTCATCTCCATCGGAACTTCCAAGGCTGAGTTTTTGTTCAGTTCGTGTCTTCCTGTTCAATACCTGCTGCAGAGCTGATGGCTCTTTTTCAGCACCTCGTAATCGTGTTTTCTATACTTTTTCTCGAAATAACACACACTTTATGGAACAAAAAACAAACACGCACACACGTACACACGCATACACACTTACGGAGTACGCTGGATGGAAAAGGGATTAAACATTGGAAAAACATGCCGCCTGATTTAAAACAACACTATGGCCGCTATACCGCGCCCGGTCGGTGTTTTCACTATTTCACCATGCCCATGTGTATCTGCATATCCATCAGACGGTCCGAGCCACCCAATCCCAAGAAGCTGTCCGGTTGTTTTGCTTTCCACACTCTGTTGTCGGTTGTGTTTGGAAAGCTTTGCTCCTTTGGGGTCGTTTCGCCGTAATCCCGGAATAGCCAATCAGATTGAAAATAAACGTCCAACAAAGTAACACCTACAAGGGGACTTCCCTATCCTTTTTGGAAGAAAACTGTTCGAGAAGAGAGGAGGCTGAAAGTTTCGACAGATGATCCGGTACACCCTTTCTTTCGGGGAAAATTTCCATGAAGAACGTTCGGTCCGATAATGGCTGGCTGTTGTCCGCAAGTTTGCTAGAATGTCTGTTAACTGGCCCTTTCAATAGCCATTGTGATGGTAAACTGAATACAAAACCACGTGTTTTGTGGAGGTTTGTTAGGGAGGTGTTGGATGTTGTTTTCCATGAGGAGGATTAAAATTTATAAGCTGCTAGTAAGACTTTGATGTGTGGCTGTTGTCCGAAGTATCGTGTCTGCATCATTCACGCTCTTGTCTGTCATGTATAATGTTGATGAAATTAAATCTTATTACATAAATGCATCCACTTCATAAACTGAGGTTAATTGCAACGTAAAGAGAGTTTTTTCCCTTCTATGTCCTGGTGTTATGTACTGTACCTTTACCTACACCATTAACTTCCAAAACGTTAGATCATGCTTCATCCTGTCACACAATATTGAGCAACTAAAGATGAAGTCATCCGGTACCTCGATGACCTAGTTCTTATTGAGTAAAGCGTTTAATACAATGCCTTAGAGGGGAAGAATCAAAATAAGACTCATAAAAATCAAGAAATAAAAAAAAACTTAATTCTAAAACATCCACAACCGTTTGAAAAACTGCAAAACTCACTCAGCGATGCTTCCAATAAAGCCGTAAACACAATTCAATTTACAACCAGCTGAAACTATTCCCATGCATTTTGACCAATCATTTTACTCGACACCTAACTGCAGCTCGAACTGTTTGATCGATGTGAAGCAAGCGTAGTTCAACTGTATTAGTGCTCCCAAGCCACCTTAAACAAGCGTAATTCTTTACATGAAACAAGCGTAGCTGCGCGATGATTTCCCACTAAGAAACCACCTTCTATTGACCCAAATTCCTATAGACCGTTCCTCAATCGACACTTCGAAATAATTTTCTCACTCAATCTTACCTCGTTTTACAAAACACCGTGTGGCCGCCATGTTTCACTGTGTGAAAGAAACTGCTGCTCCAGAAGCTGCTGGTGCTATTGACGGAAGTTTCTAATTAAAACTTCACATTCTACCTCGCTCGCTTGCGGTAGAAAAACACGCCTCAAAGCAGTGCTTTTTTAGTGGAAGCTCGCGAGGTTTGTGCTTCCCGGGAGGAGAAAGTTGTCTTCTACTACACTTTTTGTTTTTACTCTCTCTCTCTTTCTTGCTCACCCTCTGCTCATCTCAACCTCAAACCCTCGGGTACTTCAACAGTGAACTTCGCGTTTGCGTTTGCCAAGGTGCATCGGAGCATTGCAATGCATATGCAGAGTTTTTTGTGTTTAGTTTCATACGAGGTTGGGAAGAAACCTTCCGTGTGTATCCAATAAGCACAGCTGCTCAGGAAGCGAACCTTTAATTGTTTCTGAACCTTTCCGCATGTGGTGAAGAGTTTTATACTTTCAGAAAATGCACCTCCTGCTGATTCACTGTGCCCTTACCATCCTACATTGAATCTGACTCGCGTGCGAGCGAAATTGTGCAACATGTGCATGGCGTGCATCGCCTGAAAATAATAACTCCCACTGCATCTGCGCTCTATAGTTTTGCATTTCTGCGCACGGAAAACTCCTATTCAAAAATGAAGAATAAGAAACGAGATTGAAAAAGAAACAACTTTCACGCCATCCTAGAACGTGACGTTGAACAACATCTCCAACCATGCAATAATTAAAACTCGATTCCGGCTAGCGAAAGTTTCTTTGCCAATGCCAGTGGAGTGATCGAAACGTACAAAAAGCCGCCTATGGCTCTTTATCTCCTTCTCCCGTCTGCTTCAACGTATCGATGGTTCGGCAGGTGGGAGAATCTCTTAATTGAAGCTTCTTGGGTTTTCTTCCAATACTCCTTTTGCTTTTTCTACCACCCTTTCAATCTGTTAGCTCGCAAGTTTTGTTTTGTTTTGCGACAGATTATTTGTCGATTACCGGATTGGTAATGACGGTGCACGGAGACTTTTAAACCGGCAAAATGAAGCGCAGTTGCTTAAACTTCTCTTTCCTTTTCCCCCACACTCATTTCCTTGAAAAGTCTGACAATTTCTGAAAATGCAATTCCTTGCAAAAGCTCCAATTCAGTGCATTTGGCTGAATGTCGGTCAATCCACTGGAGAAAGCAATGCAATAGTCCTTTTTTACCCCTCCTCGTTTCCGAGTTTCATTCATTGCAAGCTGCTTTATCGAAAATCGAACACCGTCTCACCGGTCGATGAAATGTTGTGATTAAGCGCCCTTAAGCCTGAAAGTTCCTGGCAGCAACTCGGAATGACGGAAAGGCAGAGTGTTGTTGAGCGTGTACGGTGCTACATTAAATACACAACACCTCATTTTCTCGCTCAACCCTTTTCGGACCATTCCCCTCCATCTGAACGATGGGAAAAGCTATCCCGGTGCAAAAGCAATACACACAGCCAAACGACTTATAATGAAGCAGCTGAAAAAACACCTCACTGATGGCAACGGGAAGGGTAACAGGAATGAAATGGAAGAAAATCCTCCAGCAAGGCGGATTCTGCAATAACCGTCCCACGGTCGATCTTCGGCAAACGGTTCTTGGTTCACTTCGTGGGTTTGTGTTTGTGCAATCAAATCTCAATTCAAAGCTCCTCCTTCTTCTCTGCTATTTCTGCTTCAATGCCTCCAACATGGGACAAAACAATAAACTGGACCATTTAATATCTCGAGCGTTCCCCCAGGGACGTTGCATCCTTCATTGTGTTTGCAACAACAAACACAGAATCGTACACAGTGCAATCGATGGCTTCAAGTTTTGTGTGTCGTTTTTTGAGTGTTTCTTATTGCATCGAAGCACCATTTCCCAACCCGCTCTGGCCGTAAGATCACACCGGCTTACCAACAACTCAGCCAGTCGAGCCGTATACCATCGGCTCTGTATACTAATCCCCAAGTGCCGAGGAGTGCAATTGTTTGTCCAACATTGTTGCTAAAGTGCAATTTTTCATCATTGCTCGCTTTTTGCTGCCATTTGTCGGTGACAAAACCTTTTACCTTTGGGGTCCTGGGTTGCAATCGAGTGTGGAGCGCGAGAGCAGTTTTCAAGCGACGAAATAAATTGGATTCTCGCATTGTTCACCTGATACAGAGCGAAATCAGAGACCAGGTGTGGCACTACATCCGGTGTCGAATCCGGTTTAATTAAGATGAATCGAATACGAACCTAACAGTGCCACCGTAGTGTAATGGCGATATTAAATCAATAACTTTTCACACAAATCATGCAACCCGTTTCGTGGTCAGTGCGGGTATGAGAAATGCAGGTTTAAACTTTTCTTAATGTGGCTGTAGCAGTAATGTGTTGAATTTTGTTGACATCCTGATGTAATGGATGGTGAAATAAACTCATGAATAATTGAAATTTTGCAAAACAACCACCGCTTGAAGCAGCTAACAAACGATCGCTAATTAGTTCTTCTTGGAAAATATAAAAAAGAGCCACAATGCTCTCATCTTCGTAGCTGGTACGATGAGGAGTTCATTTGTTTATATAAAACATCCATCAATGCATCATGCTGAAGATTCAATTATCTTCCAGAACGATGGACACTGGACAAAATTCTAGTTGAATCGTAATGATTCGCGTCCGCAACATCGTCATAATAGATCAAGCTGTTAATGGTAAGTGTCCAGTAGCCATTAGCATGGTGAAAAATAAAATAATCCTACTGTGGTTCAGCGTATCATGATCGTCAGGGTACAGCGGACTGGCCAAATTTTACGAATGGATCATGACGATGACCTATTGTCGAATAGATGTGATTTTTGATAATAGTTTATTGAATGCTGATATAGAGTCATAAAAGTCATTTATGTAACATAATGAAATGAGTTTGTAATGAAAACGACTACCAGCCTCTAACGAAACTCTCAGTTGAACATTTATAATTAATTCCTCAGAATTGACGTTAATACACTTCCCAAATGTTTGTAAGATGAATTAGGAATTAATTTTTCAATTGCGATTATTGTAATTGCTTTCAGAGAATTCGAAGCGAGCAATCTATATGCAACAGACGGTGTTTGGTCCGTGAAATTAAAAACAGTTCTAAGAATTAGCAGTTTTTCCTATGTTATTTTGTACACTTTAGAAAATCATCCATTGTGTTGCTGCGAGCGGCATTTGCGATAATAATAGCATATTGTCTTACAAGCAAACGGTTAGTTCATTTTCGTTCATCATCGAAAATAAAGCTTGTCCAAGCACTGTTTGCAGTGGAAGCAAACATCACTACAACTGTATCCGATTTAAACGATGTGGAGTTAAACCAGATGTACAAAGGTGGATCCAACTCGCATGGATGCAGGAAACAGCGCATGATTTATTGCTTCGAGCTGAGGCCAAAGATAAGACAAAAAGGTGTTCCGGAAAGGTTGCTTCCATGTGCTTGTACTATTACATCCGTGGATTACGTATCAAGCTGGCAGCAAGGGTGTTGCTCGGTTTATTGCAAACTTCCGGCTAACTCTTTACCATGAGTTTCGTTGCCTCACTAAACGCCCGTTTTCGTGTCGGAGGAAAACGGTCTTGGCAAATGAAAAATAGCAAACTGTGTGCTACTTGGGGGAGTGCGTGTATGTGTAAGTGGTGTGCTACCAACGTGGTTGCCTATTAAAATAATGTATGTCCCTGGCTGGTTTAATGGTGCCATTCGCTCAGGCCCAGGCAGACACAAGGTCACCAAGGCGTTAAAATGCTTCGTTAGGCAGAGTGAGCGTGTCTGTATGCGTCTGTGTGCATGGAAAGTTGTTCCCCGGCAAGACAAAGTGCAGCCAAACAGGGCACTCTTCGATGGTGTTTGTTTGGCACTGCGATTGGTCCGAAAAGCAGTTAGTTAGTACCATTTGCTCGCCGTGTTGCATACATTCTGGCGCTAAAGCTCGCAAAAGGGTAGGTTTTATACGAAATGAATTATTAATAGTTATGCGCGTGTCTGTGCTGCATTGCTTTATTAAGCGAACACAGTTGTATGTGTGTTGTCCACAATCTCGCAAAAAGCTCTTCCCATTGCAGGTATTCAAATTGGCTGTGACGGTCTATAATAGCCGGATGCGCTTTTCCTTCTTCGGCTATAAAATTACCAAGAACTACTAATACCATCACCGCAACTGCTCTTTCGTGCAAAGAGTAAAAGTTGCACCAGGTGACTCAGCATGATATCGCGTAGTGGAAGGCTGTGACGCTGCGACACTCCGCAAGGGGTGCATTTAATTTCAACCGGTGTGTCTGAGTAACTTGGTCCGTCGTCATCGTCGTCGTGCGCTAGAAAGTTTTCCCATTTTACACCGTGTGTACTCTATCTAATTCCAATCAATTACATGCACCAGATACCTTGCACCGGGGATACCTCGTTTCGGGTGGTTTTTGCGCCAGACACGTGCGCACGTTTCGTCTCGGTCGTTTTCTTGATGCAGTGTCCCTTAGCTCCTTACATCCCAACTACTGTGAAGTGCACATCGTAATTGGGTGCACAAACGACACGTGATGATGTGCAGAACGAGAGGGAAAAACGTTTTGCACGCTGGTACGTCACCCGTGTTCCCTCTTCTCGGGAGCAACCGATGACAACTCCTTCATTGAATGAAGTTTATCCAAACAGTGTACATTTTAGACCAGAAAGAGAGGAATATATACAAGCAGTCTCATCAACGGATCACACTGGGTTAAAAGTTTGTCCTGCAAAGAGAGCATTTTTTGCCACTTTTATTTCCCATCCACAGCCTGTCCTAACGCCGGAAAGACGTTAACGAAAATTTAAAAGTGCTCCATCAGGGGACAGTCATTCTGCTTGGTCCCCGTAAAAAGATATCCATTGCCAGATCTTTTCGATACCTAGGGGTTTGGTTTGATAGCAAAAATGTATGGAGGACACATATTGACTATCTGGTACAGAAGTGTACAAGAAGAATCAATTTTCTCAGAACGATTACCGTACTCTGGTGGGGTGCACACCCCAAAGACGTCCTTAACATATATAAGACTACGATACTGTCCGTCATGGAGTATGGTTGCATATGCTTCCACTGGGCAGCCAAGTCGCATTTAATACGACTTGAGAGGATTCAGTATCGCTGTCTTAGAATCGCGCTAGGTAGCATGAAGTCGACTCATAACATGTCACTCGAAATGATGTCCGGAGTGATGCCGCTAAAGCTACGTTTTGAGCTACTATCGCTTCGCCTTTTCGTCCGCTCTACAGTATCAAATCCCTTGATAATCGAGAACTTTGAAACACTGCAAGAGATAGGTTCTACAAGCAAAATCATGAAGGTCTATCATGATTTTGTTTCCTTACAGGTGCACCCTAGTACTTCTTAAAGTATAACTAGTGCCAGCTTACCAGAGTCCTGCAGTTCCATTTTAAGTGTAGATACCTCATTGAAGGAGGAAATTAAAGGTATCCCCGATAACCTTCGCCGGATGACAATTCCCAGCAAATTTGTGGAGAAACATGGCCATGCTAACAGTAACCATTTTTATACTGACGGATCCTCATCAGAGCAGGGCATTGGATTTGGTGTATACAACACGTGCTCCGAAGCATTCTTTAAATTACGCCAACCATGCTCAGTATATGTAGCGGAGCTCGCCGCAATCTTTTATGCCTTATTACTGATAAGTGCATGCCCAGCGGATCAATATGTAATTTTTTCAGACAGCTTAAGCGCTATTGAAGCATTAAAATCCGTAAAGGCTGTTAAGAGCCCAGACCATTTTGTGAAAGAAATTGTAAAGGTTTTAAGCTCACTGTTTGAAAAGTCGTTTCGCATATCGTTAGTATGGTTACCTGCTCATTGTGGTATACCAGGAAATGAACAGGCAGACCATTTGGCCAAAAGGGGAGCTGCAGAAGGGTCTTTCTTTGATAGGCCTATCCTTCCTCATGAGTTCTTGCAGGCCCCACAGGCGTTTTGCATGGCACGTTGGCAAAATCTGTGGGACTCGGATGAACTCGGAAGGTTTCTGTATACAATCACTCCTCGTGTAAGCTTGAAGCCTTGGTTCCATAACACCCCTGGCGATCGTGCGTTCATTCGAATGATGTCTAGACTTAGGTCTAATCATTTCGCATTGGGTGCACATCTCCAGTGTATAGGACTGGTCGACTCCAAGGTATGTGGCTGCGGGCTTGGATTCCACGACATGGATCATCTTTTGTGGTCCTGCGTGGAATACGAGTCTGCTCGACCTGCCTTGCTGGACGCGGTCGAAAGACTGGGAAAATGTACTGATATTCCGATTTGGGATATATTAGCGGCATCGGACTGGGAATTCCTGAAGGCCATATTCGATTTCTGTAGAGAGAACGGCTTAACTGTGTGACTTTCCTTAAGTAAAATGTCTGTGAACCAACCAACGGCCTTTTTTGACCGTTACTCAGGAAAAAAAAAAATATGTTCTTAAGCAGAACATTACCTAAATGGAAGAAATTTTGAACTGTTGACTCAAAATTGACGAAATACTCGATATTGAATTAATTTAATGAATTTAAATACGATTTTGTGCACGTTATTTGGATATATTGCACATCAGCTGGTTGCTGTGATGCTTTATCCGTCAGATATTTCACCTGTCAAATAGTTCATTTCGCTGTATATTTCACCTCATTTGGCCTCGCGGTAATGAAAGTTGCCTCTCAAATGTCTGGCTGTTGTAAGTGATTAAGTAACGAGTAAAGAACATTCTTCGACCCTGATTTGTTTCACCTTGATCGTGCTCTTCCTGCTTGTATCAATTTTGAAACTATTATTCCCCAATAATACTGGTTGATAGAACCGTACGAGATGTTTGCTGAAAAGAGGCTAAAGGCCATGATGTGTTCGTTCCAGATATGGTAATCGTTGTTGATGGAACTAATCGACCGATAAAAGATTTATGAAGGCTTCGTTTCACATAGGTCTAGTTTACAATGTACACATCAGACCTAAGGTGAGTGGGATTTGGGATCATCGGTTTATTGAACTTTCGATTTTAATCCTTTTTCCACGGAACACGGGAAGGGATGGGTCCTGTTGCGAAATCACTGTACTATCCTAAAACCTTCTGACCCTTCAGATACAAGCTAGTAACAAAGTTGTGCAAGCATTGGGTATTATCTGTCCGATAGGTGATGTTTCTGTTCGTAGCATCAACATCATGTTTGTGAATAGTTAATTACACTTTGATGACGACGTGTCTTTGATAACGAGACTCGGGGACGGTCAGCTGTCTCGATTGGGCTGCCCCTTTATCCACACCGATATCGGGTTGTATTTCAAAACTGCTCAGCTTGTACCGTTGCGAGACACTTACAACTTTTCGTGACAACCCGTTGTCTGGTATTGAATATCGATCCGCTGGGGAGTTTTGGGTTCGATTTTAATTGATTGTTCCCACAAGCGGCATTCGAGCACGCGGACGCACACGGCACTCTCGTTTAATTAGTTTTCGGTTCCGTTTGATTGGGTCGGAAAAGACGATGCACGGTCACAGACTAATTTCGGATGCTCTTTGAACGTTTACGAGCGTTATCGTACGCGCAAGGACGAATTACCAAGAACCCTTTGGAGTTTCTTACAGTTGCGGCACTCACTGCCGGATGTTATTTTCACTTGATTGGGTCACAATATTGTGGAGATGGTTCCTTTTTCCGGAGACATCTTTCTAGCTATATTGTGGAAAGGGTTTGGCTGATCGTTTCTGGTGCGACGATAAAATGCATCAAAGTGGAAAACAGGAAAAGGGTATTCTAGGGTAACATGGTATATTTAACCATAAGCCTCAGTATAGACGGAGCGTGAAATTTGCTCTACAAGGAGATGATGAAATGTCTTGTAAATTGCCTTACAATCTATTAAAAGCATTGTGATGTTGTTCGCTATAGAGGCTGTATTCTGTGAAATATCTTCTGGGGTTCTTCGGTACCTTTTCAGTTGATTTTTCCCATTTCCTCACGTTCCTTACTCACAGATGATGAAGTAATAAGGAAAAATTTGACTGTTTTTATCCCAAATTGATCAAGGGTTATCTTGTCTTGTGTGCTTAACGTTTCTTAGATGTAACAAAAGGTCAAAAGCAAGGAGCTTACTGCTTAAAACACGACATAGACGCCTAAAGGTATGCAATCCTTCGGCATACTAAACTTATTAAGCAATTTATTCCTTAACTGTCTTCACTTAACTTAACTCTATGAATTATAATAAGTTTTGGCACTTCGAGCAGTTGAAAGCACAAGAATTTCCCAGAACCTAGGGAAGCTTACTACTTTGCACTTTCAATGCAACACGCAACGAAAGACGCAACGCCTGAAAGTATGCAATCATGCTTAGCACATTATTTATGCATCAATTACACTGGAACGAGATTGAACGACAAAAGATAGAAATGATTACATTACTTAAATGATTGAACTTGTTCGTCTTTTCCCAGAATTTCTGATCCGTTTCTATCCTCACCACTCTCACGCTTATTATTCCCCAGTGGAAAAATCAATCCTCATGGCTACCGTTTGATATTTGCCGGCTGAAAATGCTTGTTTTAATTAGTGAACAGGAGCAAGAAGCAGGAGGCAAAATATCAAATCATCTTGCAAAAGGACATTCGATGTACCGACCTTTATCGTTCGATGAAATGGGATGGTTTTAATTAAATTTTATTGTATCTCTGCTACGTATTGGTTTTGTGTGGTTTCGTTTTGGAATCGCTTACGAACGTAATGAGATTATGCGTTTTTGTAACGATTGTCATTTTGTTAAACCCCTAGAGTGGAGAGATACTCACATACAGAGGGAGTTAGAGCGACAACGAGTGTCTGCAAAGCTGTGTATCCGCATCTTTAATCTGTACGGATTTATTGCACTCACCGACGAAAGTTTTAAATTGGACAAACTTCCGCTCCTCTATACAGTCCTAACTTAACCTGTTCGCGTCCTTCCTGTTTAATTTCCATCCTAAAGCTCGTGACTAATCTTCTACGGAAAGTGCTGCTATCCCTCGCCCGGAGATTGGCTGCATTAGTGTTCGAGTTAGCTTTTGGTGCCATGTTTCAACTGCGTCCGGTGTTTCACCTGAAGGCAACATGCATAATCTCTCATCCCACTCTCAAAAAAGGATTAACCGAGAGCAAGCGGTCAAGGATGTTTGGTCAGGGATTTGTGCACGCTTCCGGGTGGATGAGTGCGCCCGGTGTGGTTGCAGCTGCTTAGCTACCGGGACATTATGCAGAAACTGGGTACCGAACCCGATTATGCAGAATTCGGTTCACGGTTTCATCGTTTGCGATTCGCGCAAAAATCGGAAGCAACCAGCAATGCGATATCTAACGGGATGAAAAACGGCGCTCGGTTTGTGGTATTTACGCACCATCCATATCGATTGGCTATCTTTCGCTTGGAATGACCATTTGCTCGATGTGATTAGATGCCTTTCGGTGGTTTTCAGCAGCAGATAGACGAGAGATAGAGTGCGAATGAGTTGTTGCGGCGGCTGGAGGACCAGTTGATCATTAGCCCTAGGAAAACGGTCCCAGAACCGTGCGCTTGGATTGTAAAACGCCGCCTCGGATGAAGGATGATCACTCGTTTGGGAAGACAGTTTACTGCTGGGGATGGACCAGCCAAGGACAAACATATAAATGAGTGTCTTAATTGGATTATAAACTTTTTTTCACATGGGGGCGTGTTAACTTGGTCGTTGCAGAGAGCGATGGGATGGAATGACGTCCTAATATTATGTTCCATTTGGTCACGTTTTGTGCACTGCAGCATCAACCGCTCGAACGTTACTGCACAGACACACAAATTGAAAGTTATCGAACACAGTCTACCTTCACCGAGGCATCCATTCGAATGAAGCCAGTCGTTTGTTGGCTGGTGCTGTTTGACCAAATGTTGAAAATCGCCCAGGCAGTGCCCAGGCAATCGTTACAAGCGCCAGTACGAGCGGATGTAGTTTTTCTTCCAATCTTCCATCACGCTGCAGCCTTTTCGAATGGATCGTTGCAGCCATCGTTGTGACTAGTCACATCCAATGCTTGTCTTGGACGACGAAGTGTAGTTGTTCCGGTTATGGGGGAAAGCCGGAACCAACGTTTGAGCTGAATTGTTCTCTCGTTTACTTCCGGTTGTTTGCAGTAGTTTGTAGTGTGTAGGGATGTAAAAGCATGCCCGATCCTTTGCTGATTGTTTTGGACCAAAAGATTCGTTGAACATTGAAACTAGAAAGTGGGAGAGATTGGAAATTTTGCTTGTTTTAAATAATCTTCTTGTTAAATTGAATTTAGAAATGAAGTAAGGGAAAAAAATTAAAAATTACTAACAATTCTAAACCAAGTTTGAGTTTAAATTATTACAATTGGTTCTGTTCGATTGCGCAACAAAAAAACGCTTTGAATGGTATTCTTATTTATCACATCGAATACAGCTTGATAACCCATTTTACAGTCAATTGAATGATCGATTAATATGATGTCAATGTCTTTCGTCAAATTTATTGGCTCGGTTGTTTTGCCAGCACCTGTCTCTCTGTCGAAGCAAAGCGGACTCATTTTACCGTAGAGTTGGCAACCAGATTTACACACGTAAGTTGGCAACCGGCATACCCGGGTATTCCACACGTTTTGATGCAAAAATGAACGATTTTCATAGGTAAACAATGCTTTCTGTATTTTAATGCTATAAGCAAGTAATGCCGACCATATATTCTCTTCTATTTCATTTATGCATTAAGTTTTTTTTTCATTTCATATTAAAAATAATGGTCAAATTGAAATTTGGAATCGCTTGAATTTGACTTGAAAATAAGCACAATACGAAAAGAGGAAGAAGAGAAACGTCATTCTCTATACAAAGTGTATGGAATACTCGGGTATGCTGGTTGCCAACTTACATGGTAAAGTTAAAAAAAAACACTTACAGGCTGTTTAAAATTACAACTTATACACCAAAAAATCATAAATTAAAATTTGGGAGGCGGAAAATTTCAGGTCAATAAAAGCAATGAATCAAAAGTTATTGCAGTTCGAAATTGAAACAAATACCCGGGTATCCGGTTGCCAACTTAAAGGTTAACGCTTCATTTCCATTCTCTTTGGTCCACCGGTCTGTCCGGATGTTTCATCAAAACAGCAATGGCACGGAGTTTATGTGTTACTTTGCGAGCAGCCGTTAAACAAACTGCCAATTAAATTGATTGACCGATTGATGGTGTTCGTTCGTGAGGTGTGCTTCCGCGTTGTTTCCGGTCCGATTGTATGTTTGTTTAATATAAAGCACACAAACAGAGACAATCATGATGATTTGATTGCATCAACAAACGTTCTTTGAATGCAAAATCATGCATTAAATGGGATGTGGTGTAGCGGGTGATGTAAATCGGAATGGAATGGCTAGCTGTACGTGATTAAGAGGAAATACAACGCAGTTAAGCTAATTCCAATAAAGGGGATAACAGGTTGGCTGATAAGTCCCCGGTCTGACACATAGATGGCGCCGCTAGTATTAAATGCATATTATTTTTATACAGTACCATCCTTCAAATGATTCGTGTCAAAATTTGACGTCTGTATGTCAATTAGTTTGTGAGACAGAGCGTCTTTTGTCAAGCAACTTTTGTTAACTTTTTGTCCACCAAGACAACGCACCGTGCCACAAGTCATTGAGAACGATGGCAAAAATCCATGAATTGGGCTTCGAATTGCTTCCCCACCCACCGTATTCTCCAGATCTGGCCCCAGCGACTTTTTCTTGTTCTCAGATCTCAAAAGGATGCCCGCAGGGAAAAAAAATTAGCTGCAATGAAGAGGTGGTCGACGAAACTGAGGCCTATTTTGAGGCAAAACCGAAGGAGTACTACCAAAATGGTATCAAAAAATTGGAAGGTGGTTGTAATCGTCGTATCGCTCTTGAAGGGAACTATGTTGAATAATAAAAACGAATTTTGACACAAAAATGTGTTTTTCTTTGTTTGACCGGGGACTTATCAGTCAACCTGTTATGTTGATGGCTTAATTAAGTGTTTCAGTATAGAGTACTTACAGGAAAAAAGGTGTTAAAAATGCATTAAAGAGTTTAAATTCATGATCTTTTCGTATTTGTGAACAGTGTTAAAAGGGTACACTTATCAATTTTCCACCTCGATTAGCTGCCCTTGCCAAAGGATCTAATGGATCGATAGCATCCCGCCGTAAATCATTGGTTTTTAAAGCCCCAAAAACCGGAAAGGAGGGTCATTAATTTCTTCATTCATTGCGCTACTCATTGAGCTGTGCTCTCCCCCATCTGTGTGTTTTATATGTGTTAAAACCATCTAACTTTCATGCTCTATTCTTTTCCATTCCTCACAGACCTCACACACCGAATGGCACCGTTCGTACACGTCCGTGTCCCGCTCGGAGATGATACTGACCGCGGCCAAAACGATAGCGACACTGTACAAGCATGCCGTGCTCGACTACGAACTTACCGTGGCGTCTCAGGTGGATTCGGCAGTGGGAGCAGCGGCCGGACCATCCACTACCGGCGGCAATGGCGGCGAAGGTACACCCCAACCGGCGGAATAAGAATTAATGTTCACCATCATTAGGGCTTGCCACTGTAATCGCTACTGAGCTGGTGCTGCCCACTGTGGAACTGCGAGCTACAGCCGGATGGACAAATGAATTAAGCTCATCGTTTGTGGAAGCGTTTTCGTGACGATCGTAGTGCAAGATATTGCAAAAGAAGGGGTTTTGTGAAGACCTGCACGTTTGTTCCACCCAAGATGATTGTGGAAAAGGTTAGCATTTAGAGGAGCTTTGGAGTGTCGCTCTTCACCTTCTTTTACAGACCCATATCGAGAAAGACAGAGACAGAGCATAATGGAAAAAGTATCGACCAACAATCCCATTGGGAGTGAACAGCAGCAAGAAAGGAGTGAAAAAGCACATACAAGTTTTAGTGTTCGTTTGGGTGGCGCCCGTTACGTAACGGTGTAGAATAAGAGAATCCTTTTTTTATTGTTTTGACCCTCCTTCCGAGACACCGAGATTCCCTTTTGCCCGAGATGCGAATGGGAAAATCGGCATGATTTTCAATTTATTGATTCAACCCATGAGATTTAACCGACCGACCCGGATCACAGAAGAATCGCCCGGCATTGCCTTCTGAACAGGATCGCGTGAATCTCGTACGCTCGAAAGGAGTGAGAGAGAGAGGGAGAGAGAGATAATTTCTTGAAGGTGTCGAGCGTGCGCTTATCAAAATTATACGACCATAGTTTATTATATAGACCATAGCACTCGTTGAAACTATAAGCCTATTATCGTAATAATCACCAGTAATAAAACGCAAACTGTAAGCAGCCATTCTTAACAAAATGGAACGAAATGGAACGAAACTGGCGGCAAGGAGAGGTCACTGTTTATCTTAATTCGCTTTTTATATGTTCGCTTGCTGTGTCGGCCATGGTGTCGGAGAGTTTTCAGTCGCAAATTAACGAAGCTGACGGTAGAAAATCGGCATTTCTTGCTCAATTTTCATCGTTAGTGTTCTTGAGTTGCTCGACAGGATTGTTGAAAGTGGGACAAATATTTGTACGGTATCATCGTTTTCCAAAAATCTCATTCTTTTTCTATCTGATCGTCTGATCTGTCTGTCTGTTCGATCTTGACCTTGAGCTCGTTAAGCATTGAGACGCTGACCAAGTAAGGTGCAAGCAAAACGATGGTGATAGTGATAACCTTTGTCGTGGAAATATAATAACGTATTCAAATTTTGCAGTCGTGGCTATGTCCAACTCTTTTAGTCCACCAGATCGCGTATCCGTAGAAAGTCTGGACGTTCTGCAAAGAAGAAAAACCTTTATGAAGAATGTTGAAAAGCATCAACGGACCGGATGAACGGATGAACGGACCCATCGTGATGCTGTAATAAAGTGGAATAAAGTGTTAAAAGAACTTTTTGCGTTCACTATTCGTGGACTTTTTCGAGTTGAGGAAATTGGTGTAGTGCACCGATTCGATATATTGGATCCAGTAGGCTTATAAAGCTTCAATAGGTTCAGTTAGCCAAGCAAAGCATGTACCCGTGGTCTTAGACCCGTGGCTGCAATAAGATCAAAAGGTTGATACGAGTTTCATAGCTTTAGTCATTTCGATGGATTACTACCAGTTTGGCAGCCGAATGCAAAACATAAATCCAAAAGCTCATTGATGGCAGCCGAATGCAAAACACAAATCCAAAAGCTCATTGATGATTTCAAAAAGTAACAGAGGACTTCAATATCGATAAAATATAATAAATTGTAAATAAAATGTAGAAAATCAGTAAGATATTTAATATCAGGACTGATATAATTACAATATTACGTGAATTATTTTGCCAATAATATATCTATCAAAACTAATTGGGGATCATTTCTTAGCTGCTTTAAGTGGTGGTTGATTTGTACAATTACTGCAACTGATAAGTATATTCAATTACACATTGCAGAAAACAACATTCAACACTTTACCCTTGCACTCTCATTGATTACAGGTTATACCTGCATTTCCCAATCTCGCTATAACCACGAAACTGGTGTATGATTTATGTGAAAAGTTATTGATTTGATATCGTCGTTCCACTACGATGGCACATTTCGGTTCGTATTTGATTCATCTTAATTAAACCGGATTCGACACCGGATGTAGTGCCTCTCCCGGTCTCTGCTTTTGTTCTGCATCAGGTGAACAGTGCGAGAATCCAATTTATTTCGTCGCTTGAAAACTGCTCTCGCGCTCCACACTCGATTGCAACCCAGTACCCCAAAGGTAAAAGGTTTTGTCACCGACAAATGGCAGCAAAAAGCGAGCAATGATGAAAAATTGCACTTTAGCAACAATGTTGGACAAACAAATGCACTCCTCGGCACTCGCAGATTAGTATACATAGTCGATGGTATACGGCTCAAATGACAGTGTTGTTGGTAAGCCGGTGTGATCTTAAGGCCAGAGCGGGTTGGGAAATGCTGCTTCGATGCAATAAGAAACTGGAATTTAGCATCGATTGTCGACGTTCCTTTACCTTTGCACCTAAGTAAAGCCATTTTCAACAAAACTTGAAGCCATCGATTGCACTGTGTACGATCCTGTTGTTGATGCAAACACAATGAAGGATGCAACGTCCCTGGGGGAACGCTCGAGGTATTAAATGGTCCTATTTATTGTTTTGTCCCATGTTGGAGGCATTGAAGCAGAAATAGCAGAGAAGAAGGAGGAGCTTTGAATTGAGATTTGATTGCACAAACACAAACCCACGAAGTGAACCAAGAACCGTTTGCCGAAGATCGACCGTGGGACGGTTATTGCAGAATCCGCCTTGCTGGAGGATTTTCTTCCATTTCATTCCTGTTACCCTTCCCGTTGCCATCAGTGAGGTGTTTTTTCAGCTGCTTCATTATAAGTCGTTTGGCTGAGTGTATTGCTTTTGCACCGGGATAGCTTTTCCCATCATTCAGATGGAGGGGAATGGTCCGAAAAGGGTTGAGCGAGAAAATGAGGTGTTGTGTATTTAATGTAGCACCGTACACGCTCAACAACACTCTGCCTTTCCGTCATTCCGAGTTGCTGCCAGGAACTTTCAGGCTTAAGGGCGCTTAATCACAACATTTCATCGACCGGTGAGACGGTGTTCGATTTTCGATAAAGCAGCTTGCAATGAATGAAACTCGGAAACGAGGAGGGGTAAAAAAGGACTATTGAATTGCTTTCTCCTGTAGATTGACCGACTTTCAGCCGAATGCACTGAATTGGAGCTTTTGCGAGGAAATGCTTTTTCAGAAATTGTCAGACTTTTCAAGGAAATGAGTGTTGGGGACTGCGCTGCCTCAACGTGGGAAAAGCAGAAAACAGTGGAGGGTTGTAAGGCTTCCACCTCGCGGAGAACAACCGGTGAAAAAAGAGCTAAAGCCCACTAGCTTCAGCCTGGAGGAAGACCGATTTTCTTTCTGCCTAACTCGAGGAATTGATACACTCGGAGAACCAAAACAGGACTGGTTGTGTTCATTTGCACGTCTGTCTGTTTCGCAAGTTCTAAACCAACAACAACGCTCTCCGCGTTGGCTCGCGCTTTTGACCGTTCGCGCATGGGAGAGAATCGTAAGAAATTCATATGTGTGGGTGTGAGAGAATAAATTCGATCGCGCACGAGAAAAATGCAAAAACGTTAACGTTAAGAATTCTAGAACTTCTCTCTCTTTCTTCTGCTGCGTGTTTCACACGCGCTGCACCTGGTTCACTGTCGGAGCGAACCGTTTGGGCGCGAACAATGAGTGTGGGGGAAAAGGAAAGAGAAGTTTAAGCAACTGCGCTTCATTTTGCCGGTCTAAAAGTCTCTTGCACCGTCTTTACCAATCCGTTAATTGACAAATAATCTGTCGCAAAACAAAACAAAACTTGCGAGCTAACAGATTGAAAAGGTGGTAGAAGAAGCAAAAGGAGTATTGGAAGAAAACCCAAGAAGCTTCAATTAAGAGATTCTCCCACCTGCCGTACCTTCGATACGTTGAAGCAGACAGGAAAAGGAGAGACGGAGCCATACCCTACGGACAAAGAGCGGCTAATTTTTATCATGGTGTGCGTAAAAACCTAGAGTTAAGCCGATGGAAGATTTCCTAGGCTTAAAAAAGGGGGCGGGAACGGGTAGCACGGTTCTCTCCCGCTCCCATACAAAATACACGGTGCGCTCTCTCAATGCTCGCGCCCATGCGCGAGCATCCTTTCGTGTGCATGTGTTTGTTTCTTTCGTGTTGCGCTGTGTGCGTTTCTTTCGTTCAGCGATCGCTCACACTCGCTGCGTATTTTTTTGTTATCTAAAGCTAAACAAAAAAACAAACACGCGTAGATCTTTTTTTCATCACTTTATTGAAACATTTACATTTTAACTTTACACGATTTCACACATTTACATAAGTTGATACACAATATTTGACTAAAATAAAATTGATCGCTCCATCGATGCAAACGTTGAAATGGCCGAATATCTGTGTAGATCCTTTTGTACACGTTGATTACTGTAAAAAGGTACGAAATGAAGCTGCGCAATGTACATAACATGCATTACGAATCATTCGCGCAGCTTCATTTGAATTCGCACAACACTTGAACACTTGAACACTTTACAAAATCATAACATCAATCGTCCAGGACTTAGGCTGACGCACGTGCGGCCGCTCGCTGCCAATCCTTGAGCTGTACTGACGATTTCGTGTGGTAGCAAGAACGAGAGCACGCAGAGGAACTTTCGGTGCAGCAGTGCAAGCGAGACACCGACATCAGCACAGCGCTGCGAGCAGATCAAACTGAGCGCACTGGCGGAAAGTAAACGCACACATGTCCACATGTGTAACTGTGTTAGTACCAAAACTGTGTCGAAACCAAAACGCGCTCTCGCCTCCGTGTATTTCACACCGATTCTCCGCTTAACTCTAGGTTTTTACACACACCATGATAAAATATCCCGCTCGTTGTTTGTAGGGTAGTCGGCTTTTTGTGCGTTTCGATCATTCCACTCGCATTGGCGAAGAAGTTCGCATTGGCGAACTTTCGCTAGCCGGAATCGAGTTTTAATTATTGCATGGTTGAAGATGTTGTTCAACGTCACGTTCTAGGATGGCATGGAAGTTGTTTGTTTTTCAATCTCGTTCTTATTCTTCACTTTTGAATAAGAGTTTTCCGTGCGCAAAATTGCAAAACTATAGAGCGCAGATGCACCGGGAGTTATTCTTTTCAGGCGATGCACATGTTGCACAATTTCGCTTGCACGCGAGGCAGATTCAATGTAGGATGGTAAGGGCACAGTGAAGCAGCAGAATGAGCTTTTCCTGAAAAATAAAACTCTTCGCCGCATGTGAAATAGTTCAGAAACAATTAAAGGTTCGCTTCCTTAGCAGCTGTGCTTATTGGATACACACGGAAGGTTTCTTCCCAACCTCGTATGAAACTAAAAACAAAACAACTCTGCAAATGCATTGAAATGCTCCGATGCACCTTGGCAAACGCAAACGCGAAGTTCACTGTTGAAGTACCCGAGGGTTTGAGGTTGAGATGAGCAGAGGGTGAGCAAGAAAGAGAGAGAGAGAGTAAAAACAAAAAGTGTAGTAGAAGACAACTTTCTCCTCCCGGGAAGCACAAACCTCGTGAGCTTCCACTAAAAAAGCACTGCTTTGAGGCGTGTTTTTCTACCGCAAGCGAGCGAGGTAGAATGTGAAGTTTTAATTAGAAACTTCCGTCAATAGCACCAGCAGCTTCTGGAGCAGCAGTTTCTTTCACACAGTGAAACATGGCGGCCACACGGTGTTTTGTAAAACGAGGTAAGATTGAGTGAGAAAATTATTTCGAAGTGTCGATTGAGGAACGGTCTATAGGAATTTGGGTCAAGAGAAGGTGGTTTCTTAGTGGGAAATCATCGCGCAGCTACGCTTGTTTCATGTAAAGAATTACGCTTGTTTAAGGTGGCTTGGGAGCACTAATACAGTTGAACTACGCTTGCTTCACATCGATCAAACAGTTCGAGCTGCAGTTAGGTGTCGAGTAAAATGATTGGTCAAAATGCATGGGAATAGTTTCAGCTGGTTGTAAATTGAATTGTGTTTACGGCTTTATTGGAAGCATCGCTGAGTGAGTTTTGCAGTTTTTCAAACGGTTGTGGATGTTTTAGAATTAAGTTTTTTTTTATTTCTTGATTTTTATGAGTCTTATTTTGATTCTTCCCCTCTAAGGCATTGTATTAAACGCTTTACTCAATAAGAACTAGGTCATCGAGGTACCGGATGACTTCATCTTTAGTTGCTCAATATTGTGTGACAGGATGAAGCATGATCTAACGTTTTGGAAGTTAATGGTGTAGGTAAAGGTACAGTACATAACACCAGGACATAGAAGGGAAAAAACTCTCTTTACGTTGCAATTAACCTCAGTTTATGAAGTGGATGCATTTATGTAATAAGATTTAATTTCATCAACATTATACATGACAGACAAGAGCGTGAATGATGCAGACACGATACTTCGGACAACAGCCACACATCAAAGTCTTACTAGCAGCTTATAAATTTTAATCCTCCTCATGGAAAACAACATCCAACACCTCCCTAACAAACCTCCACAAAACACGTGGTTTTGTATTCAGTTTACCATCACAATGGCTATTGAAAGGGCCAGTTAACAGACATTCTAGCAAACTTGCGGACAACAGCCAGCCATTATCGGACCGAACGTTCTTCATGGAAATTTTCCCCGAAAGAAAGGGTGTACCGGATCATCTGTCGAAACTTTCAGCCTCCTCTCTTCTCGAACAGTTTTCTTCCAAAAAGGATAGGGAAGTCCCCTTGTAGGTGTTACTTTGTTGGACGTTTATTTTCAATCTGATTGGCTATTCCGGGATTACGGCGAAACGACCCCAAAGGAGCAAAGCTTTCCAAACACAACCGACAACAGAGTGTGGAAAGCAAAACAACCGGACAGCTTCTTGGGATTGGGTGGCTCGGACCGTCTGATGGATATGCAGATACACATGGGCATGGTGAAATAGTGAAAACACCGACCGGGCGCGGTATAGCGGCCATAGTGTTGTTTTAAATCAGGCGGCATGTTTTTCCAATGTTTAATCCCTTTTCCATCCAGCGTACTCCGTAAGTGTGTATGCGTGTGTACGTGTGTGCGTGTTTGTTTTTTGTTCCATAAAGTGTGTGTTATTTCGAGAAAAAGTATAGAAAACACGATTACGAGGTGCTGAAAAAGAGCCATCAGCTCTGCAGCAGGTATTGAACAGGAAGACACGAACTGAACAAAAACTCAGCCTTGGAAGTTCCGATGGAGATGAACCAAGCTGACTACATTGAAAAATCCACTTGCAGGAGCTTTCATCTTCCACCCCTGAAGATGCCAAAAATCACTTTCACTTGTTCATCAACAGCCGTTAGGCGTAGGATAGGTTTTGGCCTTTGGCAGGCCATTTGATAGCAGAGCTAGCCAGGCAACGTTCGAATTACTTCGAATTGCGAAAAAGGGGAAATGCTTGAGGTAAAACTGGGTGAAAGTTATTTGGATTTGAGCACGTAAAACAACATACTTCCAGCGATCCGGACTATCAGAGCCATGCCTGATAGTCTGTTCGAACTGTCGATCGGTTCATCCACGGAACAGTACGTGCTGATGGACGAGCTGCGCTAATCAAATAGCCAAGTGATACGATTGATGTCTTTCGCACACATCGATGAACACAGACGAATGTTAATCCGAAACTTTGCTCTCGGAGGACAAAAACAAATCCCCTTTCTAAAAGTACAATTATAATCAACCTCATTACCAATCCTTCTCGCGTCCCAACTCCAAAATGTTTTTTTTTTCTCCTGAATGTTTCCCGATTCCAAAAATTGATGGTCGGCTTTAGCATGGAATCCTTTGCTGTCAGTATGCGTGGTAGCGGTTTAAATGAGAAATGCCTGCAGCTGGTAGTTTGCTGTGTTTAACGCTTTTCAGGCCGGAGTTTGTCCCCACATGCAGGGATGCTGACTTTTGCTTGGCAAATAAAGGGTTAATATGGGAGATTTGGGGAACAAATTAAATGGTTGATCCTTTTTTATCGCTTCCGCTTACATTATACACCCGATGGCTACAGTGAACCGGTTTGGAGCACAGTGCTATATGTTCGCCATTTTAAGGAGGACCTGCATGAACAAGGATTATGGCACGGGATGGAGCCTTTACCTGATTGTGGTAGTTTGAATGAAAGCGGACAAGATTGCTTCCGGTTGGTTATAGGATTTTAACTATGCCTATCTTGTGACATAAGATTCCTGGAATGAGGTCGTTTGAGGAAGAGGATGTTAAATTTAAAAGTCTATCTTGTAAAAGATCTGCATAAACAAAACTCTTTAGTAGTATACATTTATGTTTAAATATATTAAAAAATTTTATCGTATGATTCAGATTTCAGGACATATTCAAATCACTCCCACAAAATAATTCATTCGAAAGCAACTGCAATGTGGCCTACATTTGCTTGCAATCAAACAAAACAAATAATTAATTGCAATTTGTGTCGAAAGGTCCAACGAAACGGTCTACCCCTCGACATACACAAATGCGCTAAATGCGTAATAGTTACGTTGAAATTTAATCAATCCTAATTCCAACCTTTGATACAATTACGCATCCCAACCAAACCTAGCTATAGGAACGGACGATGTAATCATGCGGTCATTTACGATACACGCACACAGCCGAGCCATTAAATTTAATTGCATTCCATTTCGAACTTTGAACAATTAGCTCGGGCTCAAAATGTCTATCATTAAATCAATCGTGTAACTTGCTGCGTAGGATAAGACGATGAATTTTGATCATAAGCATTTGTAGAGCGGTACTTTTGCAAAGATTACATCAGACGGACTTTGTGTTTTGCTCAGCTTCTTAATTTATGTGAAATAGTTTATATTTATATCCTTTTAAATTTTAGAAACTATAATAAGTAATATTTTACTAATTGTTTCGTTCTGAACTATACTACATTTGAACTTTATTGCAGCAAAACAAATGTGATTTGACATTTTTTTGTTCGATCAATAGATTGATTAATGGCGTATAACGACCATAGCTTCTGAACTATGACAGACACATTGGTTGATAAGGAACTTATTTTCAAACTTCTCTTTGAGAGTTAGCACTGTAATCCTGTTGATAATAGTAATAATTTTCGTCAACAGTCAGAAGTTTATGACACAGCTAAGACTGTTACCGCTGACACAACAGCAACAGCAAGGCGCAGAAGATTCATCATTGCTGGAACCACCATCATCTCTGCTTAATTTATATGAACAGGTGTGCCCGCCGCAGGGAGTTCCATCCGCAATAGTTAACCTTTATTGTTTCGGTCAAAATTACGGTAGTGTCCGCATCGAGATAAGCAAACATCGTGTCCTAGTTCCACTCGGGTTGGGAAATATTATTCACTGGTAATGATCATTTGAAGGATCCTTTTTCCTTTTCCTCTCATTTACTGCCGGAATCGCAAACCTTACTGAAGACTAAATGGGAGGGAAAGGAAATCATGCAGTGAATTGTGACTCTGGAACCATTCTGCCTCCGTCTCCAACTCGAATGAAAGACAAACGAGCAGGTGAGATGAGTGGTTATAAATTTTCATAGAAATGACGTGACATTCAACTTACCGGAAAACGGTGCCACAGAGCTATGCTGCCAGATGTGGATCTCCTACCAGCGCAGCAAACCGAATTTCAAGCCGAAAGCCCTGTGCGTCAGGTCATGGGATCGTTTTTGGTGGTCCCAAAAGTGCTCGTATTTCATGGTTAAACGATTCCAGATTCAAAACCAGAAGGTACGCAGGGAAGCATCGTTAAGATGAATGTTGGGAGAGGGTTGATTAATTATGGTATGGAAATCTTTAAAATATGTTTTTAATTCTCAAACGTCAACGTCAAACACAGCAGAGTGCCTCTGGCGCACAGACGCTAGAAATACGGCGCAAACGGTGATCTGCTACAGATTGCAGTACCGTGTTGGGAATGAATGGGGTTGTCTGTGGTCGGTTAAATCAGGCTGATTAGAGCAATGAGCTTGACGGGGTGGTTTGCGTTCTCATAATGCTTGAGGATTTATTCGAGGTAGTGTTTTTAAAGGCAAAATGCTGGAGGAAATACTTGAAAGGTACAGTGCGTGTATTTGACAGAGAAATTTGACTGTACAGTATGAGAAAATAGTTTATGTTCTATGAAAACGGTAGCTGTTTTCATGGTAGCTGTTTTAATCCGAGATAAGTTGTTCACTTGGAATCAACGTGAAATATCAGTAATCAAGTAAATGCTAACGTCGTTCTACACATATCATCGGTTTAATTGAAAGTTTATAAGTAATATGTTTTGTTGTCTTATTCCATATTTATTAGCATGCACTGTTTATTTATCATTATAGCAGGTGGATGAGATAATTTTATACACCGGACACGATTTATTTGCTCCATCGTGCATGTTTTACCTGCCCGATACGTGTGTGCTAACATTCGGTTCACACTCGCGCACTCCAGTTCGTTAGCAGTGAAATATGAGCAAAAGGAATCACTCATCCTGTCACGCTTCGTGCGCCTCCTTGACGCACTCGTGTCAATCGTTACGCGAGGTGGTTCTTTCGATGCGATGAGTCAAGCATATTATAAATGATGCAATTAAACAAATGAAAACCAGCCCCTGATGGCAACCTTTGCTCTATTTGTCTCTTTATTGCCCGAATGAATGGGAAAGAATAATAACATAGAAGGAATAAACGAGAGATAGCAGACAATCCTTCGAGCAAAAAGACTCCAAGCTATCGATCGAAATTTAATTCCTTCGATCAATCATTTGAAGTGGCGCTTCTCGATACAAGATCCAAGCAGCACAAGGACTTTCGGCAGCTGACGAGTGTCTTGGTGGATGACATCCGCGCAAGAAGGATGCAAAAGGTCTAGGAAAGGTAGAGGGTGAATACATACGAAAGCCACCCAAAAATCAATCATTTATTTTAGGGAGCATGGGAAGAATCTTGGTTCGAGGTTTGATAAGTAGAGGATGCTTTGTTTTGCTAAGGATAAGCTAAGGATAATATTTTTATTCAAAAATGTGTTTACCACATGGTTTGTTGTACAATGTTTACCGAAGAATGTTCAAAAAATAGTAAATACTTTTTTAAGAATTGGAAAAGGTCTGAAAACTAATAAGAAGAATATTATGATAATAGTTTCATGCAATTATTTGAAATCATCTCACTCAAATGAAAGAAGAATTCAAATGGGAACACAAATCCGTAAGTAAGACGGAGACGTAACTACCTTCCAATTGACAAAACGAATAACATAATCACGAAGAACAATCAAGGGAAAAGTTAAAAAGTCGCTTCCCTTTAGCCTCTTTATGCAAATGGCTGAATCTGTGCACCATCTGACCCTCCAGGTCCGTGAGTAATAGATGGAAATTTAATTCAGAAATCAATCACCAATATTGTTTTTATCGAAATCCGAATCCAGTGAAGACGTTTGCTGCAGATGGAACAAGCTCGAGCTTGCGCGAATGCGAGAAACTCCAACTTCATCATTATAAAGGGTGGAAAGGGAAAGACAAACAGAATTTTTAGGTTTTCCTCACCGGTTAGGAAAAGTTGGGTTTGGATATGGCGTAATTGGACGCAGTGGCAAGGGAAACAGTTGAAATAACAAAGACAAATCAAACCGTACGAACCTCTCGGGGGAGGGTAATGAGGATGACATTTTATCGCAAGCCGACCAGTATGATCTTTGCAATTTCTCTCCTCCTTCACTCTTGAACCAGGGCCTTCAGGGCTTGGACAAGGAACAATTTATTTTTCTTTCGATCTTCCGCTAGCGCAGGCTTGCTTATCTACCGCAAAACAGAGTTGGAGATAAAATAGAGATCGATTTGCAGCGACGCAGTTATAGAGATCGAGTATGTGCAGCAGCGATATTTCAATTACTCTTTCTCTCTCGCTCCTCATTAATATTTGCACATTGACTCGGGCCTTCGGGCAGTAAATATTGAGGAAGATAAAGTAAACGGAATGGCAAACCGGAAAAAGGGCCTTCCATCTTGGATGATCGCCCCAGCTTCCTGGTTTGTCACGGCAGGAAATTGAAAACAATTTGTTGGGACGAACTTTGGCCACCTAATTCGCTTTCAACCGGACGAAAGAGCGGATGTTATCTTGTTATCGTTATCGCTTGTTATCGCAAAAGTCTATTATGAGTGTCAATACTTCTGGAAAACTGGCCAGTCGATTTTCCGAGAGTCACAGTAAAAATTTGCGTAGTTTGGCGGCGGTAACCATGACGATGATTGATTTTTGTTATTATTTTGATTAACTTCATTTGCCGTTGAGCAGCATTGCGTTTTTTCTCGGTGGAAAGTGTGTTTTATTAGATGTGTATTTTGATTTGTGAACAAATTGATGGAACTTTTTGTCAACTGGAGCGCAAACCATTATGATGAATTTTGAAAAAACCATTCGACAAAGCAAAATCATCATCCTTGAGTAGGCATGGTAAAAATTCTGTTGGGTTCACGCTACAGAAACAAGATGCTTCGTTCAGAAAACAAGAGTATCAGTTCACAAAAAGCATAAGGAAAATTGCACAGTGAAAATATGTGTTTGAATTTCAAACAAGCTGTGAAAGAGCAACACACCCTTGGTGCCATTGCTACATTATTTGGAGACTGCAAATTTACATAGCGACATAAGATTTTCCCTCATTTATATAATGAATCTGAATAATTGTATTATTTTTCACGTGCCCATTAGTGCAGAGCCATTACTGCTTTCCACCGGTTTACGGTGTAAACTTTCTGTCATTTTCACGAAAACAAATCTAGTCCAAGTGACTGCAGATTTCAATTCACAAGCATCCACTCGAGTGGACGAGAACGATGGCTTTGAAACTCAAAAGAACAAAAACTTGATCCTTTACTGCGCATAATTCGTGTTTGGCTGTGTGCTGTAAAATGAATACATAATGATTTGCTCTCAACTAACGGCAGCGACTAGCGTGGAAGCTTTTGACTAAACAAAAATGACACAAAAATGGGAAAAATTATACTCTGTCACCAATCAAAGTAAGCAAGGGACGCATGAATGGGATAAATTTCAACAGGAGACCATTTTGGAGGATCTTTTTGAAACTCGGTCAATTGTAGGCTTCGCTATTGTTGTTGGATGGAGCTCGATAATGAGCGGTTTGGATGGGAGAATTTAATTGGGCCGCTTTTGTCTGTTTAGCTGTAAGTGGTGGAAGTTAGAGCACGCTGAGAGGGTGGCTAGAGTAGAAAAATACCATTTATACACTATGCCAATGAACCATTACGAAAACAAACTGTTTTGCTCAATGTTTTGAATATCGTGGACACTTTTTGGGGCGAGTATTTAGCCGTGGTTGTGCCTTTGATGCTCATTAGCAGCATGGTCTGGGGAGCATTTTATGTAGCATCGTTTTTGTGTTTGAATGGTAAGTAGGCTGTTTTGCTCCTGCTGTTTTTTTATTTCAATTTGCTTGCGATATTTATCGTTCTATTTAAAGAAGCTTGCATAAAGAAACTTTGATTCAGTAGATTTTAAATTGAATATGACTGTTTCATTTAATGAATTGAAATCAACAAGCGCTGTTTTGTGCTTTTAGATCAAACGTATTTAAAGAACGCTATTTTGAATAAAAATGAAATAGTGACACAGTTTATATGAACGAGCGTGTTAGTATTTACAGTGGCGGCAATCTAAAGTGGGACACCTCATATTTTCATCTTTAATCTGACTTTGCGGCACCCTGGACAGTTCCCTAGACCACTTATCGGAAAAGCCTAGACCACTTTTTCCACCCATCGTTGAGGACACTCTTCAGCTATGTCTCTGCAAAAAATCAGATCGATATCAATTAAAATCTCCGAACACCATGCATAAATGTAGGATGAGAGGGCTACCCCCCGAAAAAAAAATGTCAGCTAGGTAGCGAGGGCATGACAGCAGGCGATGAGCGCCACAATTTTACCGTGAGCGTCACTGTGAATAGAAGCAAGCTGAATACACGAATTTCCTTAATCACCTACACCGCTCGTTTCCTTATTTCTTACATAAATGTGATACAAGGTAAAAAATGTATGTGGTCCATTGAAAGCCGGACAGTCTTTAGTTCATAGCTAAATTACTAAGTAGCATGCCAATATTGTCGAATATGAGGGTGGTCATCCAGGGCGCCGTATACATCTTCTTCTTCTTTGGCTCAACAACCGTTGTCGGTCAAGGCCTGCCTGTACCACTTGTGGGCTTGGCTTTCAGTGACTAACTAATTTCCCCCCATAGCAGGATAGTTAGTCCTACTTATGGCGGCACGGTCCATTTGGGGATTGAACCGTTGACGGGCATGATGTTAAGTCGTACGAGTTGACGACTGTGCTACAAGACCGGCTGTACGAGACCGGCCGTTTACATAAATAGGTGAAAATATAAGGTGTCTGACTCTGGGTGGCCGCCACTGTAATTGAATTTGGTTCTTCGAAAAAAAAAAATGTCTTTAGAAAACCTTTAGAAAATTGGGCAAAAACGATTGAACATCCAAGTGAATAACAAGATACAAGCGAATAAACAAAAAACTAATATTTTGGTACGTCCTCGGTTCCAACTTATTAACACTTTGACCGCCGACCTGACGTCACAGTTTTTTAGTGAGCACGTAGCGGATGGCAAGAGAGCGATGAGAACGACAGTTTCTCGTGCCATTGTTATCACTCTTTTGTTTCATTGCGATAAGCGGCGTAGCACATGTCGTTCTCGTTCTCTCTTTCCTACCTCATTCGTTATCAAGAGAATCACTGAGCGTCAGATGCAAAGCTGAACGGTGAGCAAAACCGTCATGCGAATTTATATGACACGGCGCTTAAAGTGTTAAATTTTTCTTTGTTCACTTTTTTTACGGCTAGAGCGGCAGTTTCTAATATACATTCATTAGTAAAAAAATTGAAACAATAATCCTCACTTTTCAGCGTTTCCTTCACTCTAACAGAATTTCAAAATATATAAAATAACAATAAATCAATTAACTTGAAGTTAGAAAAATCAAGGGACAAGGCTTCCAGGGCTACAATTCGTTACGTTTATAGCTTAGAATTCTTATTTCTTTTGTTACTAGTAATGACTTTATAATATGCTTAATTAATCTTCTTCTTCTTCTTCTTCAACAACCGTTGTCGGAAACACTTTTGCTGCACATACAAAAAACCGGCTAATTGAACCGGTTAGCGCAAGTGTAACAGCATACGCCAATGACCGTACTTTCCCGTGAAACCTGTTTGAACGAACGCGGCCGTTCAAGGTCGTACAGTGTGCGCACTTGTCCGCGCGTTCTCGTGGGAGCGCATCGCATTATCAGTGTTACGGTGGCAGCATCGAGAGTAAGATGCTGTGCATAACGCAGAGTGTAGTGTTTGTTGTTGTTGCATTGCTGTTGAATCGATTCAGTAAGTTGCTCAAAGTTTAATGATTGCCGCACAACAAGGCTGTTACTGTTACGGATGTATTTGTTTACAGGCAATGGTGATCGAACGTTCATGGCGTACATGGAGAACGAATTGAACAGGAAGCAAACGATGATGCCCAATGTACGCGAATCGTTAGATGGTTGGTTGTTTGGATTGTTCCTTTTGTTGGAAAAATATCTTATTTTCTGTTTTTGGCTGATCAGATTGTCATATGCGATACTACAAACACAGTCCGGTGGAAAGTTCTTATCCCGTCTTTCAAAGGCCGCATCAAAAGATGAGTGATTTTCCTCATCTCGGCCGTATTGGTTGGACCGGTATCGATGGAACAGTCCGTTGGAACTGTAGTGGAACGCTGGTGTGGGAAAACTTCATACTAACATCAGCTCGTTGTACAACGGATGGCAAGTACGTGACGATATGTTTCATTTCATTTGATTAGAATTATGCAATTGTTTGTAAATAATCTTGTACACAGCTCCATGGCTCCAGATGTGGTGAGATTGGGTGCTTCTGGTGAGATGCAGGAGATAAAGATCGCGGAAGCTGTACGCCATCCCGAGTATAGAGAGGGAATTACGCAGCACGACATTGCACTGTTACGTTTGCAGTCAAAAGTGGAGTGAGTAATGGCGAGAAGCGAGAAAGGTTGGGTGTAACCAAAAATGCTCTTTGCACTTTCTTTTAGTTTGGGCTCTACAGTTGTTCCGGCATGTCTTTGGAACAATGAAGACCTGAAGTTTCACGCTATGACCTTGGCTCATGGATGGCGCTATGGATGGAGTGGCTCAGATGCATCAGACGTTGTTAAAGCTCAAGTCCAACCCACACTCGATGGTTGTGATCGTATGCTAAGTACGGATCTGTGTGTTGAAAGTACTGAATTGGGTTCATGTTTGGTAAGAATGCGTTGAGAGTGTTTCGATAAGAACGCATCATGAAAGACTCTTTTTTGTACAGGACGGTGGCTCTCTTCAGGTACCATTAAATCACAATGGAAAGGTAACTCCATTTGTCGTTGCGATTGGTGCACCATCGAATGCATCGTGCCAAAAATCGACTCCCTACACAAAGGTTTCGTCCTATGTTCAGTGGATTGTTTCTACAATTCAAGCTAGTGGCGAGCCAGCATGGGGTTTGTGTACTGTATGATAATAGCTGTAAAGGATATTGAATGTTCTTAACCCTTTCAATTACAGAGTGGAAATTTAAAGAAGCCGAATGTGCTCTGCGTTACGTCCATCTAAGGCAGTACCAGAAACAAGTGTTGATCGATCAGACGGACACCTTTGACGTGGTAACACCGGCCAGAAGGCGTTTGGAGCCACGATACACCGATGCGATGGTTGAGATTGGTTACGGAGCCTATTCAGTGAGCCGGGAAGACTGTTATGGGTTGATCATAGATGAGGATACCGTGCTAACGCTGGCCCAGTGCACCACAAACCATGGGTAATGGCTAGTGGTAACCATTTCGATATATGTCAAAAAATTGATTTCCTTTTGTGTTTCAGGAAACGGGCCACGTTTGTAATGTACATGGGAAATGAGCGCAATACCGTGGTGAAACATTACAACCATCCTGGATACCGTGAGGGACAGTATTACAACAACATTGGACTGTTGAAGGTGAGAACCCGTTTCGTGTTCTTTAGATCTTTCGTCCCGTTTTGTATATGGCATGAGAATGATCTGGCAGACAGCATTGTTGAGCTGACCGGGCACGGAAGGCGTGATCTTAATTACTTTAGTCTACACAATGCATCGGTGGACGTGTTTGGTAATTTATTCAAATGGATTAAAGACAAATTTGGATGATCTAATATATCGTGGTTTCTCTTTCTTCTGATAGAACCACAAAATTTCCAGCTGATAGCGCGCGCCAATGTGCTTCCCATAAATAAATGTTCTTATCTGGAAGAGTTTTCAAAGAATCTATCGAACGGTTTGACCGAAGAGCATCTGTGCTATGGCAATGAAGCCTATCTGGTGCCTGAAACATGTCAACAAGCAGCCGGTGGACCAATCGGAGGGAAGAAGTTCAAGTTCAACAAGCAGTTCCGCTATGCGTACGCACTGAACTCATTCGGGCGCGACTGTGGCTTTGGTCGCGCTGCAGTTGGTGTACGCTTGTCGAGCCACATTGGCTGGTTGCAATCAGTCCTGCTCCCCGACTACAGGAAAGACAGTGGATCGGTTCACTTCCTACATTCGGAGTTGGAGGAGAATGATACTTGCCGGCATGTGGACGGTGCGGAAGGGCTGTGTGTGGAGGCTACCAGATGCCCCAAGATTCGATACGATTTCTCTGTCAACCGACGGGTGGTCTTTTGTCAGACGTCAACCGTTGTTTGCTGTCCGTATGAGAATATGGTGAACGAAACGACTGCCAGTGATCGGGAGTTGGATGAGTGTGCGGATCGCATCAAGGCGAGTAGTGGAAGCACGAATGAAGCGTTGTTTGAAACGGGTTTTATTCCAGAACCACATCTTGTTGAAGTCGGTTGGCGTGGAAATGTAGATGCTAAAGCCCAGTGGAGTTGTAGAGGAACACTCATAACCTCGAGCGATAAATCCGGCATGTCTTTGGAAGAATCAAACTCATACGCCGTTCGAAATGATTCAGCCTGTGATAAGTGAGTTGTGTTCATAAAAGTGTGTGACTACGTTTCGTTGCTTCAACAATTAAACATTCTCTCTCTCTCTCTCTCTCTCTTTCTCTCTTTCTCTCTCTCTCTCTCTTGTCTTCTTTCAGATGGCTCAACTGATTCGTATGTCTATCCTACAGCTATGTACAATAGAGACTGTGAGGCGCTGGAGGAAGGTCTTAGCTCCAACCAGCTGTGTGTTGATGTGCAGCCACACGATACGAAAGTATCCCTGGGAGATCCTCTGTTTTGGTCGGAAGTGATGGATGATGGCACGCGGGTGCAGTATTTGGTGGGAATCATGAGTCACGTGACCGCCGGCGATCGCACAGTGCACGTTCACAGCCGTATATCGTCGTATGTGGGGTGGATCAAAAGTGTTCTATAGGATATAAAAAAAAACTTCCATCATAATGAGTCTGTATTCTAAAAGAGGTTGATTTGTGGCTAATGATTAATAAGACAAACGAAGCTTAAATAAAAATACTCCAACAAAACCAGTTATTTCTTTTGTTGCTTTTACAAACTACTACACCGATGATCTTTCTATCTACAAAGCCAGATGTGCACCACAAACGAACTAATCAGATTCAATGCGGGCAAGGAGCCTGTTATGAAAATATAACGAGTTCTCGAGGCCGTTCTTGACAGTGATTGATTGCAACCGCAATCGCGTATATAAATATTTTAATTGAATTTAATCGCCACCGAGAACGGAAACGTGAAGAAGAGATAAGCCGAAACACTTATAAAGACATCGTATTGATCGCAGGCAGCTCTCACTGATCGACTGACGCTTAACAAGATGTGGTTTGTGGTTTGTTCGCTAGGGCTGATTGTGTTGTTTGAACAGGGTAGTGCACTTGTTCCGACTGGAGATTTGAAGTCTCTCGACGAAAAGAATGTAATACTGCCAAACCGAAGAGAATCTTTAACAGGCAAGTGGATACTGCTTACTAGCTTTAGCGCTTTAAACTAACACACTTTTGAGCTTATATGTTTCAGATTGTCACTTCAGATACTACAAATATGGTAAAACATCGTTGATAAAACCCGCCTTCGGTCAAACGACTTACCTGCGTGAGTTTGCGCACATGGCAGCTATAGGGTGGATGCAGCCCGATAGCACGATCACTTGGAACTGCGGCGGTTCGTTGATATGGGAGAACTACATTCTAACTGCGGCACACTGTGTCGAAGACGCTCAGTAAGAAAATGCGCAGAGAGAGAGAGAGAGAGAGAGAGAGAGAGAGAGAGAGAGAGAGAGAGAGAGAGAGAGCTAAGCTGTCAGTTTACCAAATCTACTGTTCCGATAGACAAAATGCGCCAGATGTGGCACGCTTTGGGGATTTGGATCTTTTCAACGCTACCGATGATCAGTACGCGCAGCAGCTGAAGATCGTAGAGATCATTCGACATCCCGAGCACCGGCATCGGGATCGCTATCACGATATTGCTCTCATGCGACTTGAGCGTAAGGTGGTGTAAGTGTAAGAGGAGCAGTGAGGATCTAGTTTGGTTGTATTTGTATAAACTGTGTGTTTTTGTGTAGGCTACATGATACAGTGGCGCCGGCCTGTCTGTGGACTGATGATGAGATACGGTTCAAGCGGTTCGAAGCTACCGGTTGGGGCGATACAGGCTTTGGTAGACACTGCCGTTCTTTTTTGGTGTGCAAAATGTGATGCTCTTTTTCCTTGTAGCTGCTGCAAAAACGCCAATTTTACTGAAAGTAGCGCTCAGTCCGGTCGCCAACGAGCAGTGCAATGAGCACTATTCGAACCTTCGAGGTTTGCGAAACGGTTTGCATGCGAATCAGCTGTGCGCTGGCGATGCTCGTATGGACACATGTCCGGTAAGTACTTTTTATTGGTAATCAGGTATCATTCAAAATTAACGTTACTTTTACTGTTCATTAAACTTCATTCCACTACCAATGTGATGCTGCAATTTAAAATTGTAAAAATTACGAAACTTTTTGACGTATCCTTGATACCAGTGAGAATTGCTTATCTTTTATTGGCTTTATGTGTATTAAAATCTGAATTGTTATTGTTCAAACATCTGAACTTGTTGCCCTATATTGTTTGTTTATGCGACGATTTTCGTCCTATTTTTATTCAAATTTGTTTAATAGAAACATAAACTGTATGAGAATCTTGGTCCAAGTCACTCTCCACTCTTTAGTTCAATAAATTAGTTCATAGAATGATCCTTCTACCCAATGAAAGCTCTCTCTTGTACCTAATGAGTCTCTAATTTCTTGAATTGCATTGTCTTCCTTTTGCAGGGTGATTCTGGAGGACCACTGCAGGTAAAGCTACTGCACAACACGCGTGAAACACCCTTCCTGGTCGGAGTAACTTCATTTGGATTGGCGTGCGGTTTGTCCGTTCCCGGAGTGTACACTAGAGTTGCGCCCTACGTACCCTGGATAAGGTCCGTGCTGAAAGATCGCGGGGAAAATGCGACAGGTAAGTTTTACGGTTCTGGAAAAAAAAGTTTGTTGGCATTCCTATAAACGTCTGATCTTGTTCGGTGCAGAATGGAAATTCCAACCTCAGGCCTGCGCCTTACGCTACGCCCAGTACCGTGAGTTTGAGCCGCGAGTTTTGCTGCACAAATCGCAAGATTCGGAGCAAATAGATCTGTCTGAGGCGCATTTGTTTTCAACGGCATCCCGACAGCTGGCTGCAATCCACTGGAACGGAACGGACCATTCAGAGCAGAATGACTGCTTCGGGGTGATCGTCGATGACAGTACGATCGTGACACTTGCCCGCTGTACAAGGAAGAATGGGTATCGTTTTGTTTTGTGTGTCAATAGTAGGTCAATTTTCATCATTTATCAATTACAGCTTGCCTCCCGCCTATGTCAGCTATTTGGAAAATGAAAGGAACGCTGTCATTCGCTCTTACATACATCCAAATTGGAAAGAGGGATCGCTTTATGGAGACGTAGGACTTCTTCAACTGAAAGAGCCGTTGAAGATTTCTTTACATTTTCAACCAGCTTGCATCTGGGATCGCGCAGACCTTCCTGAGTCGGAGTTTTTTGTTTCTGGCCGTGGGCTGTCCGAGCTTCATGCTATTCACGTCGAGGAAGATGATTTAGAAACAAGTGCTTGTAAGTTGCTCTGATGTGCTCTGTAACCCTCTCTAACTTTTTCTAATGACAATATCATTTCCTTGTAAGCTTTGAATCACATTATCAATGTTCTTGGAGTAGTAGAGCTTCATAACGGCACCAACTGCACGCAGCATCGTAACGAGACGCCGGCCGAACATCTCTGCTTCGGAGCCAAACCGTTCCTGGTGCCAAGTACCTGTCACCAATCACTGGGTGGTCCGCTAGAGCGTGAAGTGGGGCGTTTTGGTCGTAGCCTACCGTACGTGTACGCGCTGAACCTTGCAGGCCGTGACTGTGGTTACGGTGAATCGGCACTCGGCGTTCGGTTAGCTTCCCATCTGGCGTGGTTCAATTCGATCCTGTTTCCGAAGAGGGTCGAAGAAGATCCCGCGGAAGCGTTCATTTTCTTGAACAATGATTTGGAAGAGGGTGACACGTGTGCGGTGGACGGCGTTGGGATGGGTGTGTGTACAAGTGCAGTGAATTGTCCGAGAATGTTGTACCGCTTTCAGCAAAATCAACCGGTGCAGTTCTGTGGCAGTGGATCGGTGTTGTGCTGTCCGCGGGAGGACGTACGGAGTGCGCCAGATGCAAAATGGCGAGAAATCGACAGCTGTGTCACGAGACGGAATAGCGAGGAGGAAGATTTCGATCCAAGGCACCATATGGTAGGTAAATGTGGATATCCTCTTTACGGATCCTTATTTGTGCATAAACCATTTGTACAGGTGTCCTTAGATTTGAGCCAAGGGATAGAAACGCAGACTTGTATCGCAACAATGATTAGCAACAGAACGTTTTTGACCGCTGCCAGCTGTCTGGACGGGAAAGGCACGCTCAAATACGTAACATTAGACAATAGAGAGATTCAAATGGTTGTCTTGATGGTGGTTGAGAAGGTAACAGTCCATCCAGAGTACGACAGTACTACGAAACACAATAACATTGCACTGGTAACGGTAATGCACCGCACCGACATAGCGTTCGGTAAGAGTCCGATCTGTTTGTGGAGCAACCAAACGCACACGCCGTTTTATCTGGAGCAAGTTGGGCTAACGGGTAGGTTGTAAATAATACCCGGTTTTACACACAACCAACACACAGCTATCGTTCTGTTACTTGTAGAAGAATCAACGCTTGGTCCAGCCCTTGCATTCACAAAGTTTAACAGTGATTGTGACCGGACGTTTCGGAGAACGTTGAACGACCACGAACTATGCGTAGATGTGGAACAACTGCCATACATGGACACGGTTGAGGTAGATGAAGGCATGCCGGCTTTCTGGAAAGGACGCGGTACCGGCAACTATCTCGTTGGGATAGCGAGCCACAGTGCACCGAACGATAGTCGTGTATTTCTGCACACGCGCATTGCACCGTACGTAGGATGGATTAAAAGTGTTTTGTGATACAACATACTGAATAAAAGCAAAACTGTAAATTAGTTAGCAACTTTTTTGAAATAAAACATTATCAATATGTTTTACTCAGCAAAATGTTGTTGTGTATGTGTACTTTACGTGTGTCAGAGAATCTCACATGAATTTTCGAATAGATATTCTAAACGACATTGTCATACTTGAACATCTTTAAGTATGCAGCAGTTGATTTGTCGCATTTCCAACATTTCAGGTGTTTAATCGTTTTCACTGCTTCCTATTTTCGGATGTAAAAGCATGTGAAATAGGTAGACAATGTTATTGATTAGTTGAAATACTAGTATTGCGCGATTCGTGGTAGTAGTGTGGTCGCTTATGTGATTCATCGAGCACATTCCCATTTTCTCAAAGCTAGAAAAGAGTTTTCCAAAAATACATAATCATAAATAAAACAAATTGTAAGGAAGCTTTAGGCTAAACCATGTTTGAATTTGTTGCATACTATAAAAGGTCGGCTGATAAGTCCCTGGTCTGACACATAGATGGCGCCGCTAGTATTAAATGCATATTATTTTTATATAGTACCATCCTTCAAATGATTCGTGTCAAAATTTGACGTCTGTATGTCAATTAGTTTGTGAGACAGAGCGTCTTTTCTCAAGAAACTTTTGTTAACTTTTTGTCCACCAAGACAACGCACCGTGCCACAAGTCATTGAGAACGATGGCAAAAATTCATGATTTGGGCTTTGAATTGCTTCCCCACCCACCGTATTCTCCAGATCTGGCCCCCAGCGACTTTTTCTTGTTCTCAGACCTCAAAAGGATGCTCGTAGGGAAAAAAATTGGCTGCAATGAAGAGGTGGTCGCCGAAACTGAGGCCTATTTTGAGGCAAAACCGAAGGAGTACTACCAAAGTGGTATCAAAAAATTGGAAGGTCGTTATAATCGTTGTATCGCTCTTGAAGGGAACTATGTTGAATAATAAAAACGAATTTTGACAAAAAAATGTGTTTTTCTTTGTTAGACCGGGGACTTATCAGCCAACCTGTTATTACAAGCATGTTGTTATCATCGGAAGTTACAATCAAGTATGATTTAGAATGCGATCGTTTGCTGATTTACAATTTTTATTGTAGATTCTTCACTAAGCATTAGGCTTGTTTTTAAGATGATGTTTGTCTGCTTCTTCTTCGCAGCTTTTCGAAGCTTATTTAGTTTCACGCAGCCACATTGTCAGTCCTTAATACGGGGGAAAGATACATTATAGACTTATATAATATAGGCTAGAAACCACGTGACGGGCATGCTATTAAGTTGTCCGAGCTGATAGCTGTACCAAGAGGCCGCAATACATTTTTCACAAACGGTTTACTTACACACTGTAATAAAAATTAAGATAAGTTAAGACTTTTTGCAGTTCAAGAGATATTTCTACAATCATTAGTCATACTGACTTCATTGGCATTGGTGTTACATTATACTGGAATGATAAGTAAAAAAAAAAGATGATTTAAATATTATGTGAAGTTAATTAAAAGAAAGTTAAATAATCAAACATTGATAGTTTGTAGATACAACGCAAACACTAGATCATACTATTTCTTGTCTGTAAATCATAATTCTACCCCGGTTCACCCGCTAACAAAGCGTAAAAAATGTGTGCTTAAAATAGACTTTTGCGTCTTTCCACATTCCGAATGTGCCATGCCTTGGCACTTTTCTTCTGGTCAGTGCTTGTCTTAAGATGATGGGCAAAACCCCCGGCAAATGTTCAGCAAAACGTAAACAGGTTTGTTCCATTGTTTTCGGTGCTAGTTTGGCTTTCAAATCGATTTGCGACTCAGTTTATGTTCGGCTTCGTCATGGTACGCTTCTTGGCGATCTTGGTGAATTTTGGTATGGTTGTGGTGAATTTAGGTACTTTTGTTTTCCGATACAAATAACATAACATACAATCAACGAAAAGAATGATTTTAAGGACACAGTTTTTCATCTTTACTAGCATCTGCCGAGCTGGCAGCTCTAGCGAATCCCGCCCAAGGTGTACTGCATGAAGCGCTGAAACCAAACGAGCGCGAAACATTAGACGGTAAGTAGGGTTTTGTGCTGAGCATTGTGTTGCGTTATTTATTATAAAGAGCTGTTCTTCTTCAAACGCAGACTGTCACTTGCGCTTTTACAGCTTTGGAAGCGGTGGGGCGGTGGCGCCTGCCGCCGGTAGGCCAGCATATTTGCGCGAGTTTGCTCACATAGGCGCGATCGGCTGGAGCCAGCCCGACGGTGCGGTGCGGTGGAGCTGTGGTGGATCGCTGATATGGGAGAACTTTGTGCTGACGACGGCTCACTGTGCAGCAGACTTGAAGTATTGTTAAAGTTGTGCTTCTAAGGAAAGAAGAGTTAGTTGAAAAACTTTTTTTTCTTCATGTGCATTAGCAATGAACCACCGGACGTGGTACGCTTTGGAGATTTGAATCTGTACAACTCGACGGACGACCAGTTTGCGCAGCAGTACAAGATTGCAGAGATTTTGCGCCATCCGGAGCATCGCTTCAGCGCCAAATACCATGACATTGCGCTGATCAAGCTAGAGCAACGGGTCACGTAAGTGTTGCTTCCTTGTCGAGCGTGTTGTGCTGTCTGTTTGATCGCAGTTGCTTCTACCTTTGGGACGGTGGATAGATTGAATGAAACCGTTGCACCCGCCTGTCTTTGGAGCGAGGAGGAGCTGCGGTTCGACGTGCTGGAAGCGGCCGGCTGGGGAGCAACCGGTTTCGGTAGGTGTTGTGCTTACGGTTTCGGAATTATGCTTACGATACGGCATCAATCCCACGTTTAGGGCAATCCCAAACGCCGACACTGCTGAAGGTCTCGCTGAAACCGGTCGAGCGGGACCGGTGCGATCAGTTCTACCGGGTGGGCGATCGTGGCCTACGTGAGGGATTGCAAGACTATCAGCTGTGCGCTGGCGATGTGAAGATGGACACCTGTCCGGTAAGTGGAAGAAGCTTAATGCGCACATTCGGAATGATGGCTTTAAACTATGGTGCTATCGTGCAGGGTGACTCGGGAGGACCGCTACAGGTGAAGCTACTGCACAATGCCAAGGTGACACCGTTTGTTGTGGCGGTGACGTCTTTTGGGAGCGCTTGCGGCCAGTCTACGCCGGGTGTGTACACAAAGGTGTCAAAATACGCTCCATGGATTCGATCGGTTATAGCGGCGCACGAGACTGATGCTGAAGGTGGGAGGATGGGTTTTCTTGGATAACCCTTAATATTGAATAATATTTAACGTCTTTGCCTAAGAATGGAAGTTTGAACCCTACGCTTGTGCGTTACGGTACGTCCAGCTGCGAGAATACGAACCGGATGTTGTGTCACGCAAATCGGAAGGCCATGAATCGTTAAGCTTCGACGGAGTGCATATCACGATCGAAGATTCCCTTTCTACGGTGAAGATCGGTTGGGAAGATGCAAAGCTTAAGACACCGGACAACTGTTACGGTGTTTTGATCGACGAAGATACTGTCCTAACGCTTGCTGAGTGCACTAGTTATGAGGGGTAAGTATAGCAGATGATCCTTTAGAGAAGATCTTCTTCACTTCGCGCTACTTTGCGCCCGCATGTCCCTGGTTTTATCCGGAACTGCCCGATCCAGAGTTTGAGGTTACTGGTCGTGGTCGTAACGATCTTAACACTGTTCCACTGTACGATGAACAAGTGATTGGGATAGGTATGTATGTAGGTAGGCCTATTTAAGATGTGATCTTCCGCTATTTAAACCTCGCTTTAGATGCTAGGAATGCCTCTTTGCTGGTACGATCGGCTCAACAGCGCGATGGAAACTGTTCCCTCTCCCAAACACATCGTCAGCTTTTCACCAACGATCTGTCAGACGAGCATCTTTGCTTTGGACATGGAACCTTTCTGGTGCCAGATACCTGTGAACAGCTGTTCGGTGGACCGATACAGCGCAATCTATTCCGGTACTCCAAGTACTTCAAGCATGTGTACGCGCTTAACCTGCTCGGTCGGGACTGCGGATTTGGCCAGTCGGCAGTTGGAGTACGGCTTGCCCATCACGCAGAATGGCTGAGCAAGGTACTGCTGCCTCAGCGACGTCATGCAGCTGCACCGGTACAGTTCTACAACACCGATCTGGAGCTGAACGATCACTGTCGGCGTACGGATGGGAGTCAGGGCGTTTGCACTGAGCTTGCCCGTTGTCCGAAGGTGCGATACGGCAGGTTACATTCTGCGCCAACAGGACGATTGTATGCTGTCCGTATCATAATGTGCTGAACGGAACTGATGACGTTGGTATTGAGCTGGATGAGTGCGAAGCGAGATACAGTGCGTTGCATCAGAATGGGATATTTGAGCCATATTGGGAAAACCCGATCGTGGAACGTTTTCCCCATGTAGTAAGTACTGTTGACTGACTTGATCATGGTAATGTATTGAAGATTGTCATTTCCCACTAGATCATGATCGCTTGGCAAACGAGTGATGGGGAGTTTGACTTCTGTGTTGGCACACTTATCACACGAATTATGGCTCTGTCGTCCGCCAACTGTCTGTCACGCATCAGCAGCAACCGTACCGTGGTGAAGCTGGGATGGGAAAAGACGGCTCCTACATTGTGGGTAAAGGAAACAATTCTGCATCCCCAGTACGAGGAAAGCACACTGCGAAATGATATCGGAATAGTGAAGATTGATGGTGAAGTGGATTCGAAAACGGGCAAAGTGCCGGCCTGCCTGTGGCACAATCAAACCCACACACCGTTCCATATGCGGCAGTTTATGCTGTCAGGTGAGAAGATCACAATGGATTTGTAAGGAAAATATGATTAATTAGTTTATGCTCGTCTTCACACTACATTCCAGAGTTACAGTACCTGATCAGCTACCCAAAGTATAACAAAGACTGTGAGGCGTACCAGCACTTTGGCAACCGGAGCCTGGAAGCTACGCAACTCTGTGCCGATTTGGAGTTATAGTTTCAAGCGATTGAAACGGGTGAGCCAGCGTTTTGGCAGAAACAGCTTGCAGATGGTGGCGGGGTTGTCCACTATCTGGTCGGGATTGTGAGCTATGTTTTCCCGATGACCACGGTGCAGACAAGGGTCGAATCATACGTCGATTGGATCAAGATGCATGTGTAGCTGAAGACCTAGAAAATTCGTTAAGTTTCATTCTCGAGAAAACATTAGCCGGCATCGCGAATAAATGAACTCTTTTTGACAGTCGTTTAAAGTTCATTTTGGTTTAACTGAATTCATTTTTTGTTCATTCCTGTTAAAATAAACGATCGTCAAAATAGTTAACGACTGCTCGATATCGCATATGGGCAAACACGGGGAAAAAAATCGAGCAGTATAATTAAACGACTGTTACTTTGCATCGCATACGCTCTTGACAGTCGTTTGTTTAACGAAGGCATAGGACCAGTCGTTAAAATTAACAAATGAACTCAATATGATCGCGACACCAAATTCTAGCAATTTTTAACGACTTTGGTTAATTTTTAACGACTGTTAATTTTAAACCATTTCTTTCGCGATGCAAGCTATTGTTTTGAACGTAAGCGCAAGAACTTTAAAACCTCTGTAATGTAACAACCCAGTTTTTATCCGACAGTCCAAGACAAACATGAAGATAAGAGAGAGAAAGAAAGTGAACTATGGGTTGCAATTTTGCTTCTTGAAAGCTAATTTCATGTATGCTATAGTCTTATTAGATGTTCTCCTAATTTTTACTATATCTTGGAATTAGTCGAAAAATATATGACAATCGTGCTTTCTAAGAAATTTTTTTGTGTGTTACAAAAATTAATGAAATTTCTATCTATTGTTTTGAGTTAATCAAAAATGAAATTTTTTTATGTTTTATAAATGTCACATTATTTCATTAACAGAAGCAAACAAAAACTGTTGCTTAAATATCCGCCGCCAAGAAAAACAAAGCAATTTGTTCCTATTGGCAGCGATTACCACAATCGTTTCCTATCTCATACACATGTAAACGCTTGACAACGTACCAATAACCATCCAGTCAGCTCCAATGCCAAGCATCATATCATGGCTATACATCGAATGGTTTTATCACGTGTACGGCGAAGCAGTCTGATATCCTGCCCCAAAGCGCCAAATGCTCTCCCAACTGGACGCTAATTGATTTCTCCCAATGTGATTACATTCTACAATTTACAGGACATGGTTCACTCATGTCTTCAGTTGCTGTTCCTTACGTCCCGTTCATTGGGTTGTTGGCAAAGTGTATTAACGGTCATGGTGATGATACGCCACTGATAAGAAAGAAACGAATGGTAAAGCTAATTGAATAATAAATAGCATTAAAGGGGGAGCAAAAAGGCTTTCGAACGCAGCTGAGAGTTGGCAACGGCAACAACAGACGGGGACTACACTAATGAACGCAATCGAGCGACATAATTCTGCATAATGACTCTGAGACTGATGTACTACAAAGTGGTTGTGGAGGACAAGGCTGATGAGAGTGTGACTGTTTCGTTTTTATTGTTCGAGAAGCTTTATTTTTTTTCCTGTTCAACTTGAAAGTGATTATTTTTCTGCGCAAAGAAGTACTTTCCCCCTTTTTTGCCTCCTATATTCGGGTTTCATGGAAATCAGCAAGAGCTTCCGCCAGCCCAGCAGGTGGAACGATAGATTGCGTACGCAGCGGAAATTAATGCCACAATCCAACCCATCAACTTTGCGCGAACTGTTGTCGCTTGGTCGTTGCGCGTTACTTCCTCTCGCTGAGGTAAGTACATTTTCTCCCCAGGTGCTCTTCAGCTCCGGCTTGGCGCATCCGAGAGTAGGGGTTGCCAGCGGAAATGTTGCGTTCAACCCGAGTATGCCGATGTTCGTGAAGCGTCAAGTCAAGGCAACGCCAAACTGGATACAAAATTAGATAAAACAACAATCTCCTTTGGTTGCTGCCACTGGTGCTTTTGGCGGCAGCGAAGCGAACGTTGCGTTCCGCGTGCACCTCGGCTTGCCATTTCTTGAGGCTGTTTGGTGTGTACACTTGGTGACAGACCGAGTAGCGAGCAGGTTACGGATGTTGACAAGGAGCAGTTCAAGGTTTTGCTTTTGCCCGCTTGCAATAGTTTACAGAGGAAAATATAATTACATGCGTTGGTAAACTCGGTTAGTGTTGGTGATTTTTGAGTTGTGGGCTTTCTGCATCGACTGTGTGGCTGAAAAGTTGGAGAAATATATGAAATCAAATAATGGTTTTAAAGATACTGGAACTACTATCATGTTAAATATAATGGTTTTAATTTGAATTTCATGTACGGATTATTGCACACAAACTTCTCAATTAATCCACATGGCCATGAATGTTATTTTAACCAAATGGGCTTATTTGGTAACATATATCTATCTCTCCTATTCAGGCACCCAATATCCTGCTGAGTAGACAGATGTGAGGCACGTGGCACATTTGAGCGCACCGGTAATTCAATACCATCGCTAGTGATTGCTCGGAAGAAATCAAACGATCTCTTCAGTCATCGTTCCGTCGTTCATTTTGTTTCTTTTTCGCACAAGGGGAGAAATATAAGACATTTATTTTTGCACATCTTTTAATCTAAGTGTCCCACACTGGTAACGTAGAATGAGGCATTTTCAAAGGAGTGTGGCACCCCAGTCAGTAGGAAGCACGTGCTAGTAAGGATATTTGCTTAGAGCTATTCTTAGAATAAAAACACGCTGTGAAATTATTATAATTCATTTGGTTGCAAGTATCTTTTCGAGGCTTCTTAATGATAGATGCATGGAAAGCATCATCATCTTCCTGCTAATACCATCAACAGTTGTTTTTTTTTGGAAATAATTCTCCAAAGTAACGAATAAATTGAGTTCGATACAAAATGACCACTGGTGTACTTATATAAAGTTCAAGTACTACTTATCTGGTTTTATTTACGCATTAAAGGTATTGGTGTAGGCGAATATGGTCCGACTTGCTACTGAACTTTAGCTGCTGAACAATGTTTGGACATGTATACGCTCTCTACGCTCCTGGACGTTTGCAATCACTTTGTTCCAATATTTGCTGAATAATCGATCATCGACGGTAGGTAGTCTTGTGGAAACATCATCAGTGGTGAGTAAGTAATGCCTCGGTTTTTTTGAGGATAGAAAGAGAAGGACCGGAACATAATCGTTTTTACAAACAAATTAAAAGAAGCGTTACTTTCGAATGGTTTTCAAGATATTGCAGGTAAAATTTTATGGGGATAGGTCATGCAATTTAACTTGGACATAACTTATAAGAGTTAGTTATAAGAAACATATATGTTTAACTTTAACAAAATGTCATTGAATGTAATAAATTTGAAGCATTCGAAAGATTGTTTTAATTCCATATCATGAAGAATAAGCAATACGGCAAAGCCGTACCTCCTGAATAAAAAAAATCATTAAACACCATAAATTTTCACATGAAACACTGAATTTTCTTGGACAGTCAGACAGTACATACAATGTTCCTAATCGATTCTGTTTGATTATTGTTAATTGTACTAAAGTACACACTGAGCACTTCGCTGCACAATATCGCTTGCTACTGATCATCAAGCAGTTCAAATCTTCTGCCCGTCTTAGCTTAGATGTTGTTTAAATAATTGATCAAACCCCCTTGGCTGTACGTGCTCAAATCGAAGCGAAGTACCTGCAACGTTGGTTTAATAATTTAATTGTCAATCATTTATGCATCGTAAGCGCCAAACAAGCGCTGCGCGTTGTAGGCGGTTAAGTGCTTTATCTGCAAACTGGTTGAACATCTCCACGGTATTGAAAATCAATCCCAGCGTGGTACAGACGGATTGTTGGAAATAGATACGGCGTTTGAGTTTGTGTCCCTTCTGTGGCAAGTTCTGGCTTCCCTATGTGTAGAAGTTGGTGTGTGAGCTATTTACACTCCACAACGAACGAGCGGAGCTCACGAAGCCATCAAACGCAACACCCCACGCCCTGTTGGTTGTCAAATTCAGGCTAGAGCGTGTCTGTGGCGTGTTGTTTCGTTTACATCTTACTCATTGACGAGAACGGCACTGAGACGAGTCGTCCTCATGCGCTGCACGTCGTTGTGACTTTATGACCCAAAAGGTACGTACAGTGAAAAGAAAGACGATCAACGCTGGATTCAATGTCGACGTCGTTCAATCGGTGGCATGTTTGTTTGTGCTGGTTCTGTTTATACTTTACGACCCCTGATGATGGCCAGCCACCGTCAGTCGTGATCGTAAAAATGAAGGAAGCGATACACGTGGTGGATGATGATAACATTGACAGTGCTCCTCTTGTAAACAGTTATTCATGAAAAAACCGGAAAATGCAAGTTTACCTAAAATGGCACAACTTTTAGGTGGTATGAGAACTTGATTTTAGCAATAAGCTTTCCGAAAACCGATGTTGGTTTTCTATGAGAATCTTTTTCATGAAATGATTTCGAATTTGGTGTACTCTTACAATAAAAACGCCATGAGTTATTCTTCCCGTGTACTTAACACAACATCCTAACTTGCAACAAACCGGTTAAGAACCAAACTTTCCCAATATTCCAACTAAGTCGCCAAAACCGACGAAGAACGAGACCATCTTAAAACTTCGCCCATTATCGCTCCATACGACAGGATGTGTGTCGTTGCGTTTCAGCATTACGAGAGCAAATCGAACATTCCAAAGGTTTTTTGTGCTTGTGTACAGCATTGGCAACATAAATTTACCCACACGTTGACAGGCAGACAGACACAGACCGATGGTTCTTCCGGTTGTTTTATTACCAGTTGCCATTTTTGTGTGTTTTATTTCGTTGTTATTATAATACGTGTACGGAGTGAAGCATTCTAAACCAACTTCTTCAAGCACACATACAAACACACATACACGACATCGATACAAATATGAACGAAAAGCAAACAAACAAACACAACTACAAACTTACAGCATTGCGATTCGGAAACTAGCAATGAAAGGGCCAAACTGTTTGCCCTCCAGTCCTGTTTCTATGCTTTACTTCCGCTGTAAACACAGACACGGTGCAGGACCAAAAGTTGTACCATGCATGGGCACTTTTGCGCAAACTTATCTGCGCCACGGAACGCGTACATCTTGTTTATTTTATGGCATGCATTACACAGATGCCAAACCATACCTGAAATGGTCACTGGATGACTTATGTGGGTCACAGTTTGTGCCCGCTTAGATAAAAACTTTACACACATGGCAAGTGTTGGTGGTCTGTGTGGGTCTTCGGGAATAGCAAAACGGTTTGCGCTTTATGAGGGAATGGTTTTGTAGCGTTAAAAATCGCATAAAAGCATCGTCGGTATGGTTTGAAATGTTTCATGTTAACTCACTGGGACTTAGGTGGGATGAGAGCGACAGAGACAAAGGAGAGCTTTTCATGTGGAGTCAGTCACATGCGCATAGTTGTGCCAGTACGAGGGTATAAAGCTGTATCATGGCGTGGACAAAGCGTTTTAGCCGTCGGAGACCTTTGGAACAACGCTCGCTCGACGGGGTGGCCTGTGTTGCTGCTGGGTACAGTTTACACAGTGCTGGTGTTGCAATGCAGCTGGGATAAAGTTATAGGATAGGCATTATGCCCTCTTCTCCCACTCCGAGCCGTGCCCCATTAGTTGTTGTGGTGGAAAATATCGCTCATCGGACCACAGTAACAGCATAATCTAGCGCTACGCGTTCCCTTCGGCTGACATAATGTGATGTTGAGCTTGCGCTAAGCGTTAATAGGATATTTTCCGGATGGCAAAATGATGGTAGTGGTGTGCGTACAAGTTAATAATGCTGTTTGTAGTTTTTTTATGTCACCGTCACTAGTTTTTTGAACGGTTGATAGAGGCCAACGAGCTCGGTTCAGGTTTGCGGCATGTGTGGGGTTTAATAAGAAACTTCGGTCGAAACTATGGATAATTAGATTGGAAAAGTTGGCCGTAGGCTGCTGTTACATAGTACCGATCTGATCCACTTCATGACATATGTACATAATTGAGTCATGTTTTTCATGCTAGATAATCTCATCACAGTGTTGGCGATACAGTGTATTACTTTGATGTGAAACAGTTCTTGAAAAGTAAGTTTATCAATCACTGGAAGCTTTAAAAATGTAAAGAAACAACGAAAATAACATCCGATATTGGATCACTTCTGAATTTCCAAAGAAACAAACAAGCAATTGTTTTTCGTTTTCGTTCCTATATTCTGGTTTATTATTGGTTGGTAATAATAACATTAAAAGATGAAAAACTAACAAACAGAGTACCATGCTGTAATTCCTAATCGCTCTTCTTCCCTTCCAGTACACTGCATAATGTGTGAAAGAGAAGGAAAGAATGAGATGGAAAGAGAGAAAAAAGCGAACAGCTCAGAAGAGCACTAACCTTTCCGGAAACGTAAACAAACGTGTTCTGTCTCGCTTGTGGCGCGTGAGTTACACTTTAGTTGGTTGTTTGTGGGAAAAGTTCAGCCAGGACTTGAGTTCCACATGCCTGACCTTGAACGGAAGACACACACGCGTATATGTGTGAGTGACTGATAGTGAAAAGGAGAAATACCACTCAAATAAACACGCTGCTTCTGGCACTCAAAATGAGCTTATAGTCGGGAAGACGGAGCAGTGACACAGTCACACAACAACAAGCAGGGAGTGTTTTGTTGAGCTCGGAAATGTTACGCCATTATGCCAGTCGTCCTCATTGTTAATATCTCTGCGACGAAAAGGTTCGACAATCGGCTGAAAGGGTGCAGGCATCATTGTTCACCGGAAGTTGGAAGGCGATTATTTCATAATTTGATTGACTTCTTTCAGCTGTTTTTGGTATTAGTGTGTGTGAGCATACTTGGATGTATAATAGAGGGACGTTTTGATTGTCGAAGCGAGGGTTTGTGCGGGTAAACAGGGATGTTACGGTTATTTTATTACACAGGTAACACTCTTCACATGTGACAAGTTAATCAAGCCGTACAGTTCATGCTTAATTTTGTTTCTGCTGGCTTTGCTGGAAGTTTAAAGCAATGAAGTCTTTCAGATCGTGTATCTTATTTAAAGCAATGTTCGATAACGTATCAATAACACTTCAAAAGTTATTTTAACCATATGAAATATTGAGCTTGTTTAGTTGAGAAATTTTTATTAAGGGGCCGTCCATAAATTACGTAACGCTGAAATTGGGATTTTTCGACCCCCTCCCCCTCTATCGTAACAAAACGTAACGTTGGAGGAGACCCCCCTTCCAAAATTACGTAACGCATGATCGAACACCCCCTCCCCCTTAATTTGGTTTTGCATCAACTAATACAAAAAAATATGGGTTAATATTTTTTATTTGATTCCTTTTATAAAGTATGCAGAGTTGTTTTAATTAATGTTTAATTAAAATTAATATTTAATGAATGAAAGGAATGTAAGATAACAAATTTATAATTAAAGAAGCGCATAATATATATGTTGAGCATTTTAAGACATCTTGCCACATTGGCTTCAATTGTTCAGTAATGTTTATGATGGGAACACTATCTGTTTCGATTATTTTGGCATCTTCTTCATTCCATATGGCATCTTCATTATGTATGTGTATTACTTCTTTAAACCTATCATCATTCTTTTGTTCTGAAGTAAGGTTTTTTTCCCTTCTCCTTGGATAGCATGCTTTCTCAAATGCTCGTTTAGCAAAACATGTGATGCAAAATATATTTCACATTTTTTACAAATTCAGTTTTGTATTTTATAAATGTCAAGTTCGTATTCCCTATCAAAAGATATAAAGAAATAAAAGTGCAAAACTTAACCAGGTGGGCGATCATTTGTCAGTGACCAGTGATAGGATTGTATTACGTTACGTAACAGAATGTGAACCCCCCCTCTCCCCTATGTATCAAACCGTAACGCTACAGGGAACCCCCTCCCCCCCCCTTTGAGCGTTACGTAATTTATGGACGCCCCCTAATGTGATTGTAGCGATTATCAGTGAGAAATTTAAAAAAAATTGTTAAAATTTCTTCTAAATAAAAGCTGCGAATCATTGTTACTTGTGAGGGTAGTATTTTTGAGGTCGTCGGTACCTTTAGAATTAAGTTGCAACGAAAAATATAAAATCAACCATGCGTCTCCATGTGAATCAATAAGCAATTGGAACAAAGCATTGGGCGTCTCCATCCCAAATTTGTAGTACGCGTTATCAAATTGCACTACTCAACAATCTATTGAGAATGTTAGTATATTGCGTTTACGTTCTGAACCAAGCTTGAGAATCATATTAAACGTCTATTAAAAATGTGTTCCACGCAGTGTTGCGAACGGTGATAGTCGTCGACATAAAATTTTACAAAATGATACTTTTTGAAGCATCGCATTCTAGATCCACGCATTCATTCGATAATCACGGAAAAAAATATCATTTGCCACGATGATACTTTTTCTGCTATAATCATTTGACTTTTTGATTTTGCCGCACCTCAAGTGAACTAGATCTTCATCGAAAATTGGTCCTTTTTTCGTGTTTTCGCGTGAATTTCTATACTCCTATAAGAAAACACCATTTTCCTGGTTCACTGAGTGAAAATATCAAGTGGTCTAATGGCTTAGTATCGGTAAATGCACGATTAAGCAGTTCTAGATTCTCACTGAAAAATGTCAAATGACATTCATTCTACATTTTTTGCAATCATGTCATCGCAAAAGCATTGATTGTCAATGCGCAAATGATTGTCGCTTTTAGAAAGTCGTGTCATGGTAACCATGATTATTATGATCAAAAAATGATTTTGACACCCGCTTACTGCGAATATCATAAAAAAATGTCGACAATTAACAACACTGGTTCCACGTGAGATAGAAGCATCTGCAATCAAAACAAAATCCTCGCGACCAATGCGGCCTCTGCATTTTACGCCCCAGTGTGTTACTGAGCTTTACTTTCAACAATTTTTCTTCGTGTTTGAATCGCAATGCGTTTAATATAAGCCAGCGTTTTTTTCAGTCAATTTTTCCTATCGCGCTACTGTATATTTAAGCGTATTGAACGATAATATACCACGAATTGTTTTAGCGAATGTTCTTAGAATAAGAAAATGAAATTTTCCTCACTCGAAAGAACAACACTGCTCAGAAAGCTAAAGAAACTTCAAGGCATATTTTGAACGACGAATAACTGGGCTTGTCATCGCTGTTTTGGTTTTCTAGAACCACTTTGGAGTTTCCTTCGGCGATCCCGCGCGAGTGTTTATGGCAAGGGACAGTTTCAACAAGTGCCGGTGTAACAAAAACGAGATGTATTGGGATGGCGGAACATTCCAGTCAGGCGGTAAAAATGGTAGGCCGGCAAAAACAACAAAAACAACGCGCTCTTGAGTACCAGTGATTAAACCTGCTTAACCATTGCATATTGTGTTGATTTTTTTTTTTTGTATTTGCTTCGGTCGTTTATTTCGATAGACCATAAATAAGGTTTTATAAGCGAAGGGTACGTGTTTATATTTATCGGTCAATACCGTGGATCTGTCACTTTTGGTATCATCACAGCTTTGGCGACACATTTTTTCTCATGAAACCACTACGTGATGGAAGTTCAAGCGAATCGATTTTTTTTAATGACGGAATGATCTTTATTGTCATTATGGCTTTTAAAAGAAACCTGAGACCGACTTCTGAACAAAAAAAAAGGGTGGCAATGAATCAATTTCATCCATCATTGAAAATAGGGTCTTTCAGAGGTTTTAAAGTTGTTTTGTATTACATTTTACCATTTGAGATTTTGTTAAATAGAAATACCGATTCTCCGGTTTTCCATTCTGTTTTTTTTAACTTTGCTTTATCGACGCATTCTTTAACCCTTGCCATTGGAATGAACCCGCTTTGACTTTGTGTGAAACCAATCCCTCGTGCTTGTTGACAGCAATATCGTGACGCGAAGGAACAGCAACAAAGCAAAGATGAAACTCAAAACTTCTCTAGTGCTCAAGGGTCGTGCTCGGTTAATGGCGCAGAGGGTAATATGACTGTCTCTTTTTTGTTGGTTGAAGTTTTTCGCAGTGAGACACCGGATCCGCACGATTGGTTTAAAGTAAGAATTTCAATTTCTCCTTCTAACATCACCGAAGTGTCTAGACATAATAAGCAATATTTCCCACCTCTCTATGCCACTGCCATTTCACTGTACTGTACGAGACTGGGACTGCTTCGCATCGATTACCGCTTTGGTTTGAAATAGCAATTTAGCTTCAACCGCGAAACCTCACGTCGCTCAAGTTACACCGCAGAATGGTTTCGATAGTGTGGTTTCCCGAGATTGTGTTCTTTTTTTGTTTCTTTCGCAATGGGTATCAATTGAACGGTACGTGTGACTCGTTACGCACCTGTAACAGCTTCAACCATCGTAAAGTGCTCCAAGTGAGATAAGAACGAGCGTTCTAAAGATGTTGAACATTGACTGTCATGCTCATTTTTATGAAGCGAGAAACTGTTGAGATCCAGGGTACTGGATAAGTTTCGCATAAAAGAGCACTACCAAAGCGATTATCGTGAAGAGTGCTTGAAGTGGCAACTTCCAATTCACACTCCGACGGCCTTTCGCCAGCTACTCTGAAGCTCTTCACAAAAAAGCTGTTTGCAACCGGTTCATGATCCGATCCGATTGAGTTATTAAATCGGATCCCGGGTGGTAATTAAACAGGCTCGCTTATCTGATTATCGTCCGCATTGACACTCCCGGTCCGGAAACGCCATCGAAAACCGTGAGACTTCTGCCAGGTGGAAAGCTTTTCGGAAAGCGTTCGGAAGGCATCAATTTCGAAAATTGACTTTGACCCGTCACTTTGTTGCGTAGCAGCTGAGGCAGATTTATTCATTTGGTAATTATACTTGAATTATATTTGAAGTGGGCAACTTTGTCTGAACTGTTCTATCTTTAGTTGAAACTCGGTTGGACTGTCAAGCAATGGGTCTTGGGTAAGTAAAAATAACGAGAAAGCCAGCGATACGAAAAACCAAAAACATCGAAGGGCTGCTTTAGGCAAGCAAATGGAATAAACTAAATTATCTTCAACAAAAAGATGCTCAGGTGCAAACCTAACGCAGACATCATAACGCAAAATAAAGTTCACTAAACTTTCAATCATTTTAGCTTGCAGTGAGCTTAACGACTCGTCATCGCTTAGGTAGCTTCTGAATCGTGTTCGTTTCGTTTGAGTTTTTTAGGATAAACCTCAAGACACCTTCATTACGTCTCTTCCAGCGAAGAAATGCGACATCGGTACGGCCAAGTTAAATTGACGATTCAGTTCTTGGCTAACTACAGGACAGAAATGGGAGCAGTGGATGAAATATGAAAGCTACACCGTTTACCCAGTTGTACGTAAAATAAAGTTAAATCAGCCATGAAAAAGGGCGATTAAAACTGCAATGGAATGGCACAAGAATTCAAAATTATGTGTACTGATAGAACCATATAAAACTATTTTACTGCTAGGTGACACGTTTCGTTACAACACTTTGCACAGAAATTGCCCGTTTTCATTTCATACATTCTTTGAGTAAATGAAAAATAACTAGATCGTAGCTCATAACAGATAAACAACGAACGTTGGGAAAAGTATAAAAAATATTGTTTAAACACATTTACGTTTTTATATTTAACAATATTTTGCTTTATGCTTTATGTTCTCAGATGCATCGAACGTTTGAAAGCAAAAAGTGAGATAAGGCGAGAAAGAGAGCCAAAGACAAAGCGTTCCGAAGAATGATGAATTTAGTATAATCAGCTTTGGTGATGGCTCGAAGGTACGCATTTGGATGTAACTGAGTCAGCGTTAGGATTGCGTACCGGACCGAACCAGAGTCGAAACAACCTTGTCATAATGAGATCATGTAATTTGATGAATATTTTTTGCAAATTTCAAGTTTATTTTATAAGAGTTTTCTTTTCAAGTTAGGAGTTGGTTTTGAAAGCCCAGTTTCGAGAAAAACAACACAACGTTCCTTTTAAACTGTTAACGGCTAGCTAGATTTTCAGCATTTTCTATGATTATTTTATTCAAATGCTCTTTCCGTTTCAAAAAAAAGTATCATCTTTAGAACACAGCCACTATTATCACATTTTAAGCAATATTTTGAAACATATTTGATATGATTTTGAATAAATAATCAGCTTTGTTCTAAATCTAGACTACAGCGAATAACAATAAGAACTATTACTATCCATAGGCACATGGTAAGGGTACGAAACTGACTTCATTCCGTGTATGCATGTGTGAGTGCTTATACCTGTAGACTTCTTTGCACATCATGTTGAACGACTGTTGTCGATATGGCTTGTCGCGATAAAGTATCACTAAATTGGGAAGCAAAAGTTTCTGTCTTAATCACTTTCATTCTTCAGCTGACACGATGTAACCAGTCACTGGATAATGGTGGTGGTGTGTTTGGAAATGGATAGAAAAACGATGAATGATTGCAAAAAAAAAACACGATTTCAAGCTTGGTGTGACTTGCCAGTGGCATTTCAATTACCGCTAGAATTTGTAAAGTTTCCTCCTTACCTATGAAATCGATTTCCACTCTTTGCTTTATCTGGTGCAAAGTGAACCAGCTCATGAAATTTGTTGTTTTTTATTTGTTTAATAAAGAGAGCGTGAAACCCATACGCATAGAGAACAATTGGAAATGGTATCAATGAACGTCGGTATTTGAGCAGAATCAATTCGTTTGGAATGTGAAAAATGGGTATTGACAGAGTAATTTAGTTATTCTATGGACTTCAAAATATTTTAATGAACAAAATTTTTAAATAAAAAGAGCATAATTTTATCCCAGAAAAGAAGTGTCGTTACAATATTCCCCTTTGAGCTCGTCGTTGTTCATGACGCATTCACACGGCTGAATGTGCTTTACAAATGCAATTATTCGCACTTTGAAACTAAAGTTTTTTTCTACACATTGTGTGTTTGGTTGCAATTTACTGCAAACATTTTTTGCAAATTCCACACGACAACTAACGATATTTTTGGCTTTTTTCACCAAAAAGAATTTTCGGTTTATTGTGTTCACCAAACAAGTTCGACGACACCATACAAAATGATTATAACTTTTTTTTTGCAAACATTTATCAAACTGGAATATGCAAAGCTCAAACAGTCAGTTGTGATGAAGTTCAAAATAATTCATATAAACACGCCACTCTAAATGTATTTGCAGAATCGCTCCAAAATAACAAAAAGTACACAGACAACAGTGTGCAGTATGGTTGGTCCCGTGACAATACAGAAAAGGAGAATGGATTTTGTGTTGTGGGTAGCGCAAGGTAGGTGGCGTGGGATGCTGCTTTGTGTGTGATAAAGTGACACTAATACTTGGTGGTGGAGGATACTGGAGTCGAGGAGTGAGTTGTTCGTTCAGTACATCGTACACATCTGCAGATGTGTTTTAATGTCTCTTTATTTTTCCGAGGATAATTTTCCATTGTGACTGTGTGTTTTCAAAACTTCCAGGAAATAGGACTTATTTGTGCAATATGTGAGATATGTACCTTCTTTATTCTTAGAACCGCAACAGAACAAGCTATTCTGCCATTACATTATCTACAACAGCAGACCGTGTGCGATAAGGAGGCATGTTAATTTTCGAGAACACTGGGTAAGAATAAAGTTGTTTGCTGTGGTGACGCAACAAAAAGGGAACAATTTACATACAACTAGCGTTTCAAATGCTCACGAAATAAGTGGAACGTTTTTGTGATGTATTTTCGGCTGTAGTAGAAAAAAAGGTGTCAAATTCATGAAAAAGGTTCCTAGCAAAACCCACATGTGGACATCTTATGGCGAATAGCGAAAGAATTGTGCCTTCTCATGCAGCTGGTTTAAGTTGAGGTGCCTTCATAAAAGCAATCCATAGAGCTTTTTATTTGAAGATGTTTTATGCAGAAAAACAGCTATGTGGGTAAGTTATTTACATGACATTATTTATAAGAAAAAATTGAATAGAAACCATTTCTAAACCAAATTCTCTGTGGTAAAGTTTAAAGAAGTTGCTAGGTTTAATAGCTATTCCACCTCATGGTAAACTTTTTTTGTTCGTGTGTTTGTATGTGCGCAGGAGCAATTGAGATCATTCCAGAGGAGAAAGTTGGGATTTCCTTTTTAATGCCATTACGAGCATATTCGTGCATCCATGCGGACGTGTACCGTTGAGATAGCGTTGTAAAAGAAAAGCACTCTCACATCTTCACACACGTATTCGAACTAATTAGAGTCTGATTTATGTGACACCGTGGGCAAAAGGAAAGGTTTCTCCACTTTCTATTAAGACACGTAGTTGACGAAACGACGAGACAACTTCACGAAACGTTACTTGTTCTCAGTTTGTAAGGGTAAGAATGCCAAAAAAATACGGTAGACTACGCCTGTTTGTTGAAATTTTTGTGAAGATGGGGTATACTTGTTGTTCATGCATGGCTTTCAGACGGGTTTTGGCATTGGAGTCCTGTTCTAGGGTTTAATTAAAGTCTATGCCTTAACTGTGTAGCGTTGTAAAGTTGTTGTTTAAATGTGCGGAAGAGACAGTTTGGTCGATTAATTTTCCCTCGCTCCACTTACTACAAAACAATGTGTATGTGAAAATGCACAAAAATGATATTTAAAATAGCTTGAAAAATTGTGAAATGGCATACTCGATTCTCTGAAAACTAGTTTGAAAAGATAAAATGTGTAGGCTTTTTGAAACCTGAAATGCTCTCATTGCGTCATTTTGCCGAAACCCTCTCCCTATTGTTCATGCAGTCCACAAACTGTTAAGGTCCTTGTACAACTTTGCTGAATGAGGGGACGTTTCCACTATTCACTTCATGATAGGATTGCAGCCACTGTGTTTCTTCCATCAAAAGTCCACGAAAATAGACTAACGGGTAGAGCCATGTAGTGCGTTCAGGAGGAAAAGGGCTAGCAAAGGCTGGTGATGTAACACACAGCCCAGTTGATAATAATATATTACAAAAACCGAAACATGTAATTTACCCTTTGAGAAGATGGCACGAGAAAAGTTAACCCGAAATAGAGTGTACTGTTGAATAAATAATGTGTAACTATTCCATGCTCGTTCGATCAATTCTATTGAACCCAACGAATTGTTGCCCCGTGACGTCATTAATGTTCCGTGCAGCAAAATATTTAGTTCGGGTTCTGTGCCGTGAATCGTCAATTGGGCATTACATTCAAAAGAGCATTTGATGAACAGATTAGGCTATAATAGTTTGAAGTAATGCCTTCATTGAATATAACTAGCCTCCGCTGAATGTCGAAAAAAGCCATAGACAATGTTAAAAATCCTAGAAACAAACCATTTCAATTTAAAACATTATTCTATTCCATGTATAATAAATTTATTCAGCAGCTTGTTCAGTGTTCCATACATTTTTCATGTTTTAAAGAGTGTTTGAGATTCTTGCTTGAAAGACAAATAGTCGTTGTTTTTGTCCAGTTTATATGCTATTTTTATTTCTATTTGCTTGCTGTTCGTAGCCAGTGTTAGAAAATATGTTCCAGGTGGTTTTCTTTTTCAGTTTCACTTTCCGCCGAAGCCGCATTATTCAAATGGCTACAAGTGTTACCACCTTCGTGGTGTTACCACCAAGCGTTATTTAAACAAGGAGAGAAAAAGATATGGACTTGGTTGATTTTTACTGGATGGATTGAAGGAAATTGAGAATGGAAATTTATTCCACAGCTGAACCTTTGTTACACCGATTTTCGTGCAATTTTCTAACTGCTTTTGCATTCACACAACAGTCTATCGCTATCAGAATCATTCTGGTGTTTTTATTTGATAATTCATTTTTATAGCATGAGAATTCATAAAGTAAACGTTCAAGAGACAGCTCTTTCCCAAGCATTTTGTTTTATATAAATGAAATTCTAGGCAATTCAAGAGAAAAGACAAATAACTTTTCAAAACACTTTATTATTTAAGATTGTAAAACATTTAGGAGGTGTTAGCAATCTGTAAAATGCGCAATCTTCTGTTCTAGTAGGGTTATTAATATCCGACATGCATCAGAGCATGATCCTAAGCGACCATGATCCGGCAATTACAGCAACTTTACATTGTATGATGGAGCTGTACGGAGCGTTGTACGTACTTCCTTTGCAGGTGGTTTTGTTGTCACATATGACTCTAAACGTTCTACAGGAGCAGTGAATTTGCATATGCTTTGCGTACAGTGCTGGTTCTGGTGTTGAAATGTGAATATGTTATGGAGCAAGGTGTGCATATGTTTATGTGTGTGTGTGTGTGCGTGGGTGTTTGTCCGGAAGTAGGAAGTTACCTTTACATAAGCAAAATGGACACATTCATGTTAAAGCTCACTCGTTGATCACTACGCTTGCATTAACTTTGCAATAAAATACGCACGGTTGAACACACCTTACATAGAAGAAAACAAAGAGTGATTGTAACAGTTGTAAAATATTTTACTTAAACTTTACTTCCACCGGCAACAGGTGCAGAGTGGCCTGTAATCGTCATTAAATTTACTTGAGTAGGAATGAAAATAGTGCACTCTGTAATTGCATTTCCCCAACAGTGTCATGCACAAAGTTGTCCACAAAGCAATCAGTGCAACGGGTACGAAAACAGAATCCACCCCTGCTGCACAGCTGCTTATTGACCACAAATCCTCAACAATAACGAGCACCTGCCACTAGCTGATGCTGCTTCTACTGGATCGACTGGGTGCAATCGGTTTGAGGAACACATTTTCAATGTTTTGGAAGGATAGACTCAATCGAAATCGACATTGAAGTTGTTTGATTGGGTAAAGGACCAGAGGAATGGATGGTTCAGACGAAGAGAAGGAAGGAGTGTAGTGAACGAGACACACTCACACCCGAATGGCATCGGACAACTGCCAGGAAACGCAAACAAAGCTTACCAAACCCAGCTGGCCATGGTGCATTGCGGTAAGAACGATTCGAAGCAAATAGTTTCTTTCCAGCCGGTGTTTGTGCGAGTTTGTCTGAGTGTGTGTGCTGAAAAGATAGTGGAAGTGTTTGGAAGCGTAGAATCAAGCGAAGAACATTGGAGGCCGTACTTGAACGGAAAAGCAATCTGTGGGCTGCCGTTCGGAGATCCTTTTTCGCAGCATTATTTTTCTTGCCAACTTTTCGCCAGGGGGTTTGTGATTTGCAAGGCCCAATGGAATTGACCGAAAGAAGCCAACAGTGTGCCAAGGAAGTGGATATTGAACGTCGGTATCGGCAGGTAGAAATGTTAGCGCTTTTGATAATATGGCACCGTTTTCTCCGATCTCCTGGGTATTGATAGGCTAAAACGTCAGTTCGTTGAGCTGTTCGAAACATCAGAAACTGTTTCCCGTACCCAATGCACTTCGTAAATCTAACCGTTCTTGCAACTTTCGTTTATTTCAAGGAGAAGTCAAATGGTGGAGTAGGGAACTAGTTGACTCCGAAATTGGAGCACGCGTTGCGATTGGAATGTATTTAGTCAAGAGAAAATCGACCTGATCCAAATAAAAGAACTGTTGCGAAAGTCACTTAAGAAAAGGAAAAAAATGTGGATATTTCTGCTGGGGAAAAATCACAAAATTAGTTTTTATTCCTTCCTTTGACTTTTGTGGTTATAAGATGCCGAAGGCGCATCCTTCGGCTCTATTTATATTCTCTCTCTCTCTCCCCACCGCCATCGTAAACCGCGGTTACAAATGGAGGGCAGCTTAGCCCTATGCCCTATCCTGGTAAGCCGTCAGAAAAACCCTACAACAGTCACGAGCGTAAAAGATTTGTCAGGCTTTCTGTTTGTAAACAAACGCTATTCACAACATTCTCCCCACCAGTTTAACGCTCCCGAGCGTTACACTTCCCTGACGTTTGTTTCCTGTCTTGCCCGTAACGTTTGTCATTGTCAACCCACGCGGTTCTACTTCTTTTGTTTGTGCCCTATACGGTCGTCTTATGCCGCGAAGTTACGTTGCTGCCCAGATTTGCGAATATTAAACGGTTCCTCACACATTTCTCTAGTAGGGTTAACGTTCCATGGTAACTTTTCCCTTGTTGTTTGGCTCCCGGTGATACCATGCAACCTTGCGTCTAAGTGTTGAAGATTATCTCTTCCTCTCCATCTCTTCCAGGCCGTGTCCGTATTCACAAATACATCATCGTACGATGGTCGTATCGACCGTGATGAATTATCATCAGTTGCTGCCTTGTTTAAGTCGGAACTGCGTAGATGCATATGGGAAAATGTACGGTCCTGCAAAACATTCTTAAAAAATCGAGAAAATATTTCGAACAGCGCAACAAGGCTGCGGATTAACAAGGTCACATAAGATACCTTCCTTTTACGGCTGGAAAACAGGTCCACTACCCGCTGCGATCTCTCATCCGTCTTTTCTCCTTGTAGAGGTACTACATCCAGCACGCGATTTGGAGGAAACGGCACCGCATCACATACCTCCAGCTGGCGACGATCCTCCCGCGGTTCAGTGACACAAATCGCCCAATTTATACGCTCACCCCGTTCAGGAACCGGCTGGTCAGAAGCGTTGATATTGCTGGCGTCAGATGGAGAGTATTCCATTACCTCGATGTTTCGCATCTCATTCTCCTCTTTGTTGTAGGTGCAGAGATGAAAATTGCTGTACACCTCGGGTTTAACGGGCGCGGATGCAGAGCAGGTACCGTACACCGACCATCCGAGCCTTGACTTTACGGCAATTGGTTCGTCGAATTTACCCTCGACGCACCGCGATGGTTTTCCTAAATATATATTGTCCACGCCGATGAGGATACGTGGCACAACATCAGTGTAGGAAGCAATTGGGAGTCCTTGCAGGTACGGAAACTCTCTGGTAAGCTCGTCAAACGATAGCGTCTGTGGTGGCAGCGCAAGCTTTTTTAGGCTGTACGCGGTGGGTAGCTCGTACGTAGTAGCACCTTTGTGTACGCCTGATACACGAAGCGACAACATCAGCGAGTCGCTTTCCTTACGAGTTGTGCCATCAGTCCATTTTAGGCTAAGTGGATGGGCAGTACCTTCCATGCCCAACTCTTCGATCAACTCTCGATCAACAAACGTTGCCGATGAACCCTCATCCAAGAAAGCGAAAGTGTTTACGGTTTTCTCTCGGTTGTGGATTATTACCGGGACATATCGGAAAAGGTGGCGAGTGCTAGTGCTAAAATGAGTGTTAACCGAGTGCTGTGTATGGTGTTTTGAAGTGATGGGCCGCGGTGTTTCCTCTTCAGCGTGCAGTAAACTGTGGTGAATCGCCCGACATCCCTCAGTACCGCAAGGTGTTCGTACGAAGCATGTGCCTCTATGTGCCCCAAGACATGTGCAACACAAACGATGTCTATTTACGTGTGCGCGGCGTTCCTGCACAGTTAGCTCGCGGAAACGGGCGCAGTCGACCAGTGTGCGGCATGAGTCGTGACACAGGTTGCAAGTCCTAGTGCTGTGAACATTCACGTGATGGTTGTTTGCTAGTGTCCTTCGGGCTGGTAGTGATCGCGACAAATCATTGTGGTGCGAGTGTTTTTCGAAGGGATTCACTTCAGTGCTTGCCGCTAACGCGATCTCCGTGAACCATTTACCGAATTCTCCTACAGTTCTCTTCGATAGTTTCGCCTTGTGGCGGGCCCACTCTAATCGTCGTTCGGCCGGCAGTTTTGCTACCAACTCCTTTAACAGCGTCACGTTGCAGTCGTACTCTTTCAGTCCGGAAGCTTTTATGGTGGCGCACATCTTACGCACCGCCTTCCCGAAGATTGCTAACGTTTCAAGGCGATCGGTTCTAATTTGAGGCAAACTTCTCACCTTTTCCACCAGGCTATCCACTATTAGATCAGGCCGACCATACTCCGTTCGTAAAATGTCTAGCACTTCCGCTAGTCCATCCGGTAGCAAGAGCAGATGATCCACGGACTCTAGAGCTGGTCCGCGTAGTGCCTGCTGGAGTTGGATGAGATTTACGTCATCAGTGAAACCACAAGCCTTGGTGGATCGTTCGTAAACGTCTATGAACAGCGGCCACTGCTCCACAGACCCTGAGAACACAGGGAGCTCCTTAGGTGTGCTATCCCGCGCGGCCTTTTGACTTGGTGTCAAAAGGTTCCCCATTACGGCATTTTGATTCGCGGGTGTCGGCTTCAACGTCGAGTTGACGCCGTGTGGCGCCGCCATCGCCATCGCGCCAGCCTGGTTTGGCTGGCCAAAGTGCTTGGTGCGATGCGTTTTGATGGAGTCTTCCACCGCGCGTCTCCATTGTGCATATTCCCGTTCCATGGCAGCGGCTTGGTCTTCTACCAAGGTCCGGTCGTAATCCGGGGGGAAGCTGGACATCGCTGGGGACGACGGTTGATGACACCGGCTTGCGCCCGCCATCGCGCATTCCTCTCGTGATGAGGTTGGTGTCGCTTCATCGGCTAACTGCATAGCACTCGCTGTTGCTAAGTTATGTCTCACCGTGGTCGAAGGTGAATGACCGATGCGTTCGCCGCCATCGCGATGAACCATCGAGTTTGTGCCAATATCCTTCGTCTTTTGCATCCAGACTTCTGTTTTCCGCACAAAATCGCTTACATGGCTGCCTCGATCTGAAATCTCTTCCTCGAGTTCCAGTTCGCATAGTTCGAGTTCGAGCTCCTTCTGAACCTTCTCGAGCTCGAACTGTTTCCTACGGATCTCAAGCCGCTTCCTCCTCACCTCCAGGTCACGGGGTAGTCCCGCGGGCTGCGAGGCTGACTCGTCTTTGTTTGCAGCATCTTCCACGACGCTCACGCGCCTCTCCGGGGAGATGCTGGACGTTTCACCTAGCTGCTGCTGTGTCTCCACCACCACACAGCTTGCGTCCTGTACTGCTCTTTCGTCCATCATCGCAACCAAACGACGTTCCTTCACGGTTTTTGTCGCTCGCGGATTCGCACTACTCCCGGTGGCGAGATTTATATACGATCGTATCGCGCGCGTAACTTCGGAATACTATAAACGATTACTCGTCACTGCACGTTCGCGGCGTCTTCACTATACTTTCAACGGAAAGATTTACGAGTTATTTCGCGCGTTTGTTCGTACTACTTCGGTTGAAGATTTATATGCGTTTCAGTGTGGTGAACGAGTCCAAAGTTTGTGTATTTATCACTGTGAAGAACTAATTTTGTGAAATGTTGCGAAAGTCACTTAAGAAAAGGAAAAAAAATTTGGATATTTCTGCTGGGGAAAAATCACAAAATTAGTTTTTATTCCTTCCTTTGACTTTTGTGGTTATAAGATGCCGAAGGCGCATCCTTCGGCTCTATTTATGTAGAATTGTATGTAAAGTTGAAAGCTAGTATTGCCTGATGCAATCGGGATTATGTTATAAAGAAGAGAACTTGGGCTGAGCAGGCAGTCGTTGATCAGAACTCAATAAAGAAACACCGTCAAAAGAGAAAAAGTCTGTGTCAACGTTCTCCCTCATTCGGTCCACCTCCTCCACCCCCTCGGTTGGTTTTGCGGTTGTCGTGATCCGGTTGTGTCGAGTATTGTTCTCCAGTGTTGGAGTATTCGGCGCCTTCCCTCATTCCTTTCCGCTCTCATCCCCCCTTTCTTACATTTGGTGTCAGAAGTGGGATCACGACGAACGCGCTTTGGGACAAGTGTGAATTTCCTGGAAATTCGATTGCGATCGACGTTGTGTGGAGTGAGACAGTGAGGCATCAAAGCGCTGGGTGCGCTGGACGGAGCACAAAAGAACAGTGTACGAGTGTACGGGTGTTCGGTGCGATCAGGAGCTGGGTGCGCAAGTTTTGGCGGTGTGAAAGAAGGCGCTGTGTGCGCGAGTAGTTGTGCGTGTTTATGCGTTGGTGCGCTGTGTGCGCGTGAAGTTGCGGCTTGCAACAAAAAGGCGCTGGGTGCGCGAGAAGCTGTGTGCGTTGGTGCGCTGTGTGCGCGGGAAGTTGCGGCTTGCAACGAAAAGGCGCTGGGTGCGCGAGAAGCTGTGTGCGTTGGTGCGCTGTGTGCGCGTGAAGTTGCGGCTTGCAACGAAAAGGCGCTGGGTGCGCGAAAAGCTGTGTGCGTTTTTTTTTGCGCTGGGTGCGCGAGTGTGCTAGGTGAAAAAAGGATTAGCGCTGTGTGCGCGTGAAGTTGCGGCTTGCAATAAAAAGGCGCTGGGTGCGCGAGAAGCTGTGTGCGTTGGTGCGCTGTGTGCGCGGGAAGTTGCGGCTTGCAACGAAAAGGCGCTGGGTGCGCGAGAAGCTGTGTGCGTTTTTTTTGCGCTGGGTGCGCGAGTGTGCTAGGTGAAAAAAGGATTAGCGCTGTGTGCGCGGTGAAGTTGCAGTTAGCATCGAAAAAGGCGCGGGGTGCGCGAGAAGCTGTGTGCGTTTGTGCGCTGTGTGCGCGTGAAGTTGCGGTTTGCAACAGAAAGGCGCTGTGTGCGCGAGTGGCTTTCGGCGTTTCTGCACTGGGTTCGCAAGTTAAGCGGTAGGCAAGGAGATTGGTGCGGTGGGCCCGAAAAGCTGCGGTTTGAAAGAGGTGTGCTGCATAACTAGGCGTCGTGCTTGTAAGTGCTGGGTGCCTGAGGAGCAGACGCTGTGCGTGTGTGTGTGTGAGGAACTAACGCTGTGCGTTTGGGGTGCGAAAAAGAGTTGCGTTTTCTAGCATTTTGGCGCGTTATATACAAAAAAAATGGAACGTTTTCTAAGCGAATATACGCGTGCGGGATTGGTTCGGATGTGCGAAACGGCGGGACTAGCACTGTCCGGAACCAAGGAAGAATTAGCTAAGCGTTTATTAGAAGCAGGGGTAACAAGCGACGGCCAGCGCGAGGAAAATATCGGCGAAATAAACGCGTCTGGATATTTTGACGTGGATGCGGATTCAGAAACTGGCAGCAATGGTGCGACTGCGGCGGGTGGTGCTATGGCTGTTACCGCGGAATCGAGAGCAATTGTGACAGAAGTGGTGTCACAAAAGATGGATGTGCCTAGAAGTATAGAAACACATGCACCGTTTGTGCAGCCCTATTCGTTCCGCGACGTGGAAGAAGGCATTGACCCTTACGGCAATGACCTTACCAAAGACATTGGGGCATGGTTTGACGATTTCGAGGGAGTGGCCAACATGGCGCACTGGACAGACGAGCAAAGATTTATTATGTGCCGGAGAAAAATGGTGGGAGTTGCGCGGAGTTTTCTCTCGACTGAAAGAAACATAATATCGTACGCAGCTTTGCGATCAAAGCTGATGAAGGAATTTGGTGAAATAGTGCGGTCGAGTGATGTGCATAGGCGGCTTATGTCACGGGTAAAACGTCCCCAGGAAACAATGCTCGAATACGTGTATGAGATGCAGCGTATAGCTCGAGATACGGAAATCGATGTTGAGAGCATCATCGAGTATATCGTGGACGGTGTGACGTGCGACACAAAAGTGCGTGCATCCCTTTATCGAGCGCGCAGTATGGCCGAGCTGAAAGAAGAGCTGTTGCGCATGGAGAGAGCGGAGAAGAAAAGTGTTGTGAAGAGGAACAATGGTCAACAAGATCAAAGGAATGGTGGGGTAGGTTTGCGGAAGTGTTATATTTGCGGGGAGTTAGGGCATGAAGCGCAAAAGTGTGTTAAGTCAACAAAATGTTTTGAATGCGGTAGATCGGGGCATCGGGCGAAGGATTGTTCTATCAAGAAGCGACTGGTAGCTGACACGCGCGCTATTGTACCGAGTACAAATGAGCGATCTCCGGTAAAGTGTTTCAAATGTGGAGGCGTGGGGCATATCGCTCGAAACTGTAATAAAAATAGCTACAGCGTGATGGGAGGTCAGATCCAGGAATCAAATAAAGAATTACCAACAAAACAAGTGAGCGTGTGCGGGAAGGAATATGCGGCTCTGATCGACACCGGGAGCGAGGTATCACTCATGCGTGAAGATGTTTTCGCGGGACTTCCACCGCAGTTCAAACAATGGAAACAATCGAACCACATTTTGAGAGGGCTAGGTGGAGTGCCCCAAAATGGATTCGGCGAAGCCACACTTGCCGTAAACATAGACAATTGGGTATATCAGGTGCAGTGGGTTTTGGTACCATACGAGGCGATTAGAACACCCCTTATCGTAGGTATGGATTTTTTGCATTCTGTTAATTACAATATTAACAACGAAACGGTCATGATCGAGCCCCGAAGAAACGAGCTTGTGTTGAGGATACAGAGAAATGAAGAAGAACACGAACGACAACAGCATGTGAACAATATTTTAAGCGAAGTGATGAACACAATGTGCGCCAGCGAGACAATGGAACCGGTTATCCCGCCTCAATTTCGGGGCGAGATAATGACAATGATCGAGACATACAATAATACCAGCTGCAGTGAGAGAAAAGAAACGTGTCCAGTTAAGTTGGAAATTGTTCCAGACGGACAGATAATGCCGTTCCGCCACCCACCAAGCAGATTGTCTTTTTCGGAATCTGAAGCAGTGGATGCACAAGTGGATGAGTGGCTTAAAGAGGGTATTGTTAGGCCTTCTGTGTCGAATTTTGCGAGCCGCATAGTTATAGTGAAGAAAAAGGACGGGAGCAACCGGGTGTGTGTCGATTATCGGAAATTGAATTCGATGATTTTGAAAGACGGATTCCCGATACCAGTAATCGATGATGTCGTGCAAAAACTACAATGTGCACAATGGTTCACGGTTATGGACCTGGAGAATGGATTTTTCCATGTGCCGGTAGCAGAGACTAGTAAAAAATATACAGCGTTTGCAACGAGACGAGGGTTGTACGAGTTTAATCGCGCGCCGTTTGGTTTGTGTAATTCGCCCGCAGTGTTTATCCGGTATGTTAATCATGTGTTTCGGGATCTTATTACAAACAACCTACTGGATTTGTACATGGATGACATGGTTATCCATGGCTCAACCGAACGAGAATGTTTATGGAAAACGGAAAGAGTGTTAAAAGTGGCAGCAGAGCACGGTTTGAACATTAAGTGGAAAAAGTGCCAGTTCATGCAAAGGGAAATAACGTTTTTGGGTCATCGGGTGAAAACTGGACAGATATCGCCAAGTGTGGAAAAAATAAATGCAGTGAAACATTTTCGTATTCCGCAGAACGTTAAAGCAGTGCAAGCGTTTCTGGGATTAACGGGGTTTTTCCGGAAGTTTGTAAAAGACTATTCGAAAATCGCCAGGCCGCTTACGGATTTGTTGAAGAAAGATACATCTTTCGAAATAACGGGAAGTGCATTGGAAGCCTTCAAACGGCTAAAAGAGGAATTAATAAAAGAGCCAGTGTTAAGGTTATTTGATCCCGAAGCAAAAACGGAACTTCATACGGACGCTTCAAAAGCAGGGTTTGGTGCAACATTGTTACAGTGGGTAGAAGGAAAATTGCATCCAGTGTATTTTTGGAGTAAAAAGACAAGTGAACCGGAATCCAACAAACATAGCTACGTGCTCGAGGCAAAAGCAGTGTTTCTAGCGGTTAAAAAGTTTCGGCAGTTTCTTTTGGGTCGTCCTTTTAAATTAGTTACTGACTGTGCAGCGTTTAAGTGTACATTGAAAAAATCGGAAGTGCCGCAGGAAGTGTTACCATGGGTGATGTTCCTACAAGATTTTGTGTTTGAAGTTGAACACCGATCGGGTAAAAAAATGCAGCACGTGGACTGTTTGAGCCGATATCCGACGGAAGTGATGACTGTGACAAATGAACTAACGGCACGTATTCGTAAGAACCAACAACAGGACGAGATGGTGAAAGCAATTAGTGAAATTCTATTGGATAGGCCCTACGGATCGTATAAATTGAAAGGTGGACTTTTATACACTGTAGTGGATGGAAACGAACTATTAGTGATTCCACGAAACATGAGGAAGCAGATCATAGAAAACGCACATAACGACGGGCATTATGGGGCACAGCGTACTATGCATACCATAAGGCAGAAGTTTTGGATTCCACATCTAGAGGTATTGGTGAAGCAACATATTTCGAACTGTGTGAAGTGCATCTTACACAACAAAAAGTTAGGACGACAAGAGGGATGCTTGAACCCAATCGACAAAGGAGATGCGCCTCTACGCACATTGCATTTGGACCATGTGGGGCCCATGGACGCCACTTCAAAACAATACAGGTATATTTTAACCGTGGTGGATGGGTTTTCTAAATTTGTTTGGCTTTATCCTACTAGAACAACGAATGCGGAGGAAGTGTTGCAAAAACTGGAGAGTTGGTCGTCGATATTCGGATATCCGACCCGAGTAATAACGGACAGAGGGGCAGCGTTCACGGCTAAGGTATTTGCCGAATTCGTTCAGAAGCAAAACATCGAGCATATCGTCTCCACTACGGGAGTACCACGAGGAAACGGCCAGGCGGAACGTATAAATCGGACGGTTTTATCAGTGCTGGGAAAACTATCGATGGGAGATACCGCTAAGTGGTATAAACAAGTCAACAGAGTTCAACGGTCGGTAAACGGGCACCTTAATTCGTCAACAGGGCGATCTCCATTTGAATTAATGTTTGGGGTCAGAATGAGACAGGCATCTGATGATTTATTACACGAAATGCTGGAAAAAGAATGGTATGAAGAATACGAACGGGATAGACAGGGTATGAGACAAGAGGCCAGAAAAGAAATAGAGTTGGCGCAAAAGAGATATAAGGAGCAATTTGATAAGAAAAGAAAGCCGGAACACGGGTATAAGATTGGTGATTTGGTAGCAATAAAGAGAACTCAATTTGTGGCAGGAAGAAAGTTAGCTAATGAATTTTTGGGTCCGTACGAAATAACGAAGGTAAAAGGAAATGGGCGGTATGACGTTAAAAAGGCAGCTAGTTGCGAAGGGCCTCAAGTTACGAGTACGAGTGACGACAATATCAAACTATGGTCATATGCTACGATTGAATCGTCTGACGAAGACGAATTAGATGAAGATCAGGAATTGAAGGAATAAGGATAAGTAAACTAGGTGTAGGACATCGAGGATCGAAGTCCATCAGGAAGGGCCGAGTGTAGAATTGTATGTAAAGTTGAAAGCTAGTATTGCCTGATGCAATCGGGATTATGTTATAAAGAAGAGAACTTGGGCTGAGCAGGCAGTCGTTGATCAGAACTCAATAAAGAAACACCGTCAAAAGAGAAAAAGTCTGTGTCAACGTTCTCCCTCATTCGGTCCACCTCCTCCACCCCCTCGGTTGGTTTTGCGGTTGTCGTGATCCGGTTGTGTCGAGTATTGTTCTCCAGTGTTGGAGTATTCGGCGCCTTCCCTCATTCCTTTCCGCTCTCATCCCCCCTTTCTTACATTTATATTCTCTCTCTCTCCCCACCGCCATCGTAAACCGCGGTTACAAATGGAGGGCAGCTTAGCCCTATGCCCTATCCTGGTAAGCCGTCAGAAAAACCCTACAACAGTCACGAGCGTAAAAGATTTGTCAGGCTTTCTGTTTGTAAACAAACGCTGTTCACAACAAGAACGTTAACTAATCTACTGGGTTGAGATTATTTTACGAATGAAACACTTGAAGCACTCTCGGAAGTTAATTTAAGCTTTGTGTTGTTTTTGGTATGTGCTGACACTGGCTGTAGACGTTGTGTCCTAGACGGAACCTTGAAGATTCTTCCAACCATAAATGACGCTAATCATGAGACACACAGACACACTTATACAAACAACCATTTGATCCATCGTTGTTTTCGTTCCACGCTCCAAGCTGTTTGAGAAAGATGAATGGCCACAGATTGGTGTGTGGCGCGGTGCTGATGACAGCGGCATGCCTCACAATGTCGGCCAATTCATGCTCGGTTTGAAGCAACACGAGCGAGAAAAGGAATTTCAAAACGAAAATATTGCTTTATAGAAAAAGATCAGAAAAATCCTAATTTCACTGCTAAACCAAGAGAAAAGCGAGAGAGATCAAGCGCTGCAGGATATGTTGTTTAATAGAGACGACACTGGGTGCAAAGTGGAAATGTTTTTTAGGGAGACTGCTCAAACAACATGTAGAATTCACACTGAGCCTTCTGGGGCATGCTCTTTTTTGGAGTGTGTTATATTTATTTTTAATGCTGGTGGTTTTCTTATTTTGCTGACCAGCTGAACATGTTATTGCATGGCAAAAAAACGATAAAAAGGACATCTGGCGTAGGCCGCTTCGTGGTTGACGTGACAGGGGCGGAATTATTTTTGACAGTTGGCGGAATAAATTGGCTGTTCTCGCATTCTGTCGCCGGATTGTGTCCGTGAGCTGGTAGAGCTGGAGTGGATTGCTTTTATATAGCACCAAAATTGTTTTTTTCAAGCATTATTTTTGATACGAATGCCTTTCAAGCTGATATGTTGTTCATGAGACTGACAGGCAGCTCTTAAAGGGGATATTTAGCGTTGATTATTTGCTATCATATATTTTGGAGGCTAGTTGCTCTAATGTATCACGGAAATATACCACCACTGCAATACATTAATCTCCATTAAAGCACCAAAAGGGAGTTTAAGGTTGCACTACATTTGGACACCATCCAGCATTATCGTTAATTGTGCGTGTGATACATGATTTGAATTTGGCTTGTTGTACATACGCTATACAGTGCGAGCGATAATGGTTGGTTGATTTCGATCCATGTGAAACAGTGTCGAACAACTTTGCTTAACAATTGCTGAAACAATTGGAAAATTGAGCTTTACATAGTTTAATAAATTCTTTGTTTGTTTTTTTATAATTATTCCTAGCTATTCGACTATATCAAATCAAGCCAAATCAATATTTCGCAAAAATCAATTGTTGTATACATCAAAGTGATTGTACTATTTTGTTTCATTCTGCTATCCCTCTATGATCAATGCTTTTTATGAGTAAGTAAAGTATTTTTTGAAATTCTTGAAAACGGGTTATCAATTCCAATGGTATTTTTCCCCTTAGTTAAATTGTTCTTAAATTTTGCAATTGTTACAAATCTATTTAGTTCTTCTGGCCAAGATTACCATTAAAAATAGAATTCAATGAGATGAGAACATAGTTTCGTACCCATTGTCGCGTAAGATTTCAAACTTTAGTACATATTATTGAAATTTAAAAATGGAAATAATAGAAATATCTAACTAACTTAATACTCTTGAAACGTTGAGTATAACATGTAATAACAAAAAGACATTTCAAGGCACTGATTGGTCCATTAACGTGATCCATCTTCATTTGCATGTGTTTAGGTCCAAATATTAAGGGTTTTTAATGCAAAAAAACTTCAACGTTTAATTGTTTTAGTTTGAATCGAAAATTTTGTTATTTACCATAAACAAATGTAAATTGTCTCATTTAACGTTTCGTAAAATTGGTTCATTATGCTCACCTTGCATGGAACACGTCAAATAGTTCATGCTTTTGGCCACGCTAGTTGAAAAACTGCATCAACATTCTTACATGATTGTGGTATTAACTTCACCACACTGATGCTGATTGGGTTTTCCACTACTAGGCCAATATGATTTGGTGTATTTTGCTTCCGGTAAAAGGCACATCGAGAACATTGCCTTCCGTAGTTCGTTGAAAGAGTAAAAGAACGTGTTGTGCATTAAAATCAAAGTTCGTTTACGATGGTCGAGCTTCCTGCACTGGTGGTTTCGATGCTTGAAGCTCAATGGACAAGATTGATGTAGTTTAGAGTTCATTTTGGTTTCAACAAAACCTCATTATCCAGACACCTCAAGCAGAGTAAAATTTTCATTCAAACTTTCTTAATGACAATTGAAAACATTACCTCCACTTTGAAACTTTCCATCTCATCCAGGAAGGTTCTCCCATAGTTCCGCAAGACAGACTAACTTTACCGGCACCAACATTGACCAGCAATTCAAAGAAAACCCCAAAATGATGCTCTCACATGGAAGCTCACACGAGAGGAATAATATTACCAGCCAGATCTGAATCGCTAGGCTTGTCTTGCAAAGGCAAAAGTGTACTGCCCGTTCGATGAACTCAAGCGAGCTTAGACTAGACATGTGTATACTGGTAAGACTGGTCGAAGAATTCCATTCCAGCTCAGCAGCATGAGTGACTTTTGCTTTTTCAGCAAAATTATACACATCGCTGTGTACATGCCGTGAATAAGGAATACGTTTGTGATGTGTTCGTGTGTTCGAGGTCAAACAGGAAGCCGGACGGATGAAATCTCATTCATAAGGCAGGTGGAATGAAAGAGGTGGCTGCAATATGAAATCAGGGCCGGAAGAAGAGCCTCATAGTTTGAAGGAGTGGAATGTTAGTTCCTTAAAGAAGATGGAAGGACAGCCAATGATGACGCACGTTTTTCCTGGAAACCAGTTATTATTTGATTAAGAATCGTGTTGATTTTTCATTTGAATTAATTTTATCCATTATGATGAATAAATTAAAGACGATAAAAGTGCTTTAGGGGTGATGATGATTTTAATTTGTCATTTGCCGAAAAGCTCAACCGTTCTGATTTGCACCTATGTCATCGCTCTATTTATTATTTTATATTTAGTTTATATTTACATAATATTTAAATTTAGTTTATTAGCAAGAAATGAAACAAAACATTATTAAGCACTAAAGTTGAACTACGAAAGAGCATTTTGGAATGCATTTTAAGAAATAAAATTCAGAGTATATTCATCCTGCCTCATGGTTATCGGCATTACCATCAACATATTTCGAAGACAGTGATACTAACAAGACTGGAATGCCAGACTGACTACTACTAGTAGTAGCATAATGTTTGCTTCTCTATCGCCAGGACGGGTTCTTGTTGGTGAATAATTCACGTTCCCAAAATAATTCATTTCATGAGAGGGAGAGGCACATTTCATCCACCCAAATACATCACACATGATTTGTTGAGGTGCTTCAACCGACCGACACGTCTGCAGGGACCACATCAAGATAGACTTTATCGCTCACCTATGATTCAGTGATTTTTCGATAAACTTCCTGCCAAGTGCCCTGGCTGGTCGGGATGGTCGATGGCGATGCTCTGTGTGAAGGGTAAATTATGCAGTGCATGTGTGTGGGGGAAAAAGCTCATTTAAGCTGATTTGTAGCCAAATCGCTTTCATACCGCTTGTATCGATGGGCAACTACTACACACTGTTGCATACGCTAGGAGAAAAAACAGGAAAATTTGTGGGAGGTGGAATCTATACAATAAAAAGAAGATAAGAAAAAGTAGAAATGTTTCATAACCCCGCTCAATGCATCCCCGTTATCGTTTTTTGTTTGAGTTACAGTGTTTAGATTTAAGCTTTTAATATCTTGAATGACGAATGGCGACACATTTGTTGTTTAATATTATTGCATATTTTAGGAACAACATGCATACGAAAAAGATGGTTTATGAGCATAACTAAATATTTATAACATCATTAAAATAAAGAAACTAGTTTCAGAATATTCTTCCCTTGGTCAAAAAGACCATGAGACCATGACCAAAGAGTAAATCCATGATAAATACCCCATTCCTTTGCAACCAGAAAGTCTATTAATGAATGACCTCATTGCAATTTAGAAACACATAAACATTATTAATTGACCGACGGAAGCAAGCCATTCATTAAATGCTCTATTTCTCAACCACTCTGTACATGTGGTAGCCAGCGTTCAAGAAGTGGACATTAGTATGGCAGACGACTGCCTGCCAGTTGGTTGCAAAAGATGCCATTATCGAACCCTCAAACTATTAGAAACTAATTCTGGTGCAATGGCTCGAAAGATTCGTTGGAGCTATGACAAATGAAAAAGTATTTAGCTACACACGCTTAATTTTTAGGTCACTAAGAAGTGCAAGCTGTCAGTTGTTTTTAAATGATTTTCTGAGACGTTTTCTTGCAAATTCAATTGCGTTTAGAATTTTGGGGCATGTTTTTTATCTTGATTTTTTTTATAATTATCAAACTAGGTTATGGTTTTCCGTTTTGCAGAACAAACAAGGAAATACTGGGAAGGAAGCGTATTTGGAGAACCATATTTTCCACAAGAAACCAGAAAGCCAACAACATGTTTTTGAAACTTTCCATGGGTCTGTCTACTGTATGGGTCTGTTTACTCAAAGCTTATAAGTCCTGCCCACAGCGAATTGCCCTTCAGGCGAATAGAGCAGCGGTGTTGTGTTTGCTTCTCTTCCGGGTCCGCTCGTGTGTTGAGTTGCTTCTTCTTTTTGCAATTCCATCGATAACACTATGGCAACAAAAAAGAAACATACACACACGATCGATGCACTTGAACAGCCATTAAGCTGATCCATATTGTTTGGAGTGGCAAGAGTGTAACCGTGTAGTGTTAGTTAGTGAACGACATAAATCATTTTCGAAACCATTCAAAAGACTCCACTTTTGTGGCTGAACGCTAACAGCCTCGGCAATCGATGGGACGACTTTGACGTGTTGGAAAACACGCTTCAAGACATCGACACTCTATCTGTGCGGAGAGCAGTGACGAACGTTCTGTGAAGAGATTTATCATTAAACGGCCTACGGTTGGCAAAGGTCATTTATCTAAGTGCTGCACCGCTAGATTTATGATCCCAGCGAGCACATTTACTCACAACGAGGCCTTTGAAATGTAGTGTTGTTGAAATCATCATCGTTGGCTAATAGTGGGTCGGTTTATTCTGAATCCGTAAGCTGGGTGTTTGAGAGGCACTCGTGTGGGGATTGAGAAGATATTTACTTTAGACGCAATGGTTTATCTTTAAGTCTAACAAGGAATTGTGTGTCAATTGTGGCGAGTTACTTGCCCAACTTTCAGCAGGAAAGTTATATAGGAATAAACTATATCACTTGCCATCAAACGACACCAAAAGCTGATCATAAAATAAGAAATATAGACGCATTGTTGACCTACCCTCTGTTACCATCCTATTTGGTTATATTTGAGCTTTCTTCATGAGGAAAATTGACAAACAGGTGAATGATTTTAGTGCTTCAGGGGGAAATCCTTTTAAAATAACACAACGCAACTCAAACGAATTTCACGATCATTTTCCGTTGATATGGTATGTCGCACGGGTAGTCAATATTGACACGCTTGAAACCGCTTTATACGACCGTGTTGCTGTTGAAACCGTTGGTTTTGTACCGTAGCAGACATCTTCAGTGAGAAATAAAAGAAAAACCGGGTCTTTGATGTTTTTGGGAATTGTTGTGTCACCGAGAGCCTAGATTGGGTCATAAAAGCTCGGAAATTTCAATTTAATGTTATTAACATTTAAAATTAAAAAAAAAACTTTCATGGTATTTGTACATTGTCTTTTTCTTTTAGAGTGTGTTTAAAAAGAACGGCATCTTCAATTCTACCTAAGCCGCAGGGCCAAAAGGCAACTGTGAACACAAACCCTGTTAAATGCAACTTACTATAGAGCATCTAGGGCACTGTATGTGTGTGAATCAATATGCAAGTGAGCAAAACTTGTACTTGCTCAATCCCAGTGCATGTTTGCAGTGACGACGTAGGGAAGCCAAAATCGATGAGCCGACTGAGCAACCGGAACTGGAGCATATGCAATCAGATAGCGTCAGGATCGTTTTCCGTTTCTTCAGGTGCAGTTCGCGGTTTGCGGAGCCATTTGTAGCTGTAACCCGGCACTCAAAAGGAGAGTCAAAATGGCAGGAAATGGAACAGGAAAAGAAAAGTTCAGACAGACTCTTTAGCAGAACATTTCATCCTGCTTCCCTGTCACTCCGCAAACTGAAAGAATCGGAAACGAGTTTAGAATCGGAATGGAAAGCACTAACCTTCAATCGATTTTCAGAAAGAAGTTTTGCATGTGTATGTATCTGTGGTTTCAGATTGTTAATGTATTGCAAATAGGCAAACACATACACATTTCTTACCAATTGTGAAAGAGATTGTGTAACTTTCGAGTGGTTGTGATATTTCTTGAAATGATTTCCAAAATTGTATCAAATTATTTTGCGTTTCAATCAAAGACACAAAAGATGTTCCAAATGTTTTTATACAAAGCAAATTTTTTTTTTTTCTTTGGCTCAACAACCGATGTCGGTCAAGGCCTGCCTGTACCCATTTGTGGGCTTGGCTTTCAGTGACTAATTGATTTCCCCCCCCCATAGCAGGATAGTCAGTCCTACGTATGGCGGCGCGGTCTATTTGGGGATTGAACCCATGACGGACATGTTGTTAAGTCGTACGAGTTGACGACTGTACTACGAGACCGGCTACAAATATATTTGTTATAAACTCAAAACAAATATGACAAAGCAAATATATTTGTTATAAACTCAAAACAAATATGTCTGTCGAATCCTCTTTTTCGGTCATCTTTTCAACATTCGTCTCTTCATTCCGTTCTTCTTTCACGAGACGAATTTTCCTCCCATTGTTTGCTCGTTAATGGCTGATTGGTAATCCGGTGAGCGAGTAGGAGGCGAATGGAATCTTTTCTATCTTGAGCCGTGCCATTGGGCTGTCTCTTGTTTGCATTCGGTGTTTGCATTGCGGCTGAGGCTGAGTAAAGGATTTGCAATTTGCAAACTCTTTCATTAAGCACTCCTCGCACCAAGATAGGATCTGTCCAGGCAAAAGCGTGGTCTCTATATCTTCTAGCGCATTAGCACAGTCATATGTTAGGCTTAATAAAATGTTTGCTTTACGGCCGGTCGGTTGGTGCTTTTGTTCACTACCAAACGAGTATGTGATTGTTGCATTCCGGTTTTAAGCATATTCTTGCATATTCTTTTCACAGTTTATGGTTTTTCGTGGCGATGAAACAAAAGCACACGATAATTCGCATGCAAATGAGAGGGCTTGATTATGCATCATTGAATCATTTCATAACGTCGTTTGTTTATGTACAAAATTTGCTTCGCATAGTTTGAATGCTTTACACATATGATGGGTGGATAATGTACACAGACAATTAACTTGATGAAATGTACAGTTATTCTGTTGTTATGAATTATAAATGACATTGTTAAAATGGAATGTAAAATTTATTGTTTTAGTCGGTTCTTATGTACTTTCTAATCAAATGATTATCCCCCTTGTGTGAGTAAACTGTTTATGTTTTACTGACTCAGCCACATGAGCTTTCCCGTCTGCCTTTCTATCATCTCCATCATCGCCAGCTGTTTTGCGAAAGCAACCGAATGGCCTTCAGCCGGATGGTTCTCGTTTAATTGCGAATACTTTATGATGCGGTTATGACGACCATAATTACTGCAACATCAGCTGAATCGTAAAAAAGTCACAATTTACTAGCGAACCAATCCGATCTATGGTGTTTTTATGGTTGGACAAATGTATAGCAACGCATTGTACTAGCAGGTCAAACAGCAGGGTAGAAACACCACAAAGAAATGGTCCAGTACTATCGAAGCGAAGGTAATTATGCGGGACATTCAAGCGTCAGCAAATCAAGCTGAAGTTACATTTGCCAAAAAGCCTTGCATCAGCTGCTTTACTCAGTGGAGGAGTGATTCGCATTCGGTTAGAGTTATAACAAAAGAAGAAAACCCTGTGAGGCTGATATCTTTTACCGAATGTCACTGTGCAAGTAATTACGCTTTGTTAAGGGCAAAAGTTAAAGGATTGGGAAATTGTAATGCAAGTACGTACCAAATTAAACAAGCTACAATACATCAAATAAAAGCATAATGCTCACTGGAGTTTAACTAAAAATCATTCGTACGTGGCATTATCAGCTAGGGCGGAACGTTCAGCAACTAAACCCATTTCAATTCAGCCGCTCTGAAGGTCAGCTTAATTTGCATCGATCTGAATTGCTTATCAGGTACACGTGTGCACAATTGCTGCTGCCCTGCCATCGGAGCATGATAATTTGAATGCTCCTGAACTGGTTTTTTGCCGCTCCAAACACCCACAATATAGGATCCAGTGAGCACTTCTCGGAAGGTATGATTTGATTTGCTGGTAGTGGTCCATTTTTTAGCATCATATTTTAATCAACACCTTCAGACAAGAGTCAAAACTTGAAGTGTATGGATATGGCTGCTAAATCTACCTTTAGTAGCGCGGTCTTGTGAAATATCTGAGGAAGATGGAAACGAGTGGGAGGTGTTGAGTTGATGAGGAAAACAACAAACAAGTAGAATATCCCATCGCTCACAGCATGGCAGGGTTCTTTCCGCAAAGGGATTTCGTGCAGAGTGGACGAGAAAATGCTTTTAAACAGTCAGACCCGCCAGGGTGGGTGATAGCCAGGTGTGTGTTAAAAATCAGATTATTCAGTTACAGAAATGTGCCAATTTTGTGTTCTGTTTCTTGTGATGCCAGTCACCTGTAGCTTACTATCCTGCTGCGCGTTGGGAATGGGGTTGTGCAAATGAGATGACTTTATATCTTTAGCAGCATGGAATTGTGGGAGAATTTAACAAACGAATGGAACCATAAATGTCAGGCTTACTTCTGATTGATTACGGGCCAAGTATGTTCCCAGAAAAGTTGTAGCTCAATCATTATGATCATTTTGATTAAAAGGACTTGCATTACATTTTCGCAACGCACATGCTGACGTTAATTGTTAATGTTATAATGTTAATTGGACAGAAATAGTATCATTTTGGAGGCATTGATTCCAAGCATGTGAAGCAAGATATATGAAACATATAAGTGGTCACAGCAATGAATGATAAAATTAGACGATAACAAATAATTATATTTTATTATTTTATGTTATAAAGTTTTGAACAACATTCATTTACAGCAGAGTGGTGAACGAAAAACAAAACTGTTTGTGTTTAACGATTGAATATTTCATCATTATTTTGAAACACATGTTCTTTTTCTGGCATCGATAACGAATTTGTGGTATGTATAGTATCATGTATAGTATTATGCTAACAAATGTTATAACCGCAATGTTTTTCTTAAGTTTTGGATGGTTTACCCTACATGCATTCTTGCGATAACATGATATTGTTAAGCAGTTTACTTACGCAGAGGCTTATAGTTTTTCTCGGCACACCATCTTGTAGCACTTTGTCTTACTATCAATCACTGTGGATCCACCGAGACAATACGCTCATCGATTGAAGTACCACGACCTATCGAAAGGTTAATCTTAACATAGTCTACAACTCAATAATTCAAGCTTGCCGTGAAAGTGCCTTTAAGTAAATTGCTTGAAGATCGTATCATGTGTATGCTAGTCATTCTCATTGTATTTCTTAGTTAATAAACTCGCCCTACCCTATACCGGTCTATCATCAGTTGTATGTGTATGTTAGTCATTCTCATTGTATTTCTTAGTGAATAAACTCGCCCTACCCTATACCGGTCTATCATCAGTTGGAGCTTAGCGTACAATCTCGATGCATTTCAAAGGGATGATGTTGACGTGATATTACCAAATTTAATTAGCTACATTGCAGTAAAAGCCGTTCTCAGAATTGGTAGCGTATCGTTGCTTTGACGGTTCATGGTCCGCATAACAGGGCCTGAAATTCTGGTCGCCGAGGTGCATACTATCGAACTGGATATGAGGGAATTGTGTGGCAAAGCAGTCTTCTGTTGGTTACGAAGGTGGGTCGGAAAATCGGCTCGAAAGTTTGTTTGGTGTAAGGTAATTAGAGATGATGGGTTACAAGATTGTATTGTTGGCTTGGCGTGTTTGAAATTTAGCGAAGAATATAAAACATACGTACATTTCATGTATTTTGCAAACTTTTGACAAATTTTTAACATAGCCGTATTATCCTAAAACCCACAATAATCAATGAAGTTGTCAGTACCTTAGCCATCTACGTGCTGGTGTGACTTTGGCATTCGATGATTGTTTTTTTTTACACAATTCCACACTATGTAGTCGTGGAATCTGCAATGGTTGTAAACTCCTCTTCCGCTACGTTCCACTTAAATTCGTGGTTGGAAAATTGCTAGCCAACCCTTCACAGTTTCAATCGGTTTTGACCATCACGGCCGTGTCGATGTGAAATTCAACGAAAATGAACTCCAGCTATGGGTTAATGTCAGTATGTGGCAGTTTTACCTCAAAGCATTCACTGTACATTCAATCGAGGTCGAGCGTAAATTTCTGGCCCTCAGTTAACTTTTCGGAAGTGTCGATGCAAATGTTTGTATGCCTGAAGCATAGAAATTGACCGTTTCTCACTAATGAGTTTTGGGTGTGAATGTAAAATTCAATGACCACGGGTCACGCACAGGTAAAAAAGTGGTGTGTGTGGAGATTTCGCTTATGTATGCAACGGAGGTAGAAAATTGAAATTGAAATTCAACGGGAAACTTCTGTTCTGACACTGGCACTGAGTGAAATGAGGTTTTTTTTGGAAGGCCGCTATTGCCATCGATTGCGTTAATGGAACATGAACAATAGAATATTATCCATCACAGGGCTGCTACGGGGAATATTGCGCGAGCATGTGAGGTATAGTTAGGTTGGAACACTGCAAAAACGGTCACCTAGATTCGGGCTAGTTTTCGGGCTGCTCAACATTTTTCACTTCACTTTCACGCTCATGCATGATATTCTATTTCATGCTCGTACGTTGAGCGAATGCTGTCAGCGGTGTGACAGATTCCGAGGAGTGGGATCCCTGCCGCAAGTTGCGTGTGATATTAGCTAGTTGCACTATCAGCACCATGTGTGTCTCCGGGGCGTGAGTGTTCTGCCATGCTGCCGTTGGACATGCCGATGCAATAAATCATTCAAATGTTGCGCATCGACAGACCCTGGAGGAGGCCCGGTGACAGTCGGATAACGTTTCGAATAAGCGCAAGGGTTGTAGTGTCGGTATTGATAGGTGTTGCTTTCGTTTTAACGCGAAAACTTGTGATTACCCGTGAGTGGATTGGTTGTGATGAACGTGTGTTACGGGATTGAATGTTTGTGGTTTTTAAGCAGTTATTGACAGGGGAAAGGTACTTTTTTATTAAGCGTATTGCATTTTCCTTAGTGTTTTTGTTGTTGTGTTGATTTGGTTTTTGTGTGTTAAGAAATATGTTGTTTGCATGAAACTTCGATCTTAGAGATTAAGTCGTGTTTATCGTCTTATTGTGTGCAAAATAAGTGTTAATTATGAATTGTACCAAAAAGATAAAAAACTCATGGGAGCGTGTACTCCATGAAATGAGGTACAAGCTCAAGAAGAGAGTTTTATTATTACAAAGTATCGAGCGAAAGGGTTATTGAACTACCTGAATATAAATGATGTTTTTGAAGAAAACAGACTGACTATTGTATTAAGCATAATGCTATGAATATTTGTGCGTGTTGGTGGCAAAATTCGATCCCGAAATAAAAAATACCTCCCTGCTCAGCCACACTCATCACACTGCACCGTTTCACTTTCGCTAATGAGTGCTTCCGTAAGCTTTGCCGATAATCAAAACAACCCGCGTGGCAGTGAGCAGCAGAAGGTGCGTAATTATTCTAAATATGGTTCCGGTTTCTAGCCCACAGCATTGCGAAGGTCAGAAGGTCAGCAAGTAAATCATTTCAACGATTCGTCAATGTCAATCAACGTTCGCGCTCTCATTCTCCATGAGCCGTTAATAAAATTAGGCGGGTTATATTTTCCTAAACGTTTGCCAGTATGCGTCATGTTTGCGTCACGAATGACCGCACGGAGCCGGAAAGAACATCCGAAGCAGTATAAGCTAGTGCTCGCATCAAAGCGGTCGGTCATTAGCAGAGCTCTGGAACACCGAAAAGGGATGATGATGGTGTGTAAAGAACGGCCACCCTACTTTACAGGACGGCTGTGCGTACGAAGCGAAATTCCACAACGGAAACCATTACTTTCATTTGAATAATTTTGAATTTGTCATTCATTGGAATGCAAAATTTGTTGGAAAATTGAAGTGGTTAATTTTGTGGACCGTACAGTGCCCGAGCAAAGACTTCTATGGAAGCTGGAGGGACCAATTTAAAAACATCAAAAAACACTTACTCTTTAATGGTGTATTCGTGCTTTCGTCTATTTGGTCCGGGTTGAAGGCGTTTTAATTCGTGTGGAAAGTTTTTAGTGAAAGCATAGTTTGTGGAAATTATGCAAATCAGGGTAAGTTCCCTAAGTTGGGTATAGTTTTTATGTGAACGTAGGCAATTTGCTAGAGTTTGTTTTTATTCTAAACAAATCGTCGTTGGAGTTTGTTAAAGTTGTAATAATTTTGCTATGGAAAAAGGATCAAGAAGCAACCAAATGAACGAAGAAGCAAATGTGAACGTTATTTTTAGCTTCAAAAATCAGCCAGCAATGTAAAATTCTACTCAACAAAAAATGGAAAATATGTGCACTGTCCAGGCTCAGTATAAGCCTCACATGAAGACAACTTCCCATACGAGTTGAACAGTGACAGAAAAACGAACCACATCATGCACAAACAAACAAGCCTCCGGTTGATTGTGTTCCAGTTGAATGGCCCTGGCCTGCGGAGGATGGATCCGAGGCAAATGAAAATGACAGTAAGCGATTAGAAGCAGACAACATTTTTTTCCGTTCCGCTCTGTTCGTTATCGTGCATGTTACGAGGATGGAGGATGTGTGCGTGTATGTCTCCCAGTCTTATGCCCTCACTTTGATTGGAAGCGATGTTTTCGGAATAAAAGGAAGCGTCTGAATCGGAATGTGTTTTTTTTTTTGTGGGGATTTTTATCATTCCTCAGGGTGACATCAAGTACCTAAACGATATTTGGAAGCAAAGACGATGATTTAAAGATTGTGTGCTGTATGCTTTGGACCTGAAACATATGAGTAGAAGAATAACGCTTGGTTTATGTACTCTATTGAGCTCAAAAATATAAAAGAGGTAATATTGCTGCATCTCGTCGGTTCATACCTGTTTTTGAAGAGCCTTTTGTAGCACTGCATTGAATTGATGCTGGCAAAAGCCCGGCCATAAACGCTTATCTCTGTCGCGAGAGGTTGCGATTTATTCACCGACATTGAAGGTTAACGCGTATCTACACCATTAACCTCACAACATTGTGCTGAGTAAAAAACGATTTACTTCCGCCATTCTTCCGCTCTTTGGCTCTTACCTTTACCCCCTCTTACCCTCTTACTCCCCTCACATACGCCACATTCGTGCTAGCAGATGGTTAAATGGTTCGTACCGTTCGATTGTAATGGTTATCATTTGCAAACCTTTCACAGCTGCTTCATGTATCAAACAAACTTTGCTCCACGTATAAACTGGCACAAAATGTGTAATTTAAATAAATAAAAAAGCGACCGCTTCATTTATGTTTACGGCCTCCGGGATCAGCCCGTGCGCAAAGGAAACATGTTAGTGCTCGTATGAGCGGGAATCCTGGGAAAAAAACAATCGTTGGTTGAGGCTGAGAGAGGAACGCACAAAACGATCTGCAACACGTGTGTTATGTTTATTTGGTTTTGCAACACATTTACATTGCGGCCAAAGGTAATGTGGGGAAGGATGTTGTGCGTTAAAAAATGTAATTAATTTTTAAATCAATGTTTCACGGCATGGTGCTTGATTGAGGTGCTTGTTTTTATTTGCTTTTGGTCAGGGGAATGTAATGTAATGTTTTAACATGCCTGGGGCGTGATCGTGCTGGGTTTAATTGTGCAGAAACGATTTTTATATATGAGTAAAGCAAAGTAAGCGTTTGAAGGTATTTATGCGAATCGACACATGGGAAAGAGAAGTAAATACCAATAAGGATTTAAGGATGTAGCTTCCGGTCCAAACAAACCTAGAAACAAGTACGAAACATGCGATAAGTTATGCACATTTATATGGTCAATTGCTTTTTTCAATGGTTGATTTCTGATTGACACTGATAATTTATTTAATGTCATGATCGATCAGCAAATATTTAATCGAAACTAAGATTATCGAAATGCGATTAACGGCCTTTTGCACTTACGAATAAACTCCAATTAGAGATGGAAAGCAGAGACACATACTGACATTGATTCAATTGAATGAAACAACATTTGGAACTATTATTTCCATTTGTGGTTGAAAGAACAAAATCAGACAACGCCATCGATACTTATTACAATTTGCACAAACATAGTTGTGTTTGATCAAAACGATATGAATCTCCCCTCCAATTAATGATAAGGATTTGATTACATTTGCTCCCTTTCATTGAAATGGTGTTAAATATTATACATCCAAATGAAAACAAATCCCACGGTTTGATCATCAATTGTAATATGAGCTTGCTTATTGTGCATACAGATGAATTAAAGCATTAACTCCGGGCCTTTTGGCATTGTTCCTTGGCACAATCCATTTACAATCCCTTACATACAAAAGAACACAATAGACAGAACAATATATACACCAAAGCTTCCAAAGCAGTATAAACATTCAAGCCCATCCGAAAGCTTCAGGCTCTTTTGAGCACAAATTGGGCTCTTTTGGGGTAGTGATGCTCGATGCCTCCTACCTTCCTGCGTGTTACATTCTCACGTTCTTCCAGGAAGAGCCCTGCCGTGGCTGAAAACATAAAATATCAATTTCAAATCGAATCAATTGGATTGGAAATGAGCCAGGCAATGTGCGATTAGGTCTGTCATTATTCTGAACGACCTTTTCACAGTTCACAGTTATGTGCGTTTATGGGAGAATTTTTCTTCCTTTTGCACGATTCTTGTGTTTTTGTTCACACGCACAAACGTCAATTCGTGTTAAAGCTTAATGAAGCAGTGATTTTAATTTTGGATAGGATTTGGCGGAATTTAATACGTTTGTAGTAAATTGGATTGCGATTGTATAGCATGTTGAAGCAAGTTTAATTTTATTTTGAGAAATTTGTTGACATAATAACAAAAACTCAACGTTTAAAGGGCTTTTTGTGAATTATTTTCCAATTTCTAAGTTTGGTTCTTACTCTCTTCAACTGAAATCAAAATCAGGAAATTAAAAAGCTGGTTACTCACATGGCATGTGTTCCTGACTCCCCTTTAGTGCATCAATTTGCCAATCAGGATCATTGCACCAAGCCACTCCTACAGGCAGCATGTAAGTGGGGACAAAAATATACCCCTTTGTACACAATTGCTTGGTGAAATACCTCGTCATTTTATGCAAAATGAAGTAAACAAGCTATCAGATTTTCAAATAAGATTAAACTTAAATAAACAAACCACAAACTTGCATCCCGATGCAACACAGACCAGTGTGCGTAATTAGTCCGCCGACAATGTTGATTTATGTTTCACAGCTGCGATAAGCTCACCTCTCACCTTTCCGCCTCCAAGGTGTCGCTTTCCATTGACTTTTTTCTGTTTGTTCTCATGAACAGAGGGCAGAATGGGGTAATAGAACCGAGCACCGAACGACCACAGCATGAAAGCAGTCACTGGAAGGAAGATTGATATCAACAATAAATTATTGCTCACTCACTCAGCGCTAATACATCCCGCGACCACAGCGTCGCAGGCCAGCACAACGAATGAAAGTAAATGAAATGTCTGCTTTAATACGGGTACGTCTTCTGAACTTTAACGTCGCCGGAAGGTTAGCTCACTCACACTGGCTAGCTTGAGGTTTTGAGGATAGTAATTAATGCCGGAAAGGTTTATCTACTGTGCCTACTATCTACTGTGCTGCCGGTTGTGTGTAGCGTTCGTGGGGAATGTGCTCTTCTCTTTGTCCCGAGAAATAAAGCCAAACGATTAATGAATTTTAATAAAAAATTGTACAAGAGAGCACAAGATTACGTGCATTCTTTAGATCTTCAGTGAGAATGAGTTCAGCAACGCATCAGAAAAAGCATCAAACACGTTGATGAAACTTAGCAAACGGCACAGCTTGTATTTAAAGCGCAGGAAATAACACCATGTTTTATAACCTTCATCAAAAAATCAATATAACGAAAATATCTCATTTATCAAACGACTTTTCCGGAATTCCAAGTTCCTGCAATCGACAGATTCCAATTGTAATTTGTATCTTTTTGCTTTCTCGTGTCGTAACGTCATCAATTGAAAGTACCAGTCCTTCCACAACACCCACCCATAACATAGTTAGAGTGGACCTTCTTGGAAGTGAACAGTACTTCGGTGGGCCTGAGTGATGATGGTAGCATTCCGGGTCCGGAAGCGAGCGAGAATAAAATTTACGACACGGACGAAAGTAATCTGGTCCCCGATGCACGATCAACCGTGGGCTTGATTCTTTGATGTTTCCGCTTGGTACGATGTTACTGCGTAAGGAATTGGAAGGTATGCCTTTTACAAACTGCGAAAGGTCAAGAACATCGGTATCAAAACAGTAAATTTCAATTATGATGGTGGTGCACTCTCTGTCAAGCTTTACAACGTGTGGCGCATTCACTATATTGTTGCGTTTGCTGAGTTTGAATCAAGCCTTTCCGATCTGCAAACACAGAAAAAGCTTACCAACAAACTAAATCAACATGTTTTGTCATTCTACCCAACGAACTATCAACCCTGAGGGAGCGAAACAACATGTAGATTTTGTTACTTGGGAAGTTATCTTTTCGTTCGATAGATTCTTGTTTCTTGTGTCTGTTGTCATTTTCATTCGTCGAAACGGTAACATCATTGGTCTACGATCATTTATTTCCACGGAACCATTTAGTCTCAACCTCAAGCGCACTTGTTGTAAGTTCCAGCAATTATGATTGTGTCCTGTTCCTCGTCCATTGTGTTCATTTTAATAAAAACAATCGTGACCCAAGGCCCAGAACAATCAGCCTTTATGTTGTTGTAACTTCTCTTATATTTAGTTTTGCTTTGATTCATTGAACCTTGTTGCTTCATTCGTTTGGATTTTATCTTACTAGTGTGTAAATTTTTGGTTTGTTTTGGCCGGACTGTGCAATTTGTGTTCATTTTGTTACAGTCTTTGCATGGTTACTTTCTTCTCATTTTCATATTAAAATTCATTTTCTTGCAATGACATTTCAACACCTACTGGCATGTTTGACCTGTATGCAGTTTGCAAATTATTTGTTATAAATTAATGGATTCTCTCATGCTTCAGATTCTACATACATGGATACATTATTGCACACCGTGTAGTGCCAATAAACTCAATTACGTCGCATGGTTCGCTCAATTCAACCTGCAAAATTTTAATCCATTGGGATGATTGAATTACCGTTTCCAGAACGCATTCCCGCCCAAGACGAAAGGTAGGAATGGTGATAATGGAAATAACGGTCAAGGTTGTACATATCGTACATATTTCTTCTCTTAGCTATCTCACACATTCGGTCTGTTAGGAATCTAAAATAATATAATATAATAATATGATAATATGATGTATAATAATACATAATAAAATAATGGTAAGCAGAAAACGTGCGCAGAAAAGTTAAAATGTAGCTTTAAAAAAGAGAAACAAAATTAAAAGTGCTTTGCTCGAAAAAACCTTTTTACTACAGTAGACATCCCACGAACCGATTGGAAATGGATGCAAAGCAATCGAATAAAAACGTCATGCAGGATTCATGTTGCACGGTAAGAGTAAACGATGTCCATCGCATGGAGGCAAAGTGGAAAACGAGTGTTAAAAATGTTCAATATTGACGTGATTGTAATACCATTTTCTCCCGGAACAGACACACATTCTTTTTATGTCCACAGAAGGGAGACATAAGCTCTTGACCTCGTTGCGTGTATCAATTTTGCAGAATAAAGTTCGATACGGTAATGGTCGTTCCTTTTGTTTAACACTCAGTATAGAGTCTAGTGCATTGGTCAAATATGTGCATGAATAAGGTGAAATGTGCTTTTACGGGGCTTATGTCGAGGTCGTTTCCAAAGCAATAATCCATATGATTAATTTGAGTGGTTGCACTTTCAAGGGTGACATGATTTATCAGTGTATGCCCTGGATGGCGAGAGTGGATTGTGTTCGCTTAACATGGCGTCGATAAAGAGTCAATTGAATTAAGGCAATGATGATTTTTCGTTCGAATTTTCCATTCATAAAATATTGAATTGATTATTGATGATCGCGGTTTACAGCTTTCCTGCTCAAATCCCGTGTATCGTGTGTAACGCGCATATTAAAATCGAAATGAGTTTTACGTTTTTACTTCTTACATTTTATAGCTGTTTGAGATAAGCAGCATGATAACGCTTTTACTCTCAGTTCTAGTTGATTTCATTGTTCTGTATCGATTAACCCACAAGCCATTTTAACACAAACTGAGAAAGAAATGAGGTAATTGTTTGTTTTGGTGGCAATCCAGTTAAAATCCGAGTTATCATTATATTTTTTTTTATTCAGTAGGGACGGCTTTGCCGTATTGCTTAAAATTATAGTACATATAAATTTAGTTTATCTTTAAGGCACGACTGTTGCGAGACATTTCCTTCTCGCAGTTTTAGGAGGGCACCATATCCCGGGTGTGCTCGGACGTTGCTGTCAAAATCCGATCCTTGTCCTTATCGAGTGGTCCAATAAGAGGGGGCAGCGGTCGAGACCAAATGCTTCATCATTATCCTGTGGAAAAGAAATTTTGCTCGATGTCTGATGGCCTGAATGATGAGACGCTGTGGCAATATGAACTTGCGCCTTATTACGTCTCAGTCATCAAAGACAATTCTTTGAAATGAATGTTCATTGTTTACAGCAAATAATTACACGCTTAACGCTTATTTTTCAATGTCACTCAGCTCCTTCAAGATTCGAAGAGAGAAAATGTTATAAATCAGTTTTAATTAAGTAATAATTTCATAATGATTTTGTTCTTGTTAATTTACGCTTTCACATTCTCAACATAACACTAATTTTTTTTTTCAAAACATAGGACCCTCTTCTAGCAAATGAAACGATTCAGAAATTTGTTAAAAGTTTCAACTGCGATTAAAACCTTCCACAATCCACCATCATCCCGATGTTCCAAAATGCAGTGCAATTAGCTTATCCGGATTTTGTTTGTGTGGCCGTTTGTCTCGCACCAAGGTACGAAGCAACGAACACAATAGTAGGACGCAACGCAGCCACACCGAAGAGGAACGTTTTGATGGCCTCGAAAACTTCTTTCACTAGTCCTTAGCCTTGCAAGGGGAGCTTAATGTTAACATTTTGTGAGCTTTAGCTAGTTTGACCACACTATTCGGTGATTCTTGTTTTTCGTCCTAGCGTGAAGAAATGATCATCTTGGTGGCATTTGAGGCACAATTTTGTGCAACGTTATTTGGAGCTTCTTTTGTTTAGGATTATACAGCGAAACAATTCAAAAATAAATCCCATACTCTCCCCCAAGCATATAACAACTGCGAAAGAAAAACGAATGAGTGAGTGTATGCGTTTTTAAGCAGTCAAGTGTAAACGATACTGTGAAGTTTTTTGTTCGTATGCAACTATGAACAACAGCCTTCATCATAGTAGTAAAATTATGTTTGCTTTTCTTGGAAACGAGAATTAACAAATTACTGATATTATGATCATAGTAGTAAAATTATGTTTGTTTTTCTTGGAAACGAGAATTAACAAATTACTGATTTTAATCCTATCCTTTCCAGTAGTTGGTGCAAATCTTTCTACGTAAAATAATAACTTTGCCACACATATTCAGGTGTTGAGTCAAACACATATAATGGCTATTCATCGACACTTTAAAAGGCTACACTAACCAAACCACAATGCTGCAAAGATGACACTTTTCCACCGAACTTGTTGCTATTGTCGGCATGAGATTGCAGTGAAACGTGTCGCGAGGATTGCATTATCCCACAAACTCCTCCGCCGGAATAAAAGAGAACAAGCTACAATGTTTTCCTGCTTGCTGCACGGTCGTAATAAAAGCAAATGAATTGGAAAGAATGCTTTCCGGAAAATGACTAAAGCGTAGCGGATGGAAGCCAAACTCATTGCACACTATCACCATCGAGTGCTGGCGCCGCCGTGCATACATGAGTGTGTTTCTGCTTCCGTTTTACTTTATCCCGCCTAGAAGCTTACCTGAGAAAATGCATCGCAAACGTAATGATTTATTCCTCACCGAAAAGTGTTACCGAGCGTCGTCGTTGGGCGGAAAATTTGATCCGGAAGCGTTTTCGATGCCGAACAAGTGGTGCGTGTTTCCGGACTTTTCTCCATCCTTTCGTTGGATAGCAGAATGGGTAGATGGTTTCGATCGATTGTGCATTTCTTGTGCTACCGGGAGGACTTAAGGAAGAAACTAATGTATTGAAGGTTGCAGGTAGGGAAGCGTCGTTTCTTATTCTCTTTTACGCACATGCACACGCTGACACTCACACACGTGCCTAAAATAAAGCATTGGAAAGAAAATGAAAAATTGCTACCATCAGCTGCGCAAAGTGGCGAGTACGCCCTCTGCCTGTTAAGATAATGTATGCCTCGGTGGAAAAGGGTTGGTTGCCCACACAATGCATTGGAAATAGTTTTTCACCTTCTGGAAAAAACGTCACCAAGCGATAAAGCGATGGCTCCGACAATGTGTTGGTGCAGTTTAATAGGCAATTTGTTTTAATTTGGAGAGCGTAGTGCGAAACTCTCCGCATGATTTGCTGCGGTTTCGTGGGCAGTATTACAACGCAGTGCACGAAAATGAGCCTGTATTCTCGGCAAAGTGAAGTTGCTTAATACATAGTACTGCTACAGCTCTCGCATGAGCTCTTTAGTATGTGCATTAGTAATTTTCTCAACTTTCAACTTTCTAATAAAACTCTTTTGCGTTCATTGTAATCATTTAATCTGAACTCTTTAAAACATGGATAATATGGATATGGATAATAGTTAAGAGCATCCATTCCAACCCTCAAACATCAAGTGATCTATTCCCACAAGATATCGTAACAGGATGCTCACTTGCTTGTGTTGACTTCCAAAACATCGAAACATTCGCTCTGTTTCCATCCTTCCCGATGATGATACACTATCGATGAAGTATGGCAACATGGCATCAAACTGTCAAAAAACGACACACTTTCGGCTGCAACATCCTCTTGTGTGAATCACCTTTCCACAGAATCGGACAAGTTTATGTAAAGGTTCATCTGGGACTGAGTGTTACCGAAATTTGTTGACCTCGAATAAATCAAGCGAATGCGACACTGTTGGACCCACTTGTTTCCTGGGGCTTTTCGGGTCGTCATGGCTTGTGTAAACCGGAACATTTGATGAGCACCAAACGTGTTCCAGGATGCTGAGATCGCTTGGAACGTGTGCGTGTTGCGAGCAATCAACTTGGTTGCATAGTTTGCTCGATGATGACAGTCTCAGTTTGCTGGAAGTGGAGAACTATTCGACCGGAAGTTTGTTGTACCTAGTTTCAGCTTAATTTTGGCGTACCATGTTATTGACGCGTTAAGAAGGAAATCGTTTGTTGGGAAGCGCTTTGTGGTAATGTCAGACGGAGAACATAATCACTGGTATGACAAGCATTCGAATGGATATGAGAAACTGGGCACAGAAAGCTGTAGCAATTTCAGACGGAACGGCGGAGCTTACTCGTGTCATTGTTGAGGCATTATGTGGTACATTCATTCAACGGCAAAGTATGCTTTGGAGGCCCAAGTTATGCTATTGGTTTTCGATTTTGATCCTGGTGATAAAGAAAAGGTAGTGGGTATGAGGTTGTTTGAAAACACACGTTGTTTGAGGCTTTGTGATTTGAAATTGATCGGACGGTATCGAGGAACATGTTCGAATAGGGTAGTGAGACTGTAAATAATGTTCCTGGTTGTGGGATTTTGTATCCTGGTTACGATGCTACGTAAAGCAAATTTATTCGATTTATGCTGTGCTTAGTGTTAGTAAAAGCCTTTGCAGAAAGTATATAAATTCATCATCATATGAAGTTGTGTCATTATCATACATACCAACACCGTTAGCCAGCAACGAAGAGGCTTTTTTTTCTACCAGGAAGACTTCGATCTGGACCGACTTTGAAAATTAAACTCATAAGATAAGTCATGTGTGAGGTTCCTTTAAGATCCGCACAGTATGTTATCGATGGGTTATCGACGGGCAAACCTTTGAACGTTGGCTTCAGGCAGTTTTCCACGCCAAACACATATGAAATTATGAGATAGCATGCTGCCTGCCAATGGCAGGAAGGAAGGAATGACGATAAGCTAAAAGTCAAACCGGCTACCAGTTCTGTAGAACTAGCTTTCGATAAATAGGGTGAGAGTTTTAGACAAGTTTGTTGGCAAAATATGTGTGCTAATTGGATTATAAACTATGTTCAACTTGAACGCTTCAGCAGGAAGTATATGTTTGACTTGGAACTGCATGGTCACTCTTTATCTCAAAGAGTACACTCGTTACTGCAACCGTAACTGGAAACTTTTCAAAAATGCTGAACCGCAAAACTACTGTTTGGCAGCATTTTCCCTAAAGAAAAATAATATTTGCCAGAGATTCAAAAACTTCCGGACGCTTCTTTTGCCAAATATTTCTGCATCAAAACAAGTCATTTTCGATAGTTCTGGTTGTTTGCAATATTGTGTAAACCAAAAATATTCGAGTTTCGTTGAATTTGTTTTCAATGTTCTTTGCTATGTTTTGTAAACAAGACTGTAAGCTCAATAACAAAGGATCCGTTTCAACGGAAAACCAAATCATGCGAAAGGAAAACACAGTAAAAATGCTTCACAGAAAGTGTTTAACACAGCAATGGTAAACTCTTCAGGCAAGTGCTGTTTACTGATGGTTTGTATTTGGTGTTTGAAACGATAATTAAATTAAATGTTGTTTGCATGGTGTGTTTGCAGATTGATGCCATCTGTTGATTGCTGCGATGAGTATTTACATTGGAAGGTGTAAATCAACGATTCAGGATTTCAAAACATTGAGCCGAATTATTAATTTAATTACGTTTCATGCCATTCGTTGCTACAGAGTGTTGGCATTCGTCACAGTGCTTCTATTTGTATCTCTTTAATTGATGTATCATTTTCGGAAAAGATGATTTCGTGTCACTCTTTGAGTAAATATTCCGCCAACAACATCCCATGCAAGTAACCTTTTTCATTCTAGCTGAGCCATCAAGATGTACTCAGAAACAGTGTCTGACTACGAAAGGAAATGAGTTTATGAGTTCTATTTTTGTACACCGAATGTCCTGACCATTTCCGGTTTCTGGGAAATGTCTATTCCAAGTCTGTGTGCACAAGTCAAGACCATAGTCTGCGGTACATTGTGTCAAGTTTCTGCCACGAATGGTAACAATAGATTCAAGCACTAAGGTTACCAATTGGGAAGCGTCGGTGTGAGACCAACCGCAAAAAAGGCTCAACAAAAAAGAGGGCAGTTTCTGGAGAGGCAATAGCACGCCATTCATACGCTGCACATATCCGTATGGACTCTCTTGTGGAGGAAGGATTAAGAGTCCCGAGGGCGGACTGTGATGCCAACCGCAGCCACCATCAGCAGCGGCGATGATTGTCGATGTTAATTGTTTTGTTTATGAAATTTGGAAAGTTTGGTTCATTGTATGACTGTTGCTGGCAAGGCACGTGGTTGTGCAGGTGAGTGGAGGTAAGTTTATTTTTGCATACAGATATATGCTCTCGACAGCTCGTAGCACCGAAGCACATGTGTGTTCGGATGGGGAATATTCAATTTTCACCACCATGGTAATGAGTGTCTGTCCTGTATGCGGTCGTTAGATGGGAGCTTGAGAAAGATGAAGAATGAAAGGGATAGATTGAGAGTGTAGTAGAACGAGAGGAACGTGTTTCTAATTATTATTTCATACCTTACCAATTGTTCATGTCGTGACAAGAGAGAGTATGTTGTTCCTTTGCTTTTGGAAAGATTTTATGCAAATTTGAAGCATACTGTCAAATGAGATGTGAACTAATAATAATGCCGTTTGTATGCTATTTTTCTAGCACAAAGGCAAATGGTTCACATAATTTGAGAATTATGTTGAGCTTAATATTTAACACTTGATATAAGTGGACAACATGCAGCAATGTTTAAATAGTATTTTAATGAAATAATGAATAATAGATTGTCCAGGATAGGGTTACTGTAACTGTAACTTATCAAACATTGTTTTAACTTTTTTTCTGACAATTTGTCCCCCTTCATATTGAATGACAGCATTTATCAAGATAATTGTAAGGATAATGAAGAATTTTTCAAAAAAGAGAGGTAAAATGCTTCGAAAGTTAACTGGATTTCCAATATTTGAGCAAATAACTGTGCAAAGTTGAAGTTTGATTTAAATCATCTTTATAAAAACTAATCGTCTATCAAAACATCAACCAACGTTGTCCACCTTCATACTTGATTACATCAGAGAGTTTAAGTTCGGTTATGAACGATGGATGGACAGAATCGTAGTCAATCAAAGAAATACAAACCACTATGAACTATTCCGAATCCCTTCCTCTGCAGCATGTTCAGAACATTTCAAAGTATGGTACAAAGTTGAACACTCCTCAGGGCAACCAACGAAAGACATGACACGGTAAGTGAATGTATAGTTTTAATTAAAATCTTCCGTTTGAATGAACCTCAGAGTGTGTGGGGAATTGTTTAGAAAATGGGAAAATTCCCTCAACTGCTTTACACTTGCAAAGGAATTTGGATCTTACTGGAAAATGAAGCGGTGGTTTAAAACCGATTAATTTCGTGTAAAGGTGGGTCTTGTCTTTGGTTTGGATGGAGTGAGATACAAATTGACACCAACTGCTACAACGCACACGGTGTAACGACTGTTCTTCACAGCCCGAAACTGACTTGTGTTAGTCATTTGTACAAATTAATTGCTCAATTCGCAACACTATTCATGAAACGCGCCCGTCAGGCTCGGATGTTAGCTTGTCAGCCTGGGTTTGGAAACGGCGGTTGAAAATAATTTGTATTTGAACTTTCATTAGTGTGCCGTGCACGTGTGTGTGTGGATTTTGAAAATATGTGATTGGGACTAGTGATAATGCGAATAAGAGCGCTTGTCACTTGTTCGGTATGCCTTGAGTTTCTTGCCTGGAAAGTGATTAGAGTTGTGCGTGGACGAAATGTTTCATTTGATAGAAAGGCTCAATACACAGTCGAGGATCGTGTGTTATAGAATCAATTCAGAGATCATTGGCAAACTTTCTTAGGTTACCGGTTCTCATTATATTTGTTTATCCTCCTGACGGTTAGGATCTTCCAAGATTCAGAAACTTAAAAAGCGCAACATGATGCACGAACAAAACCCTTCTTAAAACCAGATAATCTTCTATGAAACAGCAATTATACTAAAAGGGCTCACAAGTTATCACCTTTCCTTTCCAGCAGAGACATACAAGAAACACAAGAAAATGAGCAACTTGTGATAGTCAGTGGATGTGAGAGAGCAAGAGAAAGAGAAGACGTCCGAAACCCGGCTTTCGTGGGTTAAAACACAGTCCATTGAATTGACTATATTAATATTCCACGTGCAGACGCTTTCATCCTTCACCCGGAAGATACCGAAAATCACTTTCCCTTGTTCATCAATAGCCGCCGGGATGGAGTGGCTTCAAACGCATTACGTTGATGGGTCGATTGTGAGCCATTTGTTAGTTGCTTCACCAACACTCTGTTACTTCTGAATGCAAGGATGGCAACAAACATTCAGGGGATTCAAGGGAAACGTTGTTTTGGATTTAAGCACGAAAGAAAAGCATGCTTCCAGCGATCGAGAAGGACTATCAAACAGTGTGTCCAGTCCATCTGTGAGCAGAATTGAGCTGTGGAAATTGCCGTAGGACTGTGAGGTGTGGGTAGTGCGTTCTTACGAAAGGGATGTGCTAATCAAATACTAAGTGATACGATTGATGCTTCCAAAAATTGATCGTGTGGTTTTGCCTTCTTCTGAAGGCGTCATTATCGGAAGAGCAACTACCTCATTACCAGAGAAAGAAAGAAAAACCAAAAATCTAAACCATCAACAAAACTGAGAAACTGTTGATTGGATATGGGAATTTGTAGGAGTAAGATTTATGAATTTAAGGAATATGGAAAGCATTTGTAAATTAAGCATGTAGTACTGCTCTAGTTACACGCAGGTTGCAATATCCTATCAACTATTTACTTCGTAAGGTATAAATTCGAACAAATAGGTACGAATGTTTTAATAGTTATCAAATTTCCCACCAGTACAGTAGTTTCTGGAGAATGTCTATATACCCAAGATGTGGTACTGTTTGCATCATCAGTTAACTATTTGCAATTCCGATGAACTGTGGAAAAATTTACATCTGCAGTTGTTAAGGCCGGGGGACACTGTACGTATTCGCTAGTGTGATTTTTATTTTTACTAGCGCATTTAGCGTCGACTGGTGGAAGCTTTTGTTGGTCATCGAAGGAATGGATTTGCCGAATCTCAAAACAAAGTATTATTTTCACCGTTTTTCATTGCGAAAATGGATGCAGTGCGTGCAAAAAATATGTATCTACCTTTCACAAAACTTTTCTTTTCCGATTTAAGTAAAAAATATGGAAAAATAACATTTTTCCTGAAGCGGCTTCTAATTGTTTGGAAAAATGCCTCGGTCAGCCGCCACCAGATGCGCTAGCGAAAATCGAAATTACATTAGCGAGTACGGACAGTGTCCCCCGACTGTTAAACTAAATTATCTCTTCTGAAATTAACGGTCGTTTCCGCACCGGTAGGCAAATATTTTGCTCGTGCTTGAGCTGGCAAATATTCTACGACAATGTTCAATGCTCTTGTCCTCTCTCTCTCTCTCTCTCTTAATAACTGTCTGTGAGAGAACCGTTTGAGACGGGAAAAGGGGATTAGCTCATGTAGTGAAATGTTTGGTTTTCAGTTGAAGTATGACGACCAGGTACGATGAGTGGTGATAGATTTTCATAGAAATTATGTGACAGTCAACCAACCGGAAAATGGTTTTCGGTAAATGTATACCTGTAGTAATACTTGAACTGGACATTCATTGATGGTTAATTTGTTCGATAGATGGTCTACGATTCTCATCAGCCCGGACATGATAATTGCTTCGATATTGATAGATGAAAATTATCGATTAGTAAGCAGCATAGGTTGTTGATTGTCAAGATAAGTGATAAATTATACTTCAAAAATATGTTACGTTTGTTTAAATTTCTCAAAAAACAATAAATAGATTTCTTAACATAATTTGCATTCTATAAAAGCAATTAAATTCCTTTCCAAATGGTTTCTCTAAAATAAACTTAGTGATAATTTCAATATTAAATTTTACAATGTTACTTTAAATGTAATCTTTACGGTTATTCGTATTCACTCTTTATTTATGCATTTTTAATGTATTTAAAGTCGCAAAACGTGTTTTAATGTTCAGAAAAACGTTGATCTAACAAATTTAAAATACTAATATTAGTTCTTTGAATTAAATGTACTGACGAAACATCAACTGAGGTCGAGAAGGTACGATTACTTTAAAATATTCAAATTAAAAAGCTCTGTAGCAAGCTTCCATGCCTATTTATGTTTAGCCATTTCAATGTTTCTCCACACAAAGGTATGTATTCAGTATGGCCGGTGTAGAGCCCGTGGCCGATGGAAAACTATAAAGATAGCTTAAAAAGACGACTCTCGGCATGAAGTGGAGCTGAGAAACTCAAAAGGGCAATGATGACTGAGTAAACTCACAATCCAGTAGGAAAGGGCAATGTCACAAGAGTCACAGGAATTAATTGGCCAGCTCAGTGTACTGCTTTCTGAAGGCACTGAGTGGGGCTCTTTTAAATGTTTAACTGTAATTGGTACAGAGCACCACTTGACAATAGTGCTTCCGGGACGGGACTGGCTTGGCCGACATTTGCGATCCACAGAACTTTGAGCCCGGGCTCCGTGAGGGAGTTTCCGAGACCCTTTTGACGCCCATTAGTGCGTAATGAGGTTTTTACTTCCGATGGAGGGAAGGTGTGAGGCGAGTGAGTCATTTTTTACGGTGTAAGCTTTAACTATGCTAAGTGTTTTGAGCAACGGTTTCTTTTGATACAGATTTAAAATAGAGAACAATGTTTATTAAAAATGTATCGTTAAATGATGGTGCAGATTTTTTTTGATGTGCCTTCCTTGATTGCTATAATTTGTGCTATTGATTCCTGGAAAAAGAGCATAATGGTTCAATACTGTCTTTGTCTCAACAAAACTACACGCAAAGACCACACAATATACAGCATGCCTTTCCTTTGCCACCGCAAACAAGAAAACATGGTCACGCTTACGATGTTCTGCTTTTCATCTTCAACACAATACAATCAAAATGGGCTTCAGCTTTTCCTGCTTGTCCAACACAATGGTCACGCATGAGCTTCCGGGTTTGGCGTGGGCTTTCTTTGGATCCAGCGGAAAACCAAATCACAATGGCTGTCATATGTGGAAGCCGAAAGTTTCCGCAATCTGTTGTACGATTAAGACGGAAACGCACGCCACTATGTTCTTCTTAAAGGAGTGTGGGGTAATGTGTCCCTATCAGAGAAGTATAGTTTGTGTTTCCTACTTTCCCTTTTGTATGGTCCCACTGAACCATGCACACTTCCGAGAGTTGTGGCAAATTCCGGGTGAATGTTAATTGATGTCAGTAAATCTGATTATTTGCTATTCTTAGTGTCATTTCTCGTGGTTCTATTGTGTGTTTATTTTTAATGCCGGAGAGCAGTGTAGTAGTTTGCTAGAGAGGAGAATGTAGCGTGTATTGGAATACATTTATTTCCCGGGTAATATAATGACTACAACGCCCGTAACAGAAATGTTTTGTGATAATATAACAGTATCGTACTTTTGCTACAGATAGCAAGTTGTTTTTTGACAGCCAACGAATGAATTTTTTTTGTTTTGTTTTGATGATTTATTTTAGTATCTAATTTATTTTTCAATTTGCATCACTGCTGCTAACTCCAGCAGAACGATGAAACTAACACAGCTTTTCCTCTTTTTCTGCTGCTTTTTATTTGCTCACATCCTTTTATGGCTCGGTAATCGTTTTGAGGCAATATGCCTGAACCACGAGGAAAAACGCGACAACAGAACCAACTCGCAACCCATGTATACGCGACACGGTACGTGCGGAAATTAATGCTGGCAAATGTGTGTAATGGTGTTGCTGCCGTTGCTAATGCTGCTGCTTGGACTCGACAACTGACGGAAGTTGTGCTGCCTCGTTTTGTAATGGTGCGCAGCAAGCGACCGACAATTCGGAAACAGGTCGCCGCAGAGCCGCAGCAGCAGCAAACGGGAAGTTTTGCGTCACCATTGGATGACGTCTGATGAACGGCGACAAAATTGCTCGTGTAAAGCGGAAGCCGCAACAACCCCGAGCACTGTTTTGGAGTTGGAAGTGTTGCGAAGCGAAATTAGATACACCAACAATCTCCTACCGGCTGTTTAGTGTGTGTGATGTAGTACTTGGATTAAGCCAGAAAAGAGAGCATAGGGTTGTTTTTGAAGGCATAGAACAGGAGCGTGTGCTTCAGAACATTTATGGCAAGGTTCGTGTGAGCAAGCCACAGGAAGCAATTGAGGTTTAGCCTGCAGTTGAATAGTTTGAACAGTTGCTCAATCGACATTTCTGTTAACATTCCCAGGACTAAACGCGCACAGCATTGAGGATTCTTAAATTTCGCCGGCACGTTTCCGATTGTCACTTGAGCTGATCGAAACATTCGCCATGATAATTCAATATTTTCTGCTGATTGCTCGAACGGAACTGAAACAATGTTCTGTTTCCTCGTTCGTCGATGTTACTTTCCAAAGATCCAAGGAGGCAAGGTAAGCGCCGTTTGTAATCGTCTAGGCAAGCGCATTTTCTGATCGATTAAGCGAAATTTGCCATTTTCCGAACGATACACAGCTTCATTTACGCGCCAGCGTCTCGAGTGTCTTTCATGTGGGTGTGATTGCTTCCGAGAACAAAGAGGCTTTGAATTTTGGAAGGAATAGATTGTTTTTTGTTTCTACGTGTTGGTATGGGAGACGTTACCCCACAAGCACAAAAGTGAAATATGTGTTAAGCTTTTTGATTTGATAGAAAGAAAAAAAAGTTTGGCTCTCTTGAGCAAGTTTCTCAAGATTTGATTGTGTGCATAAATATATTGTTTCCTTTTATAGAATTCACTCTTTGTGCACAGCAGTGCACAGCAAATAAAGAATTCAAGGTTTACATAAACAAAATATTTACTTAAGGTTTAATTCTACCAAAAAAAAACCTCTATAAAACTATGACCAAGGAAAAGATAAACCGATTCCAGTTAAGTAATTATTGAAATTATTGATACCACGTTTTGAATTAAGAATATTAAAGAGTACAAAGATCATACCGATAGACACCAAATTTGATTACTACGCGGAAACGTTCTACGTCGACCAACGAAATCTAGACAACAATCGAATCTTACAATAATCACCTTCTCTGGTTTATTTTTCGCACACGCCACCAATATTTGCAGTGAAATTGATACATTTCTGCTTCACAGCATTATTTTGATGCACGTGGTAAAAACAGAAATAAATTTAATAATCAAGCTACTGCTGGTGACCAACCGAATGTATCACGTTACTGGTGGTGACCGTTTCCATCCATCCAAACCGGAGGAAGCTGCTAGGTGGGCCGGACATGTGTGCATGACACATGTGTGTTTCCAAGGCATGAGAGTTTCATGCGGAAAATCTGTGAAGCCCATGACAATGCGCGTGTGAGAGCGTGAAATCGTCACATTGTGCGTTCATCAGTTCATAATGGTAGTTTTTTGCATTGTTTATCACCAGGGTGAAATGTATGACGCAGAATAGACGATTGTTCTGGATGATTTTGTACGGAGTTGGAAAAAAATCCTTAAACATCATCCTGTTGTTTCGAACTGGATTTTATATTTTCTTCTCAAAACTTTCCGTTTTTCCGCGTAGCTCATCATGCATTAATGATCACCGATAAGTGTGCCGATATTCTGCAAATTGTCCTTTCAATCTACCACTACGCTCAGAGCTCACGTTGGGATGTTATTTGAATAATGAATTGAAAGCCACCTGGTGGCCACGCAACTCTCTACGCTTGATGTAGTCATCGTTTTGAAGTACGAAGAACCTGCGAAGTTAGTTTAATTATTCGACGGCACATCATTTATGCATCGCCAGTCCTCGCCCTTGTCGCGGTTTACGATGAAGTGCTTGTAAACTTCTTGAACACCAACCAGTTTTGAATGAAAATCAATTCTCGGGCACGGGACGGGACATCGAATGAACGCAAGCTGTTGAGTGGTTGATAGAAGTTATAGCGAGAAGCTTTCAATTTTCATCTGAAACCGTCAATTGATATTCAAACCCATGATGTTTGTGCCATCTTGTGCTTGCAACCCAGCACGAATCCGAAAACCATGCCTGTATAGCGCTGAGATGATGATTGTCGACGTCGTTTGGTCCACGATGTGTATCTCCTTATGGAATGTTTGCTTCTAGGGTTCGGTTTGCGTGTGGTCTGCACAATGCAATGCCGATGACGTGATCGAAAATAGTCATAATGAAATAATTTGCGTGTTACAATTCGTTCAAAAACAGCATTTTTGAATAGTTATTGATCGATGCTCTAATAATTAAGTTTTTTTAGTGTTTTAAATACCATTGCGTATTGTGTTGGGAGTTCAGAAAAGCTTTTCTTGATAACATTTTTTGAAAATCATCCAAAATTACGAATCATGACTTTTCTATGCTTCAGAGTGTTGTTCATGAGTTTTTGAGCCTTTGTCACAAAAATGCTCGGAACATGAGAGTTCGATGCATATATATGTATATTATTCTTCTTCTCGAATTAAAGGTCATAAAGTAAACATCAAACGCTCATCTTTCGTTCTAATGCATATCTGACCGGTAGCATTTGGAATTTGTTACCATCGTCACTCTGGTTCATCTTCACGAAGTGAGAGTTGTACTAACCCGTGGGTGTATCTTCTGCTGTTCGCACTCCATCAACGGAACTATAGTTGCGATGGTATAAACAAGCTCCGCTAGAACTACAGAGCACACTAGGCATGAAAAAATGAAGGCGTGGATGATATGAATAAATAAGGACAGGATTGCTGCCCTGCTGGGAAAAAAAACGTTCGCTATCCTCAGGGTTGAGTCACATGAAAATGTGTCCGCTATGAACTGTTGGGTGAGGCAAGCAACATCACTGGATGGATAAATGTCCGCGAAGACATGAAAGTAGTGTGCGAGCTGTGGCTACAGAGTTTAAACCAGCGGATGCCACTGATCCCCACTCACTCCACGGAGTGCATGTGGAGCTTTTGTTGCGTTGCAGCACTCGGTTCGGGATAAACTGGTTGGTAAAGTTATTGGATAGGCATTATGCGTCAGCGTGGAGGAAGAGAATATTCCATGCTCATCGTACTCGGCGGCACAACATAATCTGTGTGTTTGATGGGATATAATGTGCCGCATATAAGGTGACGGCTTTGTTGGGCGTTGATGGTATCTTGCGCCGGTAGCTTTGGGCCAATGTGCATACGAGTTCATAATGTTGTTGGTACTTTCCATGACACTATCGCTAATTTAATACGACCTCTTGATGGGAGAGCATTACGAAGTGAGGGGAGATTGGATGACAGTTTGATAAATCGCATCAGTAGTAAGCTATAGTGAACTGGATAAGGGAAAGTTGAACCGTAAGTCTTGCTTCTGTTTAAAACATTATCAGCTCGATACATGGCATGTTAGCAGATGTTGTTAAAGCTCATTATCGACAGGAATGATAATAGGTCGACTGATACGTTGAAGTTTAAATATTATTGGAATATGTTATGTCGTTTGCATGGACGTTTGTTATTTTTGTTAGTCTTTTTTAAACGAGCTTTGTTATAAATGACTTGATCGATTGAACGAAAATGAAAATCCTTGGGATAATGCTTTGCTCAAATCGTTTGAATTCTATAATTTTTTTTTTGGTTCAAATCAAATCATTCAAAAAATGTCTATACACATCTATTCAGTCGAGGACTTGGTGATATTATTTTTAAATTTAAGCCACATTGTCGAACCGTGTTATTTAATTGTCAAAATTATTTCTAAATATCCAATTTGATAACATTTGTTTTTAAAACGATCTAGAAAGATTCCTCAAATGTCGTCCATTTAAATAGACTCTTTTTTTTAGTTTCCTGTCGACCAACCTTTCTCACAACGTACGTAATACTCATAAAAACTAATCAAAACTCATCAGCTGATAACGGCCTGGGACATGACAGAGAGACAAGAACAGAAACAAGTTCTACTCACACACAAATAACAAAACAAAAAATCAAAGCAAAACACCCTAACCTCGAAACGTAAACGTATATTGTCCGTTTTGCTAGTTTTTGAATGAACAGTTGGGTTGTGTTGGTGTGACAATGAAAACTATCTCTCCCAGATGGCTCAGTGAGTGCTCCGAAAGCTTCTTCGTTCGGTTAGGGGAAGTCACTCAGCTCAGCTTGAATCAACGAAGTCAACCCCATGGACGAATGAAACGAAACAGCAACTCAGTAGCTCGGTGACTAGAGTTGAAGGTAGTTGATAGGAATCGGCTGTCCGTGCGTACGTGCTAGCGTGTAGTAGCTGTGGGAGGTGATAAGAAAACGACTTTTCGCGTTCCGTCGAATACCGCATCGAAGAGAGATACAAAATCATTACTTTCTTCTTCATCAGTCGGCGGAAAGATCATTTCAATCGTTGCTGGTGGATGGTGTAGCCTTCGTCGCTTGAATATTGGATTATTATTCCTTTGCCGGTGCGCTGGTGACCATCTCAAGTAGACGTGTTTTAACAGCTCGAAGGTAGGAATGTACGTGTGTGTTGAGAAAAGAGGCTCTCCAATAATCTTGTTTTGCTTGTAGAGTGGCATAATGTCGTACGGGTTCTTCTTTGGTTGCCGGTGAAGCGGACGGAATGAAGCGACCATGATGCAATATTTAATAGTCGTTGTGCTTTTTATTCTTAAGGTGCTCTCTACTTTCGTGTGAAGAAGAATGTTTGATACATGAAGAAAGGCAAGACGCAGAAAGGTCTTGAGAAAAGAATAAAGTGTCCTTAACAGAAGTATTCGAGAGTGATGCTGTTAGATGGCAAAAGTGTTCGTTCACACCTGTACAATGGCATGCCAAAAGGTCGTTCGGTAAAGCCTTAGATGGTGAAACATAAATTATCTACACACAAGTGTCACATTTCCGCCATCGGGTTGACGAAGGCACAAATCTTTAATTGCTCGGAATGAAGTGCAGTGCACCAGGCCGTGTGTGTTTGGCGCAAAAGGTTGTTGCGCTTGGAATGTTTGGTAAAGTGATTTGAAATTCTTCACGACCCACCCATGATGATAATGTAGATGATGATGATGATGATGGTGATGATGATGATGATGATGTACGCAACGCAGTGGAATAAAACGCATGCAGATCTGTATTTACGTCGACCCGGGTATGTGTGTTAGTGTGATCGTTGAGATATGCCATTGGAATGTGGAATGTGTGAGACCAGTTTAATGGGATTAGAAAGCAATTTTCCGACCCGTTCCGTTGTACTGCAGTGTTTGGTTTTCGAGGTTTTAGTGGTTTGTGGTGCCTTGTGAATGGGAGCAAGTCCGGTATGCTGTGATTTCTTTTTCCCGAGTGCTTTACGCTTCGTAAACGTGACCCGTACGTGGACGGGATCAAATGTGTCTGTGAAGTATAAAGTGTAGTAGCGTTTTATTTCAGATAAAATGTCCCGTTTGAGCTTTCCGCTGAGCATATGGGATCCGGCGCATAAAACCCGCATCTCCGGATATGACACCTAAAGTGTTGCGAAAGAAATCCTGTATCCGATTGTATGATTTATGCAGTCTGGCAACTCAAATGCGGTCCAGAAACAAAAAAGAAGAGCCAAAAACGAAGCGATAAACAAATAAACCAGTGTTTCCGGAAAATCTTTTTCAATTCCAGTGGAGACTATTCGTGTGTTGAATATCGGTTTCAGCTTATCGATGGATAATGCAGAATACTGAATGTGTGTTTGTGTGACAGTATATGTACACCGGGTAATGTTTGCATGAGCCGCCATCGTGTCATGCTTTTGCCAGCGAGGCGTAAAATTGTACCAACACTCTCTTCCCCTCGATTGTATGCGCAAACCATTTCCTTCCCTTTCGTTTTACAGTGTTTTTCGCTACTTGGGGGTTTGGGGGAGATTGTGTTTTTGTGTTTCTTGTTGGTGTTTAACCTCGGAGCTTTGAATGTATCAGTGTGTCGTGGCGTCTCACCGACAGTGTCTGTTACGGTAATTGACAATTTGTGTTGCGGTCAGCAGAAGCAGAGCCTGTGAATTGCGATCGCAAAAACCACGCAAAGGAACAAGCGTGAACAGCACTCGGTTTTGGTAAAATAACGTCAATTGCGTTGCGTTTTATTGGATACATTTTGGGATAATGAATTTATAAAAGAACGGCCGACACAAACACTGCCAAAATTGGATAAAAAGCAAAAAGGAAGTATTTACTACAGGTAAGTAGATGGAGCATAGTCTGTATGTAAGGTTTACCATGGATTGCATATTTTATTCTTTTAAACTTTTATCATTTTAAAAAGTAAACCGACAAACTTTTCTGAGTATTTTTATAAATGGTTTTGTATTTATTCTAACATTTGAGCTGTAATTTCATTCAATACATTAAACTATGCTGCTCCACACACCAAACTAATCCAATACAGCTTTTGTTCTTTTCCAATATGGTAAAGGTACGAAATTTGACGCTTTTCAGCAAAACTCAATTTTTGACTTTTGCGCTATCAGTGCGTGTAAATGCAACCTTTTCATGTGAATGATAATGTCAATAGGTTAAACAGATTGAAAGGAAACCAGAAATTTTGCATCTCTTTGTATGCTGTGATTATTTTAATTGATTATATCAATAACACAGAATTCAAATGAGTGTGGGTTCCATTTTCCGGAGCAGGCGTTTCGTTTTGTTTATAGTAATGATTCTCATGTGTGAAAAACATCACACGTAAAAAATGCCTCACACCTGCAAAGGAGGTATTGTTGCTCCAACCAACCAGCTCAACATTTTTTCATGTTTCCTGCTTTCCATAAAAACCCATAAAAGCTGCGGGACTTGCCCTAGCGGCACTTTTTGCACGAAATTATTTTTTCCCTGCCACCGCTACAGACGAAGCGTTAAAACCGCATTTTCACCTCCGGTTTTCCGGTGATCTTTTGGGAGTCTGCTTTTCCGGCTCACGGCTTTGCAGGTTAACCTCGGACGGGTTGCGCACGGTTTCATAAATATTTATCGAGATGCTCATGCTGTGGCGCATGGTGCAGTGTGAAACCTTAAAAAGCATAAAAATGGTGAAATCGTCAACCATCTCGTGGGACAGCAGCTTGGAACGGTAAAGTTATGAGCAGCTTAATTTTTGCTTACTTTTTGGGTGAGAAAATGGCAAAGTTTGAACACCAGCGTACGTGTATTGGCTATTTGATGAGTTTTAGAGGCACTCAATGGGTTATTTTTAATAAACAAAGATTGTTGCAAATGCAACTCCGTCGGCTCCTCGACGGCGGCGAACAAGATATAACGACCGTTCCACTAACGTACAAATCTTTACTTTATTTAAAAACGGATCGACCGATTATAAAAAGACAAGCTTAGATTTTAGTAGTTTTAAAAAACGTGGTCTTTCGTTCGCTAACTTTTAAAGAGACCGTTTGTTCTGCGCACGGTGTATTTATCCTTTTGTTCCCGCGATGGCCGTTGCGCCATCGCGTTACGCAGCGAACGTTGCCTTTCCATAGATGTTCGAAATTCGAAGATCGATCTTGTCACCCTATTTACACGTCTAAACTTATCTCCTGTCATTTACGCTTGTTTACATTCCGCATGCCATAACAAAGCACATGCGGTTTGTCGGCACGGTTACTCGTAACAAAGATGCATATACAGTTAAATTAAAAATTTACGGGTCGAAATTGAAACGGAAATGTAAGCACTGCTACAAAGTTTCTTAAAGTTAAATTTTTCTTTACTGAAAGATTTGGATATTTTGCTGCAAAATAACCTTAATTAAACTGAATGGGTTGCGTTCAGATTATAATTTCGAAAATATAAATGCTCGATAATTTTAGTCTTTGAAAAAAAATTGATTTTAAGCGACTTTTTGCATAAGCTTTATTACAAATTCGAAAATGATGCTTTGAAGGATCATCCACTAACCAAGCATTCGAAGGTTTTACTGCAACACAATCTGTTAAGTTTATAATACCTTTTTCCAGTTTTGCTTACTTCACGTCAAAATGCATGTATTAGCAAATGTTCGCACATCAACCACGAGTTATAAAAATGTTTCATTGAGTGTTGTTATCATTCGACAGTTGATGCGTTGCTTGATTTTAAATTTGCTGGATAAGAACAGATTTAACTTACTGAGACGATTGTGCGTCTGCTTGTGTTATTCATGCTTGTGGGTGTGTTGGCATTAAACGAGAGAAAGAAAAAAACCTTTCATAATGCAGTGAGATTGTTCGCTCGGGGAGCGAATGTAAGTAAAATGTCGGGGGAATTGTTAGAGATTTTGATTTTCAAAGCAACCAGGCGTCTCCATTAAATGAGCTTTTTACACAAACAACTGGGCGGCTCCATTAGCGGGGTATCATTTACTCTCGTACATCGGTTTGGGTCATAAAAAATAGGAAAAATAAGAAGTGTTTTGTATAATTTTGAAATTGCTTTAAGAATAATATTCTACACTTTGGACACTTCATAAAACTACTCCATTCTGAAAAGAGAAAAGGTGAGGTCCACCTTCACAAACACTGTTTCTATTGAATCCCAGTTTGGCCGGTATTCGTGGAAAATACTTACAAGCAAACAGCATTTTCACTCCCGTTACAACAACTTTACTTTTAAATATGGGTCACCATGGCACGGTTTGCTTACTCGAAGCAGTATTATGATTTCCCCGTAACGGTGTTATTCGGAACTAGAGCCCGAAATCATTCGGACTCTCAATTCTCTCGCCCCGAAACAGACCAACAGTCGAAAAGGAAAACGATAATTCCATGGAATAACAAAACGAAATTTTCCAACACCAACGCGTACCAAGCACCAAGGACCAGTGGCTGAAAGCTTTAAGGGTGTGTTTTTGTCAACTAGCTCTTGCTCTCTCCTTTCGTTCAATTGCACTGATGCTGGACAACGTTTAGCGGTTTGCTTCTCGGTCATGGCTTCATCCACTGGATTCCATTTCTGGCAGAATAAAGAAACAGCAAAACTCAACAAACCATGAATAATGTGTCGGTAGCTGGAATAACAATCGGTGGTTAAACGTACTACGGCAGCCGTATCCTGTTATCGGACACCGGTGCACACCTTTTTTGCACACCGCTCTCAAGGTCGTGTTAATATTAATAGCGCGTTAATAAATTGAAATATGCTGAAAAGCGTCAAATTTCGTGCCTTGACCAAATTGCAAAAGATCGCAAAGAGAATAAAACTTCAAAACGGAAATAAAAAGGCTAAAACATAGAAAAATGCTGTAAGCTTGCTCATGGATGAAACGAGTGTTCATGCCTTCCCGATACGTTTCCGTGACCGGACACATAAACTGTGGTCGTTACGTTTTGACGAGTCTATTCGTCGCACCAACGGTGCACATAGCTGGCGACATATTTTCGACCTCTCTGTTGATGAATGACATTCCGAACAGGCTCGAAACGATACCGGGCAACACGTTGTGCGAATGAGATTAGCGGTTGGCTTAACGGATTCGACTGGTGTTGATCAAATTTTGTGCCGTTTTTTTGGTTTGGGTTAGTTTCTTTCCATTTTTTGAGCTACAAAAATGTGTCACTCACGAACGGCGACCGGATCCGCAGCTGTTTCGAGCTAGTTAGGTATGCAGATATGAGGAAAAGAAAAAACCGACACCATCTAAAGGCTTACGTAAAACGAGTCGTAGGACATTTGTGAATGAGAGGCTTTTCATCTAAAACGTTGAGCGCTAGTGCCAAGTGAAAACTCGAGATCCGACCACAAACGTTTGTATCAGTGTGCATGTAGGCTAACGGTTCACAGAGGATTAGCGGTTGAAAAAAATACATCTAACAGTCGCTATGTGAAAATCGATAAAAAGGATTTCTTCGTTTTGGGTCCACTTTTTGGAAGCTAGTTTCGCCAACGTGTCGACAAGGGTTTGCCGCTTGTAGCAAGGTTTGAATGTAGCCAGAGAGTGTACAATCACATCCTGCATGAGAATGTTAAGATCTGTGAGGGTGTTTTGTCGTTAGTGCTGCTCAAGGCAGGGAAAATGATTTTTAGAAGCCCTGGTTCCTGAATGTGCACATTTCCCACCAATGGGGAATTATGATTTTGACTGTTTTTATGTTTTGACTGCTTGTTGTTTGCTCTTTTGTTTCTTAAATGCCTTTGCTCGTATTCGTGTTTCAAGCAAAGCTAGTAACGACTTTGCTCAATTCCAAACAGACAAGTGGTTTGAATCATTTTAAGTATTAAGTTATGGTAATCAAAACGTTTTATGGTAATTACTATCCCATTGAATCATTAAGTTAGATCTTGAGTTTCAAAATCATAACCAAATTATTGAAAAGGAGAGAAAGGAACACTGTTCATTGTTATCAGTATCAATCATCAAAGAACGACCATCACCCCATCATCGGTAACAAGTTGGTTCGTCTCTATTGGCCAGTTAATTATTTATTAGGGCTGTTCATTAATCAGATTGCTTAACTGGTTGTTGTGCAGATTTATGACTTCTTGAAAGCGTTAAAGCGAGCCATAATGCAGGTGATTGGGACAAAGTTAAAGAAACTGAGAAGAATAGGGTTGTTATGTCTCAAGCCAACGCTTTATCCGATCAGTGCCAAGTGTTCATTTATTTGAGGCGATGAGAGATTAGGATAAGTAAGAAGGATTAGCAACTGCTACCGCACCTGGGATTGATTTCGTGATCCGGTGATAATTATTCAAAGAAGCAACGGTTATTAACGAGTGAAAAGGGCTGCTTAAATTATTTACTTTCAACCTGTGCTGTTTAACTCTGATTTAAGCTTCTGCTTTGATAACGAATTTACTCAATTTACCTTGATGAATAACTAAATGTTCAGATGAAAAAAAACCTTTTACAAGTTTGACCGACAAAATTATATTTTCCACATCCAACGCTTTCTAATTTAATAAAACCATAATCTTGTTAAACTGTAGTAAACTACCGCCTATTTACAAAGCGATTTAAAAGCAAGTGAACAAAAGATTGGTTCGTCAGCAAAAAACTCCGTCCAACTGGTTTGTTTGTTTAGTTTGCCTACTGGGTGGTAATTGCAAAAAAAATCCAGAGCTCGACGAAAAGCAAACCATGCAACAAATTCATCGCACGGGAAAAGTTCGGCATATAAAAGCACAGTCAAAAACGCAAATGAATTCTACAGCGTTTTTATTTTTCGTTTCGATGGCAATTGAGCGTTGGGCAGTTTTTCGGTAGTAGTGTTCGTTTTTGTGTAATTATTATGCCTTTCTCTGCGTTTGTGCCTTAACCTCCAAAGCTGCGCATTTTTAGTAGTGCCTGAAGTTTAACTTGAGCGATTAACTTTTAGTGTCGGGAGTTTATGTTTGTTTGTTTTCTAAACGATGTTGAGTAAAGCAAATTGCAGTGGAATTAATTAGGCAAGTACAAACAAGTGAATAATTAACTGCTCCTATGTGAAGTGTATGCGCAATGGAGGAAGCTTTGTGTGCTTCGTGTGTTTTACAACGCCATAAATTATTCATAGTATGGTTTGATAAATTTCAGCATGAAGCTGATTGTGGAACTACTAATTAAACTGAAATAACAAGCCTTGCATAGTGAATGTAAAGCTAGAAAAACTCCCCCATAATATTGCAAATCTTTAGTATTATCTACATCATCAAAAAGCACAAAACTTTGTTAATCATGACCATTGTTCTTAATCGTACTAGCTGCGGCGCATCATAACTTTTTCACTATCTAAGCATTGTTGAAGCTCATATCTGAAATTGCTCCCGCTTTGCGCCACTGGGTATCAGCAATTTAGTTTCGTTCTAAGCGATGGCAAATTGACCAACCACAAACTTCCGCAGATTTGTCCAATGTTGGCGCTATAGAACAAAGTACATGCCGTGAACTGCAGCCTTTTCATAGAGCAGTTAAAGTGCTTTAAAACTAGTGAGGCTGCAACTGCAGTAATCGTTTTAAAGTGATCGCTATTGTAGGCTTGTTATTTAAGGACTATGCAGGCTCACGAACACATGCAGAGCAAAATTGGATTGGTACGGCCCAGACAAAATGGCAATGAATGAGTTTATGGTAGTGGTGGTGGTGGCATTATGCTCTGTAAATTGGAACAACATGCAGCTCAACGCAAAGCAGGAGAGTGGAGTGTAGAAACAATTGAAACCACTTTCTGCGTGAAGGTAGCAAGTTTGTTGGCACTGAAAATGCTTTATGTAGTTGTAAAACAAAAGACTCAATCGAGGAAAAATGCATCCATAATAATGCTAATTTCATCATAAATCGCGAGAATAAAACATAATGGTGTAATTTAGATTGATTTGCAGTGCAGGACGTTGGAAATGGAATTTTTGAAACGATTTTCAATCTTTTAATTTTATTAATCAAAATACTGGCCTAATTACTGAGAAATTCATGGTTAATCTTTTTGGAAAAACAATGTTATCTTTTTTTACAAGATAATAGTTTTAAAAATTATAAAATCGCTTGAGAAATGTGCATGCTCTCGAGTAATTTTCGTCCTTTTTTGGGGTTGAAGCGTTTTTTTTCTCGTGAATGAGTCTCTCGACTTGATAGTACCAAGAGCATAAATCACTTGACCTGTGGAAAACCTATCCAATTACTCCTTTAAGATCCAATCTTCTTTAAACTCTATCTTTAAAATGAGTGCAATGGCCTCCAAAAAAGAAGAACTTTTTTAAATCCCATTTTTAATCGATTCATAAAAAAACAAGAGAAAAGTCACGCGTAAAGCACTTGGACGAGAAGAATTTCATCATTGCTCATTCTCCATTGTCTGCTGCGTTTAGATGAGTTTGCTTTCTGATGAAATTTCTTCTCGCCGTGTAAAAGCGAGACAACACCGAGAGAGATGGATAAGATAAGAAGAATGGTGAGAAAGAAAAAAAAACATTGTTTTCGTTGTCTAGCATACTGTTGCTTGCCTTTCAGCGCCCACTCTCGCAACCATTAGCATTTCAATTTTAGTGTTGTCTGCTGATGGGAAAACCATTCTCAACACAACGTCTGAGAACAGAAGTAGAAATGCAATTTCAGAATTCGGCTGTAGATTGAAGTTTGTTGTACAAAAAAGGCCGGTACGATAGAAATGGAAGCCGAACTTTGAGAGCAAAAGAATGAAATATGAAACACTTGACGAATGTTTTGTAACTTTGTAAATAATGCTCTGCTACACGATGAATGCTTAGCGGAATGCGGACCAGACAGGATGGACACTGGGAGTCAGCTGTCGTGGTGGGAAAAAGTATCGAGAAAGTTAATTTACTCATCGTGAGCGTTGATAATAATGGATTTGAGACACAACCAAGGCTTTCCAGGAGCAGTGATTGCGGAAACAAAGCACGCAGTAATGAATGGAAAAGTTTTTCCGGTAGTTGTTCGTTGCCAATACTGACTGTCAGCGCAAAATAATGGATAATGGATTATGAGCAGTAGCAGGAAATGGATATCATCGAAAATGGTAATCTATGTTTCTTTTTGGTTAGGCCAATTATAAAATAATATTTAATATCAATAATGGTAAAAGTTTTTTTTATGTTTTTAAACTGAAAGCCATGTTCACCCCTCGGTATAAAAACAATATTATCTCAATAGGAATCTGTAACCGTTTTTTATTCTTATTTGCTAACAATCAAAAAACGCTTACAACCCACTACCCACCTATTGACCCGATGCAATCCCACAAAGAAGGTCAATCTGTTGCACGATTCGTTCCTTAATCTTATCCCAACTACCGCAACCTGTAAATTCAGCAAAAAAATCTCAAGGCAACCAGAGGAACGAGGATCTACTTTTGCTCTAAGATAATTCGAACACCACGCACGCTTGCATGCCATCTTTTTGAACCATCTTCTTTCGGCTTCTCATGAAATGTGTTGCTACAACCCACTCCCATGCTCGTACGTGGTTCGTAAAATCCAAAGTTTTATAACATAATGCACCGGTGCGTGTGGGTACGAAATTTTCAGTGCTGTTGTACAGAAGCTTTTGGTAGAAACTTTGCAGGCTTTCACTGATGTTGCTGCTAGAATTCACTGAACACTAGAAATGTGGGTTGAAACTTAAAAAAGTTTACCACCACATAAAGCCCACGGGTAGATGTACAATTTGCCAAACGATAAACTATCATGTCATGTTGCTTCCCTGCTTTGCTCTTGTTCTGCGTTTGTTGCGGTGAACACAAGTCTCTGTTGTTTGGCACAGTATTTCGAAATAGTTGGTCGTAAAAATATGAATATTAAGCATAAACAAAACATAATTAATCATCAAATTGCCGAATCTTATTTTTGCTTAGAACGTATGTGTAACATCCTTAGTGCGGTGGAAGAATACACCCTTGGTGTGCTGGTTCTACCGCAAAAACCGCACAAACAACAGACCCAGCTTTAAAGTCTCTCTTAATGAACCTCCACGAAGGAAGGAAGGATGGATATCCGTGCAGTGTGGTAACCTTCCATTGGGGTAACAATAGCAAAAAAGAGGTACTGTTAAATACTTTCAAGCGCATTGTCTCGAGGGACGTGCCCGTACTGTTGCCGGGTCAAAAGCAACGAAACGATTAAAAGTTTTCCCAAGAAATTATTCCAACCCTGCATGCTTGACTCAGTTTCATTCTTTGTTCCAAAGCCGGATTCTTTTGTCTCTTCTCTCGTCGCTCTGGACCTTAGAGAAGGGGGTTACACTCAATGGAAATGGAAGAACAAAAGCACCTCGTTCCTGAGAAGTTTTCAATTGACGTTGGGTGGTGCTGCGGAATGGAATGTTTTATCTGAGATAAATTAAAGCTAATGTATACCTATCTGCTCAGTTTACTGAGTATTTCCCCTTTTCATATGCATTCTCGTTGTCAGGTTCAAAGCTTTCTAGAATGCTTTTGTTATATTTTTTTTCGGAGCGAAAGTTTCCCATCTGTTTGACTAACTTTTTCACTTCCACCCTACATCAGTCTCTGTGCCAGACTGTGATGAGTAAGTGTTGCTTTTTGTGTCTTCTACCCATCTTCTGGTAAATATAACTCGGAAAAGGATAGTCATCTTGGATGTAAAAGAACGAGGTAGCCATATAACTAAAGCCAGCATGTGTGGGATGGAAAGTTTCAACATGTTGTGGCTCTTTTTGTTAGGCTTGTTTGGTGTTGCTTTCGACCACAACCAGCCATTGCTTCGGTTACATCAATAGAGTGCTGACAGCAATGGCAAAAAGCTGTTCAGCAAACAAACACACACACACACGGACGAACGCAAAAAAGGGAAAGCAATACAAAACAATCTCACCGAAAACCTCATCCAACGACACCCGCAGGAAACATAATGTTTGAATGTTGGTGGTGGCATGTGAATGTGTGTGGGTAAGAGAAAAATTTGCATGCCACACTCGTTGGCGTACATAAACCATGAGCACAAGCGGTTTCGGTGTGGGGGTCACTGGCGCTTGTTGTGTCTCGCGCGAGAAAAGAAGGTGTCAAATTTACGATACCGATCTGCCCCAACAAGTCCCCACGTGCGTCTTACGACTCAGGGGCAACGCTGTGGTCTTTCCCTGTTATTTTTAACTTTTTCGTTGAGGCAAACGCTTGGCACGAGCAATGGCCTAGGACCATAAAGCATCCGGCAGCTTTCGCACAGTGCGTACATTTCGCATTTAGCTCGAGGACAGGATTAGCCCGAAGGTAGTAACAAAATTCTACGCACGACCCCAAATAATGAACCACGAGCCGGTGTGAGTCGCTAGTGAGCACTTGGTTTCCGTTTTGTGCCGACAGGCAAGGATTACGGCAAGGACACGCAAAAGCCATTGAGACGGCAACCAAAAACCAGCTGGCGTGTGGAATGTCTCATAAAATGCTGTTATGAAACGCGTCGTTGCTTTCCTTTCCTACTTTTCTCTAGGTGAGAGCCATTTTTCCCAAGGTGGTTTTGCAGTTTACCGACCGCTCCTTGGGGGAAATTGTAGTGGCTTTTGTTCAATGGAGGATGTGCGATAGAAAACAACCAAACGATGCTTTCCTTGAATGTGGCTTATTGCTTGTACGGAAACGGTTTTATGACCAACGGAAAGGGAATAAAATGACAATTGTTTGAAGCGAAAAGAGTTTGACGTTTAAGAATGTCAAAGGAAAAGCCCTTGTTATGACTATGATATTAGTATAGTTTCAAAAGATGTGCCATGCTTCGAGAACATTTGAATCTCTGTTAAACATACTTTCTTTCATCATTTGAAAGGAAAAAAGAGTTATGTAAAATCAACGCTGAGCATTAGAGTGTTAAGACAACATTTAAGCCCTATCGACACATCAATGACTTTAGAAACTAAGCCTGCTCATTAAGAAATGGTGTTGTATTAGCTACTTCCTCCATTTTTTTAAATCATTGGGAAAGAAATTTTCGCTTGACTTTTACTATCTGGATTGCAAGAACGTAATTAGTTCGACGGAATGAAAAAACCTTATTGACCATTCAGGTCATGCATTTCAAAAGAAAACAAAAAAAATGCATATAGTACCATTTTCCTGCAAAATCCTGTTAGCCTCAAATAAGCGTAAGGTTCTCAGAAGGACCCTTCAACCATGTGGAAAGGCAAAACAGGGTTTCCATAGCCCATTCTACTGTCAAGAGTGTTTGATTCCAGTGATCCAGACTTTATCATCTGATGCATATATTGCATCAGACGGGCACCAATTGTAGAGTTGCTAAGGTTCTCCACTCGGACAAAAGTTGTTAGTTGTCTTCTTGGCGATAGAGGCTATCCATCTCTTTCCGGGAAAAAAACACCATGAAGTTCAATATTTGTATCAATAAATTTCAATGCCTATCCTTAATGACTATCCTTTTCTTGTGTGAGTAGCTAAGACCCTGTACTACACACTGAATCACGTGCATAATTCATGTACCAACAGGCTCAGACAAGAGTTTTAGTGTCTGGATATATTTCCTAGATGTGTACAGGTGACCTCCAACCAAGAAACAAGACAGATTTGGTTTGCGTTGAGTCCACCTGTCCCGAAATTTTTATTCTGAACAACAATTCAGGTCACCAGTATAAATCAGCTCACAGGATACCTATAAAAAAGCGGCCACCTGTATTGAACTCGGGACACAATGTCAATGCCTCAAGGATTTGTTCCGGTGCAACAGAACACGGCGAGCTTCAAACACGATCACAACGGCCAAGAAGAGCGATTACTTGACTACTGGCCACTAGCGTAATTAATGCAAACACGAAGAAAAACTAGGAGGCCATTAAATTCTCCCGAAGTCGAAACTCGCCGCCAACTATACCAACTTCCAGCTTCTCTTTCATTCATTCTTCATTCTTATCCGGATGCAGTTTAGTTGAATGTGCTGGCTGGTTTTTGTTTCATTGTCGTAGTGTTTTTATTGCACTTCATTGCAACGTTCGACTGGTAAAACGTACGAGGTGGTAATGGTTGACCTGAGCTGCAATAATTCTCCCTGTGTGTGTGCTTCGTATGCTGTTGCTGCCCCCTGAGGCTGATAAATAGCCGTACATTATTCATTCGATATCACGTGGAAAGAAGACGCTTCGGGACGACGGTGGGTACAAGGTTCAGTGGTCTAGTTTCGACTCCAGTTTACCACGTGTAGCATGTTCTGGCTTTGTGACTACGTTTTTTTTTCTGCAATTCTCATTCACTTTTCATGAGGAGAGAAAAGAAACGCCAGAGGAAGGTGTTGAGAACTCGATACTTCTGGACGATAAGCTAGCGTCCTCTGATGTACGGCGAGAATAGGAGGACCGTCGATGCTTCCACATTTATTTCCCCTGTCATGGTTGCTTGGATCGTTGGTATCCGATTACTTATTGCAGCCGGTGTGTAAGAGAATATTGTTGATGCAATTGCAACTCGCTGTTGTATAAATATATTGCTCGCATGTTCGCTCGGTGCAGTTGGTGCTAAAAGAGTGCTCAATGACTCTTCGTTTTATGTGGTGTGAGGATGCGTTGGAGTATGCGAGAGAGCGCGGAACAAGATTTATCATTCAGACGTGATTCGATAGTGGAAATGTGAATCTTTGTTCGAGTTATAAGTCACCCATAGATGAACATTACCAAGTTATGCCAATTTTCGATCCGCATATCAGTATTTTTTTGTATGATAAGGAACGGATGCAATTCCGCGCAGGTTCGCTTCAAGTAGAAGATAAACATACCTCTAGCACGCTTGTATTTGATGTACGGCAGTGATGGTTGAACAGGCAACTGAAACTGAGACTAAGCCATCATTTTACCTACTGCCTAGTGGTGCTATAATGCGATGCGATATGCGCCAAATATTTTCGCCTGTGCTGAAGAAATATAATGAGCATGTTTTGCCTACCGAATAACGTCAACGGATGCCACTGCCTCATCATATCTCTCCATCTTTTTCTTTCTTTCCCTTTGATCTCTTTCTCTCTGTCACTAAAAGTATCTCCAGTGCGCTCCACATGGAGAGGAGCCTGCATAAACATTATAGTAGCAAGGCAAAGCTCGCGTAATCGTATCTCTCGGTAGATGAAAGCAGCAAAACTCTACACCCTCAAACATATAAAAGGCAAAAAAAACAAAAAACAAAAGAAAAGTAAACGACCTGAAAAGAAAATTAAACAAGACAGCTTCGACAAGCCGGCAGCAGTCGTTTGACATTCACCTTGATCCCAGAACACGCCAGAGAGACTTTCTCACCAGGGACCGGAGCCATTAGAGATGAGCTAATGTGTACTTTGCTCTAGTGTGCATTCAAGCGTTTGCTTTGGTTTTATATCCTTAAATGTGTTTCTTGTGTTTAAGAATGTTTCAAAGCAAAAAATATCACTGGATACTTTTCTATGATAATGTAAAAACTAATTACTCGATCTTTAGGTAAAACTCCAAAATAGAATGTAATAAAAATGTTATAATATGCGCTCACCTTGTTTATAAACGATCTCCACCAAACGACTGCGCTTACAAATAGACGATAAAAAGGATCAAAACAATTAATTCTGCCCCAAATGCGTCCGTCGGCGACCATTAGCGGCCCTGTTAAGGCATCTTACGCTTATTGTTCCGCACGCACCATCAATGTGAGCATTTCCACCGGATAAACACGATTTCTAACGATGCTGATAACGATTATAAGTATTCCGTTTATTGCACCTCAAACGATTACTATTTCGCGTGCTTACCGTTGTGTAAATATCCGTATCCTGAAGGGCAAGTCGGTTTTTATTTTAAATTCATGATTTTGTTAGAATATTTTACACATTTGTGTAAACAATAGCAGAACCTTTTCTTGCATTTTGGGAATACTAAAGTGGAAGAGTATCAGATTTATGAGCTGTTTCCATGTCGTCTTTCTACCTTTGCTCGGCTTTCAAAAATGCTAAACCGTGCATATTATTCAAATGACCAACTTGTTCCATTCTCTCCCATTTCTATAATCACTCTTTGTGGTGCTTTTCTGCAAGTTGAAAAGAAAAAGGGAAAATGTAATATAAGAATTGAAAATTGAAATTTATGCCAGTAGCTGACCGTTACTGGCTCGATGTGCTCTTTTTATCCCGGTTGCGTGATGTAAAAGCACGATCGCTTGCGTTGGGAGTGTCCGAAGCCTACACATACACACATTTTCATACATACCCGGATTACATACATACCCACTTACATACATTTTCATACATTTTCATACACACTTTTACATGAAAAGTACGTTTAAAGAAAAATTAAATTGCAAAAAATATGATCTAAACTGATTATGTTTTTAGCATAAGAATCAGCACTGAGGAACAAGCTTTTCAATTCTACCCACAAAAAGATGTGGCAAGAAAAGGCATACCAAAAATAGCACGGGGTTTAAGGGGAACAAACACACTCACACTGAGTCACAACGCAAAACGGTCCGGATGTAATGGTGGAAAACTAGGAGGAACAAAGAAGGGAGTGCCGCGTACAAGGAGATTATTAATGACCGTTGAGCAGCTGATGCACCGAGGTGCGGTAACGTTTCCCACTTCCGGCTAACAGGATACAGCGAGACCTTCTACAACTGACGCTCGACGCAACCCTGCTGAGCTCACTTCAACCGTATTCATACCGAATTCGGCGCCCGGGTACTGTTGGTGCATTTGCATATCCGTGTACAATATGGGTGCATCCGGGGAACAATATACACAGCACTCTGTTTACGTCACCCTTCCTAACTCTGTGTCTATTGCCAGTGCTCATACAGGCGAAAACAACCTCCTTGACAGAAGCACTGGTGGATACTACAATTCTACCGCATCGTACCGTCAGACTGTCCTAGCAGGAGGTACATCAACGTCATGCTGTAAGGGGGGCGTAAGCTGATGCGTTTGTCGGTGCATTTCCGGTTGCTGAATCATGAGCATGGTTTCCGAAAATATGTACCAGGATGTAAGGTCCAGGGATGGATATTATGGTAAACTCGTTGCATTACATTGATAAAATGGAGGCCCTGCATCACGCGGCGTTCAAAATTGATCAATAACAAATCCGAAGTGACTGATTGGATAGCGTGAACGGGAATTTGAACAACGAAGGATTGCAATTGTTGCGAAAATTTACACAACGAACCACAAAATCTCAAAATTGCAACGAATAAACTTCACGTAATTGGATTTGTTATTGCAAACATGCTTCTTTACATCCGGCCATTATGAATATTGGTGTGTAGTAGGGCTAACGGAATATGATTTTCGAGCGATTGTAGTGTTGATGAAATGGATGAATCAGATCTAGTCTCTAGATATTCAATTGCTTAGTTTTGTTTGTATTTTTCGTACATAATGACAAATATGTGACATATGTCATGTTGAAGTCTTTGTATATGGTTTTGAAATAATGTTCTTGACTTTTCTGAAATACGACACTAGATAATAAAGCCCCTAAAGGCCTTCAACGTTCAAATAATAAATTGGCTGACAGCCGTTCATGATTTGCACCGAGCATAGGTGATTTCAAGAAAAGAATCATTGGTATTGAAATAGCAAACCGTTCCAACCATAGGAAATTGCTGCTCACAAAATGGCGCAACCCCATACACTGGAGGCCATATTTCAGCAAAAAGCAATCTGTGCACCTCCGGGATGTTTTACTGCGCTTCTTCGTTCCTCCAACTGCTCCAGATTGCGCAGGGTATAGATTTACAAGGCCCACTGGAATGGACCCAAAGTGGCTAGAAGTAACAAGAAATGCAGCAGACAGCATGCTGCTTGTGGATATTAAACGTCTTCGGAAGGTAGAAATATTATCGGCATTGATAATATTTCACCGTGTTCACCGATCGCCGTGGTGCTGCATGGTTGAAGCTCCGCTTGGTTAAACTGTGCTGAGAAGCGATTGGAATTGGAAAGAGGACCGCAACTGTTTCCTTTTCCCGTTTGCCTGTTTACTGGTGCATGCCGTAAATCTCACCGTGCTTGCGACTTTCAACACTTGATATACGACTCTTGTTCGTTGCAGAGAGAGGTCAAGTGAAACGAAGAGGAACTAGTTGAATCTGGAAGTGGAGCACGCAATGCGATTGTATTGCATTTAGTCGAGAGAAAATCGATCCACTCGAAGTAACCGACCATGGCTGTTCTGCTGGGCTGATGTCATGCCTTATTTCTTTGAGATGTTGTGCCAGCTTACTCAGAGAAACTTTTCTGAAGCCGAAAGTGTTGCGTGCAAGATAATGATTTTCCAAGCTTTGTTGAAGCTGTTTGCTGACTTTTTATTGTTACAACCAAATCTAGAAATATATTCGATACTGACGTGTCTGGTTTCTGTGAACAGTGAAGGTCTCAAATGTCTCTATCGAGAAGGAACATACGAATGAAATTGATACAGAGCAGTATCATGATCCGAGCAAAGTTATTCAATTCATGTTTTGATATTTGGTTGGGATGTTGTGATCCACTAACGGCCCTATGGGAACTTGAGACGGAGTTTTATTCGGAGCCACAGGCAGTAGACGTCGCGTCTTGGGCGGAACCTTGAAGCTTATACCAGCCATAAATGACGCTAATCATGACACACAGCCACAGACATAGAAGCAGCCTCTCGATCCATCGTCATGGTCTTCATCGCCCTACACCCCAAGCTGCTTGAGAAAGATGAATGGCCACAGATTGGTGACGGAGCTGGTCGGGTAACAGCGACATACCGCACAATGTCAGCCAATTAAAGCACGGTTTAGGGCGACACGAGTGAGAAAAGGAATTTGACAAAGAAAATATTCTTAGAATTAGGAAAAACGGAAATAGAAAACACCAATTTGAACATGCAACTAAAAGAAAAGCGGGGAGGATTTGGTGATTTGGTGATTTCGAATTTGTTGTTTAATAGAGACAACACTGGGTGCAAAGTGGAAACGATTCCTGCCGACGTGTTGAACTTGCACAGAGTTTTTGGAACTGCTTTTTGATGTGAACTAGATTTATTTTCAATCTGAGTGGTTTTTGATTTCATAGGCTAGCTGTGATTTGTAGCAAGGAAAGCCTGGGATAAAAAAAAAACCATCAGTCCATCGGTGTGGAGTGATATGAGTGGAATAGTGTTGGACAGTTTCGTAGAAGGTATAGACTAGTCTGCATTATTGTAGATTATTGATTTGTATTATCCTCTCACTTCATTGCTTTTGTGATTTATTTAAACAACACTCACTAAATGTCCTTGCTTAACAGCTGATAAAAAGTTTCCTACACTGCAAGAGTATTGTTTGTTTACTTGTAGTAAAGTGTCATTAAACTTTCTTTCAATGGTGTAAAACAGATCCCAACAACAGCAATGTTTTTAAGGATTGGACTAATGCCAATGGTGTAGCTCTTACAAACAATGTCAGCTGCAATCAACTGTGCTCATGTTGCTGATGCCAGCTCGACCATTTTGTAAAGAGATTTATGGCATTTGTATCTAATCAAAGCGCAACCAATGCATCGAGATACACAGAGAGTAAGATTCAGATTTTGCATGAAAACCTTCGGTCGTTTTCTGTCTAGATGGGGTTTGCGCCGAACGGACATAATATCAACAAACAGCCTGTTCTCCTTTGGCTATCGTTAAACAATATTACCACTGCTGGAAATGATGATCATTGGAGTAGTTGATGGCTTGTGGTGTGTAGTTTCGCTTTCATTGAATCCAATCAGGTTTAGAATATCCCGGAAGTCACAAATGGTTTTAATGTAGCTGTGAGCTATCAATTTGAATTGCATTTGAATGAAAGTCGCAGATGTGGAATGGCTTATCGCAAACCAAATCTAGCAATACAGAAGAGAGGATGTCTTCGAATATTGTGTTCAAAAACGAGCAATGTGCTCTATCTCTGTGCGTGAAATTTTATTGTAACGATCGCATTAAGTACTTAATTTCTCTTACAATGTTACAAGCGTGGTATCATAATGAACTTCGAGCACACAACAAAATATAGTGCAGAGATGATCAGAATGGATATTCAAAAAGTACTTACATTAACATGAGCATTGTATATGTTCAACTTAATTGCAAAATGAATTTAATTTAACTGTTACGATTCAATTAATTAATGGCATCGAAGATTACACACATGTTTGCCCTCGCAAGCTGTAAAAGGACCTTTCAGAAAATATTGCCACAATCGTTTATGGAATTCAAAAGGATAGTTTGATTTTAATCTGTTAACATTATTACATCAATAACATCCCTAGAATCCTAAATCATTCAACTGATTTACGATTGGATATTATCTATTTATTTATTTGATTCATGATTCATGATGATTTGATTGATGATTTTTTCAAAATAAGTTTTCGTGATATTACTGATCATAAATAGGATAAAGCTTTGCAGTTATATTATCAAGAATCCGGAAAGTCTGCTGACATTCCCTTGAAATGCTTTTGCTTCATTAATTTGCTATCTTCATCTGCAAAACTACGCCTGACAAACGTACTTCTAAATTGAGCATTATTTCCATCCATTCTGACATGATATGAATATTTCATATGTGTTAGACAAAATCCTAAAATACACACATACTTATACTCGAAAGCATTGCGCTTAATTTTCTTACAGTGTTGAAGCACACTTAGGAATGTTGGTGTCTCTCGTTTCTATCGTTTCCTGCTGCTTTTGTTAGTGGTCTGCATGTCCACGAGCGTGTGCTGCGTGAATGATAATTTATGCAACGTGTGTTGGGTAAAGCTCATTAAAGCTGATTTGTAACCGAATCGCTTCTTCCCAACGTCTAGTTCCAAACTGACTCAACCATAGGACTGGAGTGTGTGTAGTTTTGTGCTCTTGCTCTCGTAGATGATGGACGCGTTTTGTGCGCGAATCTTGCATGAGAAGCTCTTGTATGTGTGTGTGTGTTATCGGGATTTTTTTTTCATACTGGCAGCTACAATACTTTTTGCATGATATAGGCCAAATGGGTGAGTAAAGTATCGAATTCGGTTGAAAAAAAGGTCTAAGTGGGTGAACAATATTCTCGGGAAAGGGGTTAAAAGTTGCTACTTCCCAAAAACACCGTCTCTTGTTTATGTGAAGGTACTGCTCAATGATATCATGAACCAATAAGAATAATTTTCGGCTGGCTCTTTCTTGTGCGCACCAAAATCTGTTCTCAAACCATACACGAGCACAAACTCATGCTTTCCCTTCTGACCGATAGTTCACACATTACGTTACCGGGTTAAACGACTTATTGGTCGGTTAAGTGTGTGGCACTGTATGCAGTTTTATGACCGCATAAAGTAAATTAATTGTTCACTGAAAAAAGATAATTCATTTCTGAGCCTCTTTTTCTCATATCACCCTGGACGACCTAGCTTAGTGAAAGTCCGAGCCAGACGTTCGACTGTGTTCGAGGGTCCGAAAACCGAATGTTAGGCTATTGAATAGGCGAACCATGAAATATGAATTCTGTTGCAATAAGCTTTGATTTTATGAGCTACCGTAAAACGGAAGATCTACTCGGTACAGAAGCAAGTTTTATGGGAAGTTTGATATTCATGTAGATAAATATAAGTATGAAGAGTCTGATGTATTGCTTGGTTGTATCAAAAGCATCATATTTGGAAATACATGAAATTCAAACGCAAAAAGGTTTAGATTGTTATATAATCTTCGAAAAAAGAAGTTCCATCAGAGAAAAGTTGATTTTATATATTATATTCAACTGGTAATGATTTTACTTTCATCATTTTTAATATCTTTTTCCGGCTTTATGAGGAGATGTTAACTTAAAATGTTTAACAAATATAATTTCAGATAATCTATTACAGGGTTTCCCACGATTTATTGGTCAGTTACCATTATTTATTGGAATTTTCGGATTGGATATCAATACTTGGATATCAATAATTGGACCAAAAAATTCTGAGAAACGACCAAAAAATCGTGGAAACGCACCAAAAAATGGGAACCCCCCAAAAGTTGATGGAAATCAACCAATAAATCGTGTGAAACCCTGTATTACCTTAAAAAATCCATCTTCAAGTCTCTTGCGTAAACACTAAAAAACTCATCTATAAGCCAACTTTAAGCTCAACTTGAAACTTAAGTGGAGTGATCAGATTGGTCAAAGAAACCCAATACTCGAGCAGCAACCCTTTTATCGGTCGGAAAACTTATCAGACAGTGTGTTTTCTCCTTGGTGGTTTGTTTTTATGTGTGTTTCTCTTTCAAAAAGCCAACGATGCGAGCAATTTCTTGAAGAGAAATACCATCATTGCAATGGCGGCGACTTGAAACGGCTTTGAACGTATTATTCTTTGCGATAGATTTTCACCATCACTGAAACATAGCAAACAAACTTCCAAGTATTCTTTGCATTTACGGCTGACGCTGCTGGAACGTTTTTCTTCCCTCTGTTTGCTTTGCTCGTTCGTTCGTTCTTTTCATTCGTAATCACTCACTTCAAGCTCAACTTTCATGGTGACGGCGTTTCCTGTCGTGCACCATTACGTTGATCAATATTGTTGGTGATAAAGTAGCGTCGGCCGGCACATAATTTTGTAATTTCCAAAGGTACATTAATCATGTTCGAGAATATTGGGAGAAAAGGTCAACGAGTTCTTACAACGGCAGCGTTTCCCGCGGACGGTCATTCGATCGTTGGATGCTGTGTGAAGCGAGTAAAGCGATTTGACAGTGACCCTCACCCGTACGCGATACATTATCATCGCGGAACGATTGGATCCTATCGGCGGGTGGTTTATGGTGCCATCTTGCGCTGCTGTCGGAGGTCATTTATCTAAGTGCGCTCGCAGTGGTGGTTAAATTTATGATCACGCACTGGTTAGTATCACACCGAGTGAAAAGGGTTTTGTGCTGCCGGTGGGTAAAATGTGATTTGTGCTGCTGGTGGATAAAATGTGATTTTGCATGATTGAACATCGTCTGTTCTCAGCTCTTCGCGATCCAATCCTCGGACTTATCGAGTATATCTGTAGGTTCCGACAAGGAGATTGCGAGTTTCGAGCGTCATGATTGGGTCTTTGAGGTGATATGTTCAAGGGAAATACAACGCTTAACGTACAATACTTTGAAGAAAGTGTAAGCTTGAAATAGCGACGATTGCAAACCTCCTTTGACACCTCTCAGCATTGCGATTCAAATTCTTGTCTTCAAAACACCTACGATTGCCTTTTATTCATGGGGAAAATTGACTACAAAACTCTTGTATTTGCAACATTCAGACAAACACCTTCAGTCATTCCAATACGCAGCGAAGGCAATCGCTGTAGGAGGAGTCTGCTAAATTCCGTCAATCTCAAACACAAAGTAAAGGATTCAATTTATCTAAGCTACATTTCAAGTGTCAATATTCGACCGATGTATCCAATGCCGTTTTGTTTGATATGTTCCGTTTCGATTGAACTGTGTCATCTGGGGGATTTTCATGTCATCATCACCGAGGGAGGAAGATTTGGAAACAGTTAATTCAATATTCGAGACGAGATAATCTGTATCTTGGAAGGTGTGCCATTATCGGATTACAGTTGAAGCATTCTGTGGAAATTTGATTTTGGGGATGATACGTTGTTCTTTTCAGTTTGTTGGAACTTTTTTTTCATTCCGAATAAAATTCCAATTTTGTTATCTTGTGATCATGCTATCTATAGTTCGTATAACCTTTACAAGTAGCAAAAGTACTAAATCAAAAAAAGAGTTACGCGTGAATAATGTTTACCTTTGAGCATTGTACGAAAAATCATTCCTTCTTAGCTTTTTCAGTTGCATTATGGCTACATTCTCAGATTCTGTTAACAGGAGGAGATGTCAATAGTTTGTAGGAATAATAGTGCTGATAAAAAAATTATACGAAATATATGTAAGTGAAAATGATTCTTTGATCTTTGAAGAAAGATATTATAGGCTACCTTATCATGCCGCTGTATGCATGGCGTTGACAGGATCGAGCAATGGTATAATGGCAGTTATTTTGTTGGATATTGGATATTGTGGATAAATTCCAAAAACTATTCGTCAGATCAGAGCTAACAATAAAATTTAATCCCATTCATGTATTAGCTTTTATGTAACAATACACGTAAACATCACTACCCGTCAGCAAACGTAGGTACAATGGTGCGCAGATTATGAAGCCATATATCTACTCTGGAAGCGACAACGAAGGTTTTGGACTAGGTAATGCTCTAAAGCTGAGCGTGATACATAAACGTAGTCTGCAAAACTCTACTATAGCTACTCAAGTTATTCTTTCCAGCCAAATTCCCTGTAGCCTGCAACAAAAAGGAATAATACCTTTCGTTACAACAAAAAACCAAATTATTAACAGTCATGTGAAATCCTCAAGTATTATTTGGAAGACCAACGCTTCCTGGAAGGTACATTGCGATTCAAACTGCATGAACACCAAATTGGTAGGTCAGGCGTATTGAAATGATTGGACTTTCAGCCTTGATTCGGTACTATATTTGGCTATCCAAAGCTGAAGTCCTGATCCAAAACGAAAAGGAAAGATTCTGTCATTTACGTGAAACCAGTAAGAGAATAGACTCGTTCCTACGGTGAATTCAGTGGCAAGATCAACAAGGAATTACTTTTTTCAAAGTATTTCTATTGTGACATTTTTTTTCTTTCTTGGAAATCAAGAAATGTCAAGGTGTAATAAAGTACATCAAGGAAAAACTGTCTCAAAAAAAACACATTGTACAGGCAAACTATTCGTAAGTGTTCCTGTTACTTGTCTCATTATCAAATTCACCAGACGAAGGTTTAGCAGGTGTTGGCAAACATCAATTTTAACATTCTTGGTACATTTTCGTATCCTACTATACCCAACAAGTTGGAAGATAAAGCTTCAACCAGATGACACTTTTGCGTTGGTAGATGGCAGACATATAGTACCGTACCTTATCAACATGCTTAAAATATTCATGGCAAGCGAACCGAACGCAATGAAACAGCGTGGAGAGAACTTAGTTAATGTTAGTGATACGGCATTACTAATTAACATTCCATCGTCACATTCCACTTGATTCTGCCCTGGTAGTTTACGAATCATCCCCATCGCTTTCCTCTGCAATTTTTCTCAACTTGAGCAGCATACTTGCGTGACAACCTTGCTGAAATGAAATTGCTTGAAAGCAGTATTTGGTTATCTGTGGAAGTAAATATTTAAACACAGATGATGGCACGCATCCCTTTGTATATGCATGGCTGCAATAAGCATACGATCAACAATGCTGCCCGAATAGTGTATGCCAGTTATGCTTGCGCTTGCTTTAATTCAATTAACAGCTTAACTTCCAACACATTTCACAAAACAAAAAAGTGCTTCTACTCCCCTTTGATCGGTGCGTGCTGTGCATAAGCGATGGCTTGGCTTTCGGCCCGGAGGCAGTCCATACCGGTGCGGCAGAGATTCTTGACGAGAGCATATTGTGCTGTGCATCTGACTAAGATAATCATCCTTCCATTTGATCCTGCATCAGCAGCAAACAGGCGAACGAACACAATGAAGCACAAGCTTTTTTTCCGTTGCTTCTCTCTACTCGTTCAAGCAAACCGTTGCTTATGGGATAGCACCAAACACCGAATACAAACGAACCAGAAAAAAATGCACGTTAGAATGCTGAAAGTAGAAGAATAACAAGTGAACCGGTGGTAGCACCCCTTTTTTCTTCGCTTCGATATTTAAGAGCAGATCAAAGGAATCTTTCATCTATCAGCTTCTATAAATCCAGTCAAACTCAAGAATAACTTGAAACAGCAGCAGATGGGGCAACAAAAACGATGTTCAAAGAAGATCATGCTAATAGTTATTCTCCCGAATAAAATTTAGCAAAAAAACTAACAAAACCAAAGTCAGCAAACTCTCATACGTTATACACGAAACTTGATATGTATGGCAGAAAACTTGCTATGACCCACAACAAGAAGAAAGAACGAGTGAATGAAAGTGGTAAATTTATGCAGAAGGCTCCATTCAATTTGGAGCCACTTTGTCAACGTGTCCCCATACTCAAATCAATTATTCAGGGTAATGCGGCTGAGTCTTTGGCCGGTCTCGTAGTAATAATAGACCGTGTCGCCATACGTAGGACTGACTATCCTGCTATGGGGGAAATCAATTAGTCACTGAAAGCCAAGCCCACAAGTGGGTACAGGCAGGCCTTGACCGACATCGGTTGTTGAGCCAAAGAAGAAGAAGAAGAATTCGGCTGAGTAAAAGCATTTTTTGTAGAATTTTTCAAAATGTTTGTCTTTGGCATGAAACTGAATTGAGTATTTTGGAGCATTTTATTTACCAGTGAAATAAGTCCAACTCTGATGAACATTAAATTTTTGTTTTGGGTTTCATGCTTGATGTCTGCTGCCGTTTAAAACGTAAAGTAATATTTTTCAGTCAAAAACAAGAAATAAATTTAATAATTAATATTTTATTTTACTGTGCCGATGTCTGTAATTTTTCTTCTTGGAGATTTAGAAATTCAAATCACAAATTCAATAAACCATGCGAGGTAAACTAAGACGATTAATGACCTCTGTAAATAGCGTCCACATTTCATCAAGGGTCTTCCTGAAATAGAGAAAGATGGCCTAATTGCTGTCATGCTTTTATGGCTGCATGACTGACATTGGTGGTTGAAAGTACGTTCGACGAAAAAATCTTTCCCATTTGCTGTAGGGAGATGCACCTACCGTGGCCTGGTAAAATGTGCCAAAGGTCCCACGCGAGTGCTGCTGCGATGGGAAAATTTGTGGTTCCAAACGGTGGCCCTTAGCGTGAGTTCAAACGTGTTTGTATGTGCAGGAGAGGATGTAGGAACCTGTGAAGGATGTAGGTCAACCTTTAACCACTAATGAGTTTCCACAGTGAATGTAAAATTCGATGAAAAACGACAGGTTCCATCGGATCGCAAACCGCCGAAGCCTCCAAAGTTAATGGATATCTACCAAACGACCCCTAGCATGCACCAGATGACCTACAGCTCCTAAACTAGCAGTAGATTGAAAAAAAACAAAAAATCTACCGTGGTAGCTTGATTTTACACTAACACAGTGTACCTAGCACCGCGATAGCCGACGCATCGGGTAAATGTAATAATTTTAATATAGCCTATCACGATATCGCTTACGGAAACGGTGCAAGGGCTGGCAGCTGTTATGTTGAGTTCACAAGGTACGCTCACCATAAATGATCACCTAGTTAGGATGGATTTTTTTGCCAGATCTCACCACGGTACAGTGTTCACAACGACCCCGTGCGTGCATGATGCATGATATTTTATTTCCCCTCGCGAAACATGGAGACGCCTGGTGGCTGTTTCACTCTTGACAGTTGCTGAGGGCGTTTGCTGCACACTGCTGCACGAGGTGCGTGTGACATTAGCCAGATGCACAATCAGCGAAATGTGTATACTGCAAGGAAGAGAGGATGCTTGGTGTTGTATTCAACGTGCCATCCGTTGGATATGCTGATGCAATAAATCATTCAAATGTTGCGCCTCGATGGAAAGGTTTTTACAGAGGTGATGGAGACATGTGCTGTCATTCAGTGTAGTTTTCAACCTATTTTCATACGTTTGCTTATGGGAAAGGTATGGCTAAGGGCTAAGGCGCATGCCTTAGTCGTTTGTTCTGTTTTATTATTAAACGTATCCAATTTGAAGAATTGTTGCTTGCTGGTGTTGTGGATTGTTTTGGTATTAATCATTCATCGGTCAATTAAGCAAAAAAGCTGTTTAAAACAAACAAACAAACTAAATTGTCCGTTATCTTTTTTTCAGTAATGGCCACACTGCGCTCTCAGTATGGAATAAATATAATTTTCCTTTTCATCGTACATTTAAACCACGGTAAGTGAAACAAACAGTAACAATATATGAACCTTATACTTTATTCAATTGAAATTTAAAGTGTTTGTGTGAAAGGGATATTAAACGTTAGATTTCAGTTCATAAATTCGTAGGTAAATATATTACAAACAAACAATAAAATATTTCGATGCATTAAAAACATGGAACAAATAATATGGAATATGAAGAATTTGTTCGTCAACTTCTGTGTTTCTGTCATTGGCTTTAGCACTCTGAATTATCCAGATAATTGTGTATGGTGCATTCCATTCTTTTTTAAACTTTGTTTATGAATTATTGTAAATTTACTAATACTTGTGGTATGCTGTTTAGGTGGCAACTGTAGCGCTTTTGTGCAGAAAATATTATAATTTACCCTTTTTACTTCTCTGTGATGGAAGAAGTTATCCAATTCACCTTACATGTTAGTTCAATAAGATGGATAGTGTCCAGTTTGTTTGTTTGTGTTTTTGTGTAAGTGAAATATTTGTTGAACAAAACCATCAATAGGCTATGATGAATCATACATGTAAAGGTTTATTAAAGAACAATAATGAGTCATCATTATATTGGCTTTTTTTACCACACATTCATACGCGCACAATGAGACAAGTATTTCTAAAAGCTCAATACACATTCGACAACACATAAAACATACCAAAGAAACAAAAAAACTGTTAAATAGAGTCTGCTTTGTATTTTGTTCTCTCCAACCGTTTTGTTTCACCATCCCATCCTTAGAGAGCATGTGGACGGCACAGTCGATCTTTCCCAACCCGAATGTGCCGCAGTTTGATTTATTAGCTCTGATTTTCCTTCATTTCCTTCAAGCTCTGATTAGCTTCGGTCGGTGTGACCGGCTCCCGGCACTGTTTCGGAACCACACTGGGCTGATGATGCATTCGCTTTCCCCCGAGCTATTGAAATGAAGCAACCGCGAACAAAAAAATACACAAGGCAAACACACATTCATAAACCCACCCAAGGACTCGTTTGGAGCATATCATTGGCATATCTTTGTACAATTTAAATCGAAACAACGCAGAAATAGCCTTGTGTTTGCTCGTGTACACGCTTTAGGACGCGGAATGTATCATCAAGGCAAATGGAAAATGGCAAACAAACGCGGAGGATATGATCCATTGCATAAGCAAAGCATTGAAATGAGGCATGAAACAATACTGTAATCTGCTCGCTACCATCAGGCCATGTCAACCGAGTGGGGGAACGACCCGAAAACCCGACCTTTTCTGTCTACTGCTGAAAAACTTGAGCCTTTTTTTGCTTAAGTCTTTTTCTTTTTTATTTAAGTAAGGTTAGCTGTGCTATTGTGAGTTGGTATGTGAGTTCGTTTGTAATGTTTTGTATTTGGCTTAGTGTCTCGCCTTTAGGGACATTTATTCATCAGTTGAAGTGCTGCAAGAAGCGCTGATTTTTCATTGCTTAACGTGCCGGTGTGAGCCGTTGTCTGGGGAGATTGGAATACATTTTATTTGTGTTGTGGAATTATTCATTTTCCAAGTCTGCAAGTATAATTACCCAAAGTGACCGAGAGAAAAAACTAAGAATGCATGGATCGTTGGAAGGTAATATGCAGATAACAAGAAGTATAATTATATAAATTGAGTTCCGTTCCTGTCTCGCAGGACCCTTGTTTGCTTTGCATCAGAGTCAGTCAATGTAAGGAACTTTCGAATGTGTTTAATGATATATTGTTAGTTATCATATTGTGCCATCGCCATTGTAGCATTTGCTGTTGGCTTTTTATGCATTCATATTTCGATCTTTAAAACCCGAAGGATTTCAAAAGACTTTTACTATAGACTATATTTACAATAGAATGCTAAAAAAATGGAACTCAACGGAAATTTTTACCGAAACAAATAAACTAAAACTGAACATTCGTCCAGATATACCTCTTCGCATCGATCATTTCAAACAATGGAGGAACAAATGAACAAAATTTCACGAAACCCCTTCCTCATACATCAACTAGCCTTCGAGAGAGTTTGGGAAATGAATCCCTTAAACACACAAGCAGAAGCTCCATGCCGAGAGCTAGAATGGTAAATGGCTATCATATTGAAGGACCGAGCTTTTTTGTGCAGTTTCTACTAGCATGCACAGAACTGACAGGAAGTGATAACGCCCGATAGTTGGAATCAGATTTTGATGTTCTGAGAGGAGCATCTAGCACAAGAACGGCTCAGTCCGCTTTTCGTCATGTCGTTTTTCTTGATTCTCGTTGAGATTTAGCCGGAAGAAATGTTATAGAACAGTGTCGTTTGTTTCAGCAGTGCAGGGTTTCTCGGTACGGTATCGATTATTTGATGAAAGCTTAGTATGTCAAGCGGGATGAAAGCGAATACTCTTATTCAATGGATAAAATATGACGATAAAACATAGTAAACAACAAATTATTAAAACTGGTTTGGTTGTTTATCATTTGTTACGTGTTAGAACGTATTAAAACAATGTCATCATTTATCAGGAATGAAGAAACCCTTTCATGAAGAATCACAAATACTAGATTTCAGAGTGTTCCATCCAAGCATCTGGCTTCCATGTACCTTTTACAAATTCCGAAGCATATTTTCCTTTTATTCTCGTTCTGATACAGCAAGGAAAAAGGTATTTGCACAAACACGCACAAAAACTTCCTTACCCTTGCCTTACTATCCTCGATCGCTCACATGTCATGCGTTTGCCGCTGTCAGAATATCACATCGGCCAGCGAAATCCCATCATGCCGGTGCCGGCGGCCACCAGAACAGGCTTGCGTGTTCCATCCGGCCTGCCTGGCGTCAAAATTGAATTTGATCGCAAACATGCACACATAACAGCAGCACTACGGTAAGGGTTTTACTGCTAACCGTTAGCGTGGACGAGTGTTGAGTGATTTTGTGTGTGTGTGTTGAAGCTCCGTTTTTCTGCCCACTCTGCTCGTGCACAAGAAGGCGGGACAAGATTGTTCAACGTTCACTGAAATCTGCGTTTTGCACAAACTGAAATTATTTTTCCATTTAACTAAATGTGTCCAAGTTTTGGAGGAAGTTAAATGAACGCAAAAAGCAGCATAAAAACAAATTGAAAACACGTCAAAACATCATCAAATGTCTTGAAGCGCTCGAGCAGAACGGTGGTTTTACGCTGAGCTCGGGGATTACTTTATTTCTGTTTGTTCCACATCCACATCGCAGGCGGCAAAAGCAAAAGGAGACAAAACATAAACGCAAAGTGAAAGCTTAAAATTACCCAAACGACTACATGAAGCGATCAGGCGAAAATTCTCACACACGCAAGCAAAAATAAAAAAAGACGTTATCATTCCGTGCGAAACGCCTCGGAATGATTTATTAATAGCCATTTACGCTTAACGACAGCCCAGACTGGCTGGTCCCGTTTGTGCCGGAATGGATTTGCATTTTTTGGCAACAGCAATTCGTGTACAGAGGGAGTGAAGGACAGGAGGACAGAGTAATTCGCACCAGGCGATTGACTCGTTTCGCTTTCCAACGACACACATTCACATCCGCGAACGCCCATCATATCAATCGTCGAACACACGCAGCAAGCAGGAATGATGCAATTTAAATAATAATGGTTCATTTCGCTTCCGCTTAAGTCTAGAGTTGATGCCTGTAGCAGGAAGCAAAGCTCAGGCCCGCGAACATTCACTTACTTCATTGTAGCACGTTTGGGAGAACAAGAGCATGTTGTGCATTGTGTGAAGAATTGGGCGGTTCTGTTTTGTTCTCTGCATCGTTCCGATTTTTGTGCCGTTTTTTCAAAGTGTTTACGATTGTGTTAAAATTGATATTTCACAAACACGCCCTCAAGGACACGTGCGTGAGGTGTGTGATATTGTTGTCGGATACAATGATGGAACAGATGAAAAGTTTCGATTAATTTCCGTGTTATATTGTTTCTATGTTTAAAGTAACCAAAAGAGAGCATGCTTGTGTGTAATTTAATGTTTAAGGTAGTTTATTCTTGCAGTTTCTGCAATAGCATTGGGATGTGTTGAAATTATGGACAGATTATTCTAAATGGTTGTATCTCATCCTTTCCAATTAAATTAAAAAGAGTAACTCGGGGTTCATGCTAGCGGATAAATCCCATTGTTGTCGAGCCTATAAATTGTGAATTAATGAGATAAAACACATTACACGCACATTTAATGCATGCGAACGAGATGCTGTATAAGCGAAAATGCCGAACGATATAAGAAACAGCAAAAAAAGAAAGCTTACTTATTTTTTCCCTTTTTATCGGTGCAGTACTCGATCGTGGAACCATTTGTCTTGTTTTTAACGAACATTGTGCAGAGATATCCGATTCGGTGTATTTGAGAACAGACAAAACCCTCGCCAGGGCAACAATGGCACAAGGAATATTCATGAATTCGGCACCAGTCAGAAAATCTAAAAAATTGTGACCCTTTTAATACAGCAAAACGGATTCGCTCTAGGAAGGTTGGTGCGTACATATTTCGCCTCGCAGTGACCTTTCCGGAGTCTAATGCGGGATGCACCGTGGGTTTTTGGTTTGGTGGACCCACGCTCGAAATATTGCGGTAAGATTACGCGAGTGTAGGAAGTCAAAGCAACGAAAAAAAGAAAGAATCCACCAAGCAGAAAGGATCACCGGAGATGGAATACCGACACGCTAACCGGAACCGGAGTCCCTTTTGCCGGAAAGCCAGAATAACAGGCCTTTACGGGTTCGAAGGAGGATATTTAAGGTCGAGACAGTACTTTATGGAGTCCCAATTGTAATCCTTTTATCTGTTATCTGCTTTGTTCGTGTTCAAGTGCGGCAAGAAGGGCCTGTTTATGATAAATCTCAACAGTTCCAGTAGAGGTAGAGGGCAGCTTTTAATGGCTCGTAAGCATGCACGGCAGTGCAAGATGCTTCGCGTGAATGTGCCGGAAAGCTTCCCAACAATAGAATCAGTATGAGAGAACCCTTTTTGTTGAACTGGAGATGTATGAATATTAATCTTGGGTTTTGTACCTCATATTGGGGTCGGTTTGGTTGAACAATGGTTCGGTGTGCATGCCAGCACAATGGCATAACTGTACGACATCTGTTTCACATTTGCAATCTGTAAACACGGCAAAATTCTAACCAAGAAGATAAGGAAGCTTTCAAAGCCAACTTACAAACTTAAATGATGTGTTTTATTTTTATTCGAATCAGTAATTTGGGCGGAGTTATGAGCCTGAATGTAAGCAATCTATTTTAAAATTTCATTACTTATAGCAATCTCATATAATTCTAAGCATTTTTCACTATTTATGTCTGCATTTGAATGGCAAGAAAATGATAAGGACCTCTGATACTATGTCGGAATTCCAACCGCAGCTCTTGTTTAATCGTGTAACCTTTCATTAGTTTCAATTAAAAAACCCAAAAATTTCATCAACCCTGCAGTTGAGTCTGAATTTCATTTAAATGTATGTTACCTACTGAGAATAGCCGCACGTCGCATTTCGCAAACATCGATCCACCCCAATATACGACTTGTTCTGTTTTCCCTTTAACCATAATCATCACACAAACCGCATAAATAAATCCACCCAACAATCGATTGCTATGTGTCACAGCTGCATGATACAGTATCGGACAGAAAGATAGGGCATTGGGTTTTTAACGCACCGTGCACCCGTTGGGCCAAGTTTATGTGTGGTTTGTATGTGTTTGTGTTTGTGTGTGTGTGTATGTGTGTGTATGTGTGTGTGTGTATGTGTGTGTGCATGTGTGTGTGTGTATGTATGTTTGAATGTGTATTGATGTGTGTGTTTGTTTCACAAGTAGGTCGTTTCGGATAGATTTGTAAGTAGCTTTTTTGTGTTTTGGGTTAGGTTTTTGGTGTGATAAGCAGGACCACCGCCCTCGCGATCAGTGTGTTTTCGATATATTAACAATGTTACGGTCTTCTTTCGCCGTGGTCTTCTGAGGACGTCCGGTTGACTTGCGCGTTTCGGTTGTCCAAGCGCGTTTCAGTTGTCTAAGCACGTTTCGGTTGTCCGAAGCGCGTTTGCCACAAAAGTGCGCGATCGTTCCATTACGAACTCGATCCTTTTGCGCTTAATGCCAGCAGCAGCCATTCGCTTTTACATATGGCGCTGATAATCGGTACAACGTTTACCTCGACCCATTGTTACTAACATTGCTTGCTTGGACCGTCAAGAACGCGCTGGTTAAAAACTTGGACACGGCTGATCCCGTGCTCTGCCTGCGTTCTACTTCTATACGCGATGAATTACATCGTTGTCGAGCAGCGAAAACATCGCATGGATAAAAACTATCAACGAGTACGCGAGTAAGCGTCTTCCCTTCAAAATCGAGAACAGAATACTGCCGCGCTCATGAAACAAAACGCCCATTGAAAAGAACAATTGCGCGCCAGCTCAATGAACGCACAAAGTTTACCATTCGCACACAACGTGCAACGCAGAGATGCACGAAGGCCTTTCAATGGCGTGCACTGGAGAAACACCTGTGAGAGAATGCCGAGTTCATTGCTATTGTGCGTGTGTCCATTTCGCACCGGTGTCGCATTCACATTCATGAAACAGCACACCTGCGTTTTCGTCCGAGGAACAAGGGCTGCTGTCGATGCAAACTTTAGTTTTTATCCAAGTGTAAACGCACAATGTTTCACATGATAACACACATAATAAGAATAATTTCAACGCAATATGACATCATGGCAAGCTATGTTTTTCAGACACAAACCCGCGCACTTGCAAATACACATTAAAAAGCACACTCACTTTCTACTACACACACACACACACACAAACACACACACACACACACACACACACACACACACACACACACACACACACACACACACACACACACACACACACACACACACACACACACACACACACACACACACACACACAAACACACACACACACACTCACACACATGCACACACACATACACACATACACACACACAAACACGAGTAACGTGGCAAAACAAGTGCACGGTGCATTGAAAAAAGTCCAGTCTCTACGTGTACCAGCTGCATATCCACTGGGGAGATGTGCCAGATTTAAGATCAACAATCCCCACTACCATACTTTCTACACCTCTCAGCAGCATGGAGTGGCGATAGCCGGATTGGCTGTTTTTCGTTTCTGACCGATTCCACAAAACCAGATGGGAATCGGCTATTTCCGGAAATGATAATCGATAGGAAAATATGTCTGTGTGCCTGTGTGAGCGTTTGTACCTAGCCACAGGACACAAATACACAGCCAAATCACAGGCAAAAAGGGCTTAATTATACGCTTATAATCGTTACCAATCAATTTGGAAATTTTGGCGTTCCGATGGCCCTCTCTCCCGCACCATCACAGGTGGGGACTATACCGTTAGGTATTGTAGGTGCCCTGCAGGAAGGATTCAATTTAGAGTTCATTTAGCGTTCGCCTAATTTACAACCAAATTCCGATAATTGTGGCAGTCCATCGGAATTGAATTAACGTAATGGGCTGGGATTATGAAATAGACGAAACGAGTTTGTAACAAGGTAAAAACAAAACGCCCTCAGGCCTTTGATAATGTCCTTTTTTTACTTGATAATGGAGATGTATTCTTTTCAAGCATCTTATCAGCTCTTTTCTTCTGAAAGCTTAAACGGTGTGGCGTATCACACTGATTGTCCTGAGTTTTGACTTCAAAGTATCTTTTTCTACAACAACCGCAAATCTTCACAAATTGCTATTAAAACTTTACCCACTTAATCATTTGAATCTGCTTTGCAGTAACTCTAAGTATAATTTCGTTTGATGTTCGGAATGAACCAATCGTACCGATGCCATCGCTGCACTTTCCCAAGAACTGTGATTGTAAATCAAACGTCTACAAAAGCTCATCTACACGACTGCCAGTAGCGTTTCGTTTAACATTTAAACATTCACACTAACCCGCCCTCCTCTACCAACCGCATCCAGTTGCACTTCAACGCAATCACATCACAATCGCCAACATCACTGAAAGATTATGTGGCGACAGTTGATTTATGTATCTTTACCCATGTGATAACATCTCACACCTGCCTAGCAGAGCTGTCACTTCTGATTGGCTTTGCTGGTGTTGGCTTTTTTGCTGTGTGCCCAAGGAGGCTTACCGTTGAAACAACTAGCACTAAATGACCGATAAAAACATTTTCTAACTACTAAATAAAACTAACTTTTCATTTATTTGACTATAACTAATTTAATTTATTTTTATAATCCCGCTACTTAACACCGTATCCCGCGATCACCGACACCAGAATGGCCTTTTTTCGCCATCGCTTCGCTCGTCTCGATCGCTTCTCACTCTCTTCTCATAAAATGTTCTCGCTGAGTGTCAGCCGCCCGAACATGCCGCCGATGCCGCCTTCAGCTCCATCTACACGTAGCCGGTTGTGTAGAGAACTTGTTGCGGCTAAGGTCGCTACATATCATTACACTTTTTTTTTTTTTAACGAAAGTGCTGCAAGAAAATTTTTTATAGTGCCGTTTTTTTCATGCAAATCGATATCGCCTTATCAATTGATATCTCTGGTTTTCGCATCATTTCCGCCTGAACGACCCTCGTGGTGCAGTCTCGCTATTAATCATCTGAAGTTGCTCGTACTCGCAATATACGTAAATAGTGTCGTTTGGGGTTTGAATGTAATATTATCGTACCCTAAATTTTACTAATTTGACCTATTTCGTATTTCAGATGTTCTGTTCTGGCTTGGGGACTTATCGCTTATAACAAACGCTGGGGGAGCAATTCGGTTTCTATCAATCATTCAACCTCATCCGCTCAACCTCGCCAGCTCAACCTTTCATTTCGCGTGCCTTGTTTTGTTTAGGTGTTGTTTTAACATGCCTTTAATGTCGTGTGCTTTTCGTTGGTGCCTTCAGTGTTGATATGTGTTTGCGCTTATAGTGTATCGCTAGGGAATGTGTATCGATTGCTCACGGGAATGTTAGCTATAGTCGCCTTTATCTTTTTTTTTTTTTTTTTTTTTTTTTTTTTTTTTTTTTTTTTTTTTTTTTAAATCCTTATTTCTATTTACAAAAATCTCTCTGTATAGATATATATGAAAACTCTATAACTAAACTTATTCGCGAATTTATGATACTACGATTGAAAATTTTGCTAATTATAAGGTGTTCATATATATCTATTTACAAATCTACTTGTTGTTTGTTAGACTAACTTAACCTAGGTTATTATTATTATTTTTTTTTTTTTTGAATGCCTTATGTTACTCGTTAAACTTTTTTAACCTATTATTATGAACCTTTTCTATTTTTCTTCCGTTCCTTATTTCGCAAGTTTGCTCGCTCGGTATTCCTACCACTTCATAAGGCCCTTTCCAGATACCCTGCAATTTTTGTCCAACCCCCGTCTGATTATTCCTAACTAATACCATTTCTCCCCACATGGGTTGCCAATCAATCGCATTCCTATCATATTTCTCCTTGCGTTTCTCTTTTGAATTTATCAAATTATTTCTTGCTATTGAATGAATCTCTGTTAGTTTTGTAATAAGCTCTTCGCAAAAATCACTATATAATTTTTTCCTATTCTTTTCTTTATAAATTGAAGTTGGAAGTCTAGCTTTTCTCCCGAATACTAATTCATAAGGAGTAAATCCCGTAGACGAATTTATACTTGTGTTGTATTCCATTGCAAAATATGGCAACACACTGTCCCACTGTTGATAATTTTTGCCCACAAATTGTCTCAAATATATTTTGAGTTCCCTGTTGGCCCTTTCTACTAAATTTGCCTGTGGGTGGTATGCTGATGTATTTATTTTTTTTATTTTTAAGATCTTGCATGTTTCTTTCATAATCTGACTCATGAAATTTGTGCCTTGGTCCGTTACTATCTCTACTGGAGCTCCATAACGGCAAATAACCTCCTCAACAAACGCTTTGGCCACCGTTGTTGCTTCTTGGTTTTCCAGGGCTGTTACTATTAAATATCTACTAAGATCGTCTTGAATGACTAATCCATACTTGTTCCCTCTCTCTGATTCCGGCAGAACAACAATATCCATGAACATTTTTTCAAATGCCTGTTTTGACGTTGTTGTTATCTGCATGGGAATTTTATTGAACCGGCCAATTTTATTCAATTGACACGACTTGCAACCTTTAACGTGTCCCTCAATGTCTCTGTCCATTCCCTTCCAGAAAAACAACTCCTTGATCCTCTTCTTCATCCGTCTCACTCCCACATGTCCTCCCAATGGGGCATCATGAAATTCATGAAGCACAGTATTTATTTCGCTTCTCTCAATTTCAATCTTATCAGAAAATGGGTTGTAGTTCTGGAATTTGGTTACGACAGTTTGTTTAACTTTTTCTAATTACTCTTTTCTCTTAGCTTCTTTTTCGCTTGTTTCCTTTTCCAAATCAATTTTCATTAAGTTTTCCCAGTGATCATCTTGTAAAGTAGTACTCTTACTTGCTTCTATTCTCTCTTCCCCGTTATCATTGTTAAGTTCGAGAACTACTTTTTTTTTCGTTTGCCCGCGTGTTACCACTGCAACTGTATTATTTACTTCCTCATCATGTTCGTTCTCTTTAACCTCGGGAAGCCGTGATAGGAAATCGGCAACTATATTCTCTTTACCTTTCTTATACCGAATTTCACACTCCAACCCTTGCAGTCTCAATCTCAGTCTAGACAAAACTGGAGAATTTTCCTTGAGACGCCAAATGGATACTAATGGCCTGTGGTCGGAATAAATAATAAATTTTTGACCATAAATATAATGTTTAAAATGGTCAACTGCCCAAACAATAGCTAGAAGCTCCTTTTCAATCGGGTGATACCGCTTTTCTGCTCCTACCAGAGTACGACTGGCATATGCAATTGGGCGTTCTATTGTTTTTTCATTTGTTAATACTGCTCCTAGAGCATAATCGCTGGCATCAGTAGTTATAACAAAAACATCTCCAAAATCAGGACGTACTAACAAAGGCTCAGAAATAAGCAAACTTTTTAATTTTGTAAATGCCTCATCACATCTTTCGTTCCATATAAATTTCACATTTTTCTTCAATAATTCATGTAATGGTTTACGTATATCAGAGACGTTCGGGATGAATTTTCCATAAAAATTAATAGTTCCTAAAAATGAACGTACTTCTTTAAGATTTTTTGGCGTTTGCATATTTAAAATTGCCTTTACATTTAATTGTGTTGGTTTGATGCCTTTTTCATTGATTGTGTGACCTAAATAAGTAATCTCTGTGTGAAGCAGTTTACATTTTACCGGTTCAATTTTTAAATTATGGCATTTCAATGCTTCTAATACTTTAGTTAAAGTATTGTTATGCTCCTCTACTGTATCCCCAAATACAACGATGTCATCTAAATAGACAAAGGCTTTAATGGGTTGAATTGTGTAGAGCACCGTGTTCATAAGTTTTTGAAACGTAGCCGGGCTATTTTTGAGCCCCATTGGCATCCTTAAGAATTCATAATGCCCCTTAGATGTTGAAAAGGCGGTTTTTTCAGCATCTTTTGGCGCTATAGGTATTTGAAAAAACCCTGACTTTAAGTCAATTGTTGAAAATATTTTGCTGTTACCAATATTGTCCATTATATCATCAATTCTAGGAATCGGATATATGAATGGTTTAGTGATAATATTTAGCGCACGGAAATCAACGACAATCCGATATTTTTTTTGATCGTTTTCGGATTTTTTTGGTATGCACATTACCGGCGCATTCCACGGGCTTTTGCTAGGCCTGATTATATGCTGCTTTAACATTTCTTCTATTTGTTCTTCCATGATCATGTTTAATGCTGTTGGGAACCTGTATTGCCTTTTAAATATCGGGATATTGGAACTAGTTTCGATTTCATGTGTCGCTGCTTGAGTGTATGTTAATTTATCTCCCGGGAGGTAGAATATATCACTGAAGTCAGCAATAATTTTGTTTGTGCTGATTTTTGTTGCATTATTTAAATGATTTAAATTGATTTTATCCATCAATTCCTTATACCTTTCTGAACCTACTAATTCCCTATCTTTGCTCGTTTTAACTACGTCGCAATCTGCGAGTTGCTTCTCTATGTGTGGGAGCAATTCGAAATTTCCTTTTTGAGTGTTATCACTGTTTTCAAAAAGGGTACCGTCTATTTGCTCTAATTCATCCATATTTTTTTTTTATATTCTCGTCTGCGGTATTTAATGGTTCAGTATTTAATGGCTTCTTCAGATAAATTATTTGAAAATTCGATCCGATGCACATTGTATATTTTTTTTAAAAATCTGCTCCAATTATAGCTGGAACGCTAAGTTTTTCTAGTATATAAAATTTTATAGGGTATACAAAATTGCCAATATGTAGTTTTAAAAACATGGACCCTTCAGTATTTGATAAGGATCCATCGAAACTTGATAAAGTTACTTTATCATTGTGATTCATAAAATCTAAACCTAGCTCTTTTGCTATATCCAAACTCAAGGCGTTGAAACAGGCTCCCGAATCAATTAAAAAATTCACCATTTTCTTATTTACATTTTGCGACAAAATTTTAGCCATTAACCTACCGTCTCTAGTGCATTCAATATTAAGCGATTCACATTCATCTATGGGAGTACTGTGTAGTGTTTGTTTCGTCTCCTTACACGTCTCTGTTTGTAAACCAACAGAAAACATGTTATTTTGTTTTAAGGGAACACTAGTTTTAGTGTTAAAATCAACTAGTGTTCCTTGTATCAGTTTTTTGTATGCATGTTTTGATATGCTTGCTTTTGGTAAGTATATTGAGAAGGCCCTTGTGAAAATTTATGTGCATAATAGTTTTGTGATGATGGTGGACAGGTGTTTTCATAATGGTGTTGTGGTGGTTGTGTGTACTGATTTCTATTTTGGTAATAGTGTTTTCGTGGATGTTGTGTATAATTATTTTTATAAGATGCAAAATATCTATTTGGCTGAGCTAAACTACTGTTGAAGTAAGTGTTATTTTGGTTATGTGTAGTGCTATTATGTTGTGGTTGACCATCATAATTGAAGTTAGTGTTATTTTGGTTATGTGTAGTGCTATTATGTTGTGGTTGACCAAAATCACAGGTATCTAAATTGTTAGTGTTGTTATGATCGCAGCGTGAGGCACTACTATTATTCATTAGTGTATGGGGCTGGTTTCCTCCATACGTTGTGTTGTGGCCCATTGAACGATTATTAAAACTATTGTTTTGACTCGCATTGTAGGTCTCATCATATTCATTATTTGGTACCGGTGTTTGCGAGCGATTTAGTCTAGCCTCAATTTTCCGAATATGTTCGATTTGAACAACTTCATCTTCCAGATATTCCAACAAGTCATCAAATTCCAAGTGTTTATTGGTTCTGGCTAAAGTTTGCAATTCTGGGTTTCTTAATCCGGCTAAAAAGTGAATTTTTAAATTTTTTTGTGCGTAAAAATCTTCACTGTTTTTCGTATCGATGTTCATTATATTTTGTTTTAACCTTGCCACCCTTTCTTTATATTGAGTGAATGGTTCATTGACTCCTTGCTGCAAAGTTTCCACTTGTTGGAAAATTGCTTCTACACTCATTTTTTCTCCAAAAAGTTTTATTAAATTTAATTTAACATTCGCCCACGTATCATCTAATATGCGACTGAAAAATCCAGCAGCATTTCCTTTTAATTTAAACATTACCGTTCTAATTAAATCCTCTTCCGATTCGCCTCTTGGTATCTGATTCGCAAAATATTCCACTTGAAATAAAAATCCATCTAATTCCTTTGCAGCTCCGTGATATTCAGGAATGCATAGCATTGCCTTTTCCGTTGGGAATTCGTAAGCCATTTTTGAAAATGACGCGTTCAACGCTCTATCGATTTCAAGGCTTTGATTTAATAATTCTCCTTTGAGAACTTGGAGGCGTTTTTGGTAATTATATTGTGTGTTTAGACAACTTTCACTATTTGCCGTGGAGTTTAGTTGCGGTAATGATGGATTAATATTATTTACACTTTTTGAATGAACCTGAACAGATCTGTTCCTAAGTGCCAACACCCTTGGGTTCATTACCCTCTACGTAAGCGTAAAGAATGAAGGATTAATAAAAATGATACTTAAACTACTGTACCAACTACCCCTTACTGCTTATTATTACTAAGTTGATACTTTTAAGGAAACTTGTTGAGAAAAAAAATGAAAATTTACACTTATTTCACTAATTATCACTTAATCACTAACAAGCTACGATTTTCCCTTCACCACTTACCCAAAAAAAATTTTTTTTTCCTTCACCACTATACCTGATTCATACACCAGCCAGAATTAGCGTTATTTGCGCTACTAAGTATGCGCTTTACCGCTGTCACCAGATGAAACAACTAGCACTAAATGACCGATAAAAACATTTTCTAACTACTAAATAAAACTAACTTTTCATTTATTTGACTATAACTAATTTAATTTATTTTTATAATCCCGCTACTTAACACCGTATCCCGCGATCACCGACACCAGAATGGCCTTTTTTCGCCATCGCTTCGCTCGTCTCGATCGCTTCTCACTCTCTTCTCATAAAATGTTCTCGCTGAGTGTCAGCCGCCCGAACATGCCGCCGATGCCGCCTTCAGCTCCATCTACACGTAGCCGGTTGTGTAGAGAACTTGTTGCGGCTAAGGTCGCTACACCGTGCTCGAAGCAATAGAGCCGCAATAAACCGCAACCGCTCCGAGTGTGAGAGCAAGATTGATAAATTAATTTACGCTCTAGGACGATGAACCCAAAGCTTCACAGTGGATGGATTCAGCTCAATCTAAGGGAGCGGAAAGGCTTTTCCTTTGACTATCAAGGTCGATGAAGTGACTTTCTTGTATGTGGAAAGCTTAGAACCTTAATGTTATCCCTCAAGGTCAGGACAGTCACAGTTGATCGTGTAAAGAGAGAGATACTTCAGCGTACATTATGTATGTTAATGCTGGTTTACTTTAGGTAAATTCAACATGCAGGAAGTCCATGAAGTACGTATGGGTACGATGAGTTGTCTCACTGAAGATGATGGTTGTGATTGTTTCAGATAATGACCATTCTAGCACTTATTGATATTGTTGTTATATTTGGACTTTAAATCCAAAACTAAATTTGATAAAGGAGAGTACGTGCTTTTATTATTTGTCAATAAGAACGATTGATAGATAATAAAATCCCAATAATAAAATACATCAAAGCTAAATGAATTAAATAAATGTTAAATTATTAAACATGTCAATGAATGAAGTTTGTTATGAATGAAGCTTGTTATAACTTTTTACACTTGAAGCGCTCTGCAAAGCTGTAAAATGTCTTCCTTCATAAGAAAGTGTGTAAAAACTTCAATAACGAAAGTAAAAAAGTATACAAATTTCAATTATATACATTCCAACGTGGGAATTGTGAAGGAAACAATGTTTCTCATTTATCATCCTGACCTTCTGACGTTTCGATTTCCTGTGTTCGACAGCTTCCAACTGCCACCTGTAATTTGTATCTTTTCTCTACTTTCTCCCATTGCCACCGGATCTGTGGTCATCGATTGAAAACTCCCATCCCACAACATCAACCCGGAAGGCATTACAAAGTCACTGCAGACCTTTTCGGAGGAACAGTTCCTGCTGGAGTTGAGTGACGATCGCAGCAGTTCACCGGTAACGCGTCCTCCGATACGCAACCGGACACCACCGTACCTTGGCAATCTGCACCTTGGCTTTCACCAGCACCAGCAGCACCACCATCAGCACTCAGAGACGAGCGAGAACGAAATTTACGACTCGGACGAGAGTAATCTGCTCCGGACGCCGCTCGACCGTGGGCCACACTTTGATTTGTCCGCCTCGAAGAACATTACAGCGCTGGTCGGGAAGACGGCCTATCTAAACTGCCGGGTGAAGAACATCGGCAACAAAACGGTAAATTTCAATTTCAATTGTGCTGTGTATTGCTTCGGTGCTCGTTTTTTTTCCTACCCACAACAACGCGTTGTGTATTGAATGTGTCCTTTTTTGATTTCGAGCTCGAGTTGCTTCCGTACCGATAAATTCTAACCATGTGTTTTTATTTGTTTCTCTTTTTCCTCTGTGTGTGTGCTTCACCTGTTCATATATCATAACACAACGTGCAACGTCCTCCTGTGCGGATCGTTCGTCCTCGGCAGGTGTCCTGGGTGCGGCATCGTGACATTCATCTGTTAACCGTAGGTAGATTCACCTATACGTCTGACCAGCGTTTCCAGGCTGTACATAATCCCCAGACAGACGACTGGTCGCTACAAGTAAGCCCACTTATTTCTCTGCTATCCCATTGCGTCACACGATGTGTGCTTTTGTTTTTATTTAGTGCAACCTCTATCACTCTGCCCCTCCTTCTCGATGAGCCTTTTGAGAGCTTTGGGAAAAGCACAAACGATGAGTCAGCAAACTATATGAAATGATAAAAAATGAACCCACTCTGCCTCTATTTACACTCTATATGGCATATTCGGGCCATCGATCATGTGCTGGTGGGCGTTGGCAGTAGATCCATGAGCACACGCACGAACACGCAAGCTCTCAGGAGATTCCGTCCGTGGAGTGTTGAACTCTCTTTTTTGTCCATTTTATTTGGCTGCCTCTTTTGCGTCTGTCTGTCTCCCACTGGCACCTAATACCCGTTGGTTCGTTGTTCTTTCAGATTAGATACCCCCAGAAGCAGGACACGGGCGTGTACGAGTGCCAGATCTCCACTACGCCACCGGTCGGGCACTCAATGTTCCTCGCCGTCGTAGGTAAGTGTCCAGCCGCACTAAATTCACGGAGCTGATACTGGTTTAATACCCGTTTAGGATACGTTTTGCTCATTCACTCTCTCTAAAAGGCTTTTGAGTTTTTCGTTTTTCTGGGGTATAGGTTTATTTCCATTTTAACAGACACTTGTTTTCTTCTTTCCACGTGTCCCTATAACTCCATCTCCATCTGCAGAGCCAATCACCACGATCGTTGGTGTGCCGGATCTGTACATCAACACGGGCTCAACTGTAAATTTAACCTGCATAGTGCGGAACTCGCCCGAGCCTCCTTCAACCATTTTTTGGACCCACAACAATCAGGTAAGCGGAGAACGGGTGTGTTTGTCGATATATCGAGAGGGCTTTTGAGGTCCGTCGATGATAAAGTTTATTATATTTTAAAAATATAATCGGTTCTTGATCGTTTTGTATTACTAAAGAATGAAATATTTACTTGATTTGACACTGGTTTATAACTGAAACAAACCAAAACATTAACTTATATCTAAATGTTAATCACTAACACTAATCTAAAAGCCTCCAATCACTGTGTAAGGGCGTTTTGATTGTATCTTGCATCCATAAAGTTTTCTCTGAGGTAGCTAATCTAAAATAAATAAATAAAATATTCTAGGAAAGCATTTTGAAACCATCCTTCAGCTTCCCTGGTTCTCCTTATAGAATCAGTATAAATGGCATCTATGGAAATATTGACTGACATAAAATAGAAGAATAATTCAAGTCTTCTCTGAAAATGAAAAAGCGTGGATTCATACTTCGATGCAAATAGCTATTCATGAAATATGATATATTGCTTGCTTTGACGATATTTTCCACTCACTCCATTCAAAATCCAAATTGCCGGTCGGTCACGTTCCCGTTAAAATTTTTTTGCAGGAGATCAACTACGATTCACCCCGGGGCGGTGTGTCGGTCATAACGGAGAAGGGTGAATTGACGACATCGTACCTGTTAATACAGCGCGCCCGCACCACGGACAGCGGGAAGTACGTATGCTCCCCATCGAACGCCGATCCTTCCACGATCAACGTGCACATCCTGAATGGTACTGTTCGACCGCCCTACTCCCTAACCGCGTCAAGGGCAATGACAAATACGACAGTGTTCGCCCGATACTGGAAACATTTCAGACAGTATTTGTCAGGGCTACCGTTGTGTGAGTGTTTCTTTTTTAATAATGTTTGTGTAATGTATTACATATGTAAAAGGTTTCATGGATAATTTTAATCTTTCCTTTTCACAGTGGGCTCCCCGTTCAAGCGGTTAGCATTGCCGCCCAGCCAGTGGAGTTTGCCGATGAGCTTAATGGTGCCGAGTATTGCATCAACAGCATTTTTCCTGCAAATCCACGCGTGGACCAACTACTGTCGGTGATGACGGTGAAGAAATTCATCGTAGAACTCATCCCTAACCTACAAGATAAGACAGAAAAGAATGAGCGGAGAAAAGAACTTTTTTTAATTTCTTGCGCAGTGAAATAAAATAATTTCGAGGTATAGTCAATTTTATTTCAATAATTTACATATCACAAGAAAAGAGCGAATTTGAGCGTAAGGTAGGTAAACCGAGCGTAAGGTAGGTTTTGAGCATAAGCTGCAAAAAACAAACGTATTCGAATGTTCCCCCCCATGATCTTAAAATTAAAGTTGAATTATAATACTGTGTCCATTTCCCCTTCTTTTTTTCCTTTTTAGTGAGATTTTCCCGTGCCCATTCGTCCATTTTACTAAATCCCAAGCAGCTTTCTCCTCTGATCTGCAAATTAAAAGGCGCTTAATCCGCTGTGTGGACGATAGTTTAATATGTTTCCTTTAGTCCCTTTCCTGCTCGATGAAAGCCCTCGTTGCTATTAGACGGATTGAGTTCAGTATAGCTTTTTTACTACCGTTTAGCGCTTTTCCACTATTCTGCTTAATCAGATTATCAAGTAGAGTGTACAAGAAAAGCGAATGACAAGCGTGGCAAATGGGCGATAAATCAGAAAACTATTAAAACATTAATTTACCACCAACAAGCGGCTGTTGTAATGCTTGTGGGCGTAATACCATCGTTTGTGTGTAGCTTAGCTTTCATTGTGTTGAAAAGAGCTTTACTTTCATTATGCGAATACAGTAAGACATGGTTGGTAATTGCATAAATTGCGTTGTATGTTGTTGGCTGAAAAGGTTTGCTTTGGTGGATTTGAGACAGAACGAAATGATGCTGCTTTTCAAGGTTTTCATGTTGATAAATTTGTTCAAGCATGAAAACGAATGCTGCGGATAACAAACTAGCCTTTTCGTGTTGTTTGTAGCACACTTTAACTTTAATAACATCTTTTAAAATGCAGATATTTATAATTAGCAAAGAAACTTACGTGGATAGGGATGACCGCTGCCAGCCGGTCCTTCTTTGGCATGTGAAACCAGTTCGACTACAAGCAACTGTCCCGACGTTTTACGCTGAGGACCGGAGGATCTAGTCTGTAATGTAAACAGTTCATTCAATGCCGGAAAGAGTATTTCATTGTGCAAAACGCTTCAAACAGATTCAATTCAATTAATTTCACCCAAAGTACCACAATTCATACATTACTGTTGTGGATAGACGTGCCGAGGTCTGGATTCGCCGTAGCAGTTGCGCTGCTGCTGGTCGACATCCAGGAATCGACACTGCGCTCACGCACACTACCACGCCGCACTTAGCGATGCGCGCTAAGTGTGTGCAGAGCGCACCTAACGCGGTGAGTGTGTTACAGGCTAACGGTCGAGCAGGGCTACCAGGTAGGGCTCACGGTGCGGCTCGTGCACGCGGCCCCATACTTCAATGTTTTGTATTTTGTATTTATTTATTATTTTAAATTCGTGCAATATACGTGTATAAATGTTCAAACATAAAAATTACACATATATTTAACTATGCAAATGGACACAATTCCACTGAAACTGTAACAATTGGATCGATTTGATGATGTCTGTTTGCACACTTTCTGTAATCATTGTACGGTTGTAAGCAGCTGGGCACGGAACTAATAATCGAGCCACTTTTCGGATAGCTTCAAAATTATTAAATTACGTTGAAACCAATTGCAAAAATGAATAGGAATGCACAGGCTGCACCATATACGCCGAGTTAGGGTAAATTCAATAAACAGTGCTAATTTACACCTGCTGTACACGGTCCATCCTAGAATTCAACTAAGCTAAGTATTTTCCTCTCAAAACCACAAATGCTAGTGTTCAGGCATTAGCCGCTCAACGATTTGTTTTCAAATCTACTAACATAGAATTTATAATTAAATTTCCACTCCAGAGCTTGGTACTGGTTGAAACACTTCACCTTGTACCACGCGTCTCCATGCTTTACGAGCTTAAGATTCAGACCAAACAGACACACAAGCCAGGTTGAGAAAGAATGAGATTTTCGGAAAACGTTGACACTGTATAAATTTTCGTCCCACCTTCAACAATCCTTTCGAGCAACACGAGAACACCACAGCGATGAAAGTTGAACAAGAAATGCAAATTTTTCTACCGTTCGCTTCGTTAATTTGCGACTCAGAACACTCCGACACCAGGGCGACACTGCTGTCGGACATATACAAAGCGAATTAAGATACACAGCGGCCTCTCCTTGCGGCCAGTTTCGTTCCGTTCCATTTTGTTAAGAATAGCTGCTAACAGTTTGCGTTTTATTACTGGTAATTATTACGATAACATACTTACAGTTTCAACGAGTGCTATATAATAAACTATGGTCGTATAATGTTGATAAGCGCACGCTCGACACCTTCAAGAAATTATGTCTCTCTCCCTTTCTCACACACCTTCTGAGCGTACGAGATTCACGTGATCCTGTTCAGAAGGCAATGCCGAAATCATGCCGATTTTCCCATTCGCATCTCGGGCAAAAGGGAATCTCGGTGCCTCGGAAGGAGAGTCAAAACATTAAAAAAAGGATTCGCTTATTCTACACCGTCACGTAACGGTAAACAAACATTAAAACTTGTATGTGCTTTTTCACTTGCTTTCTTGCTGCTGTTCACTCCCAATGGGATTGTTGGTCGATACTTTTTTCCATTTTACCTTGTCTTTCTCGATATGGGTCTGTAAAAGAAGGTGAAGAGCGACACTCCAAAGCTCCTCTAAATGCTAACCTTTTCCACAATCATCTTGGGTGGAACAAACGTGCAGGTCTTCACAAAACCCCTTCTTTTACAATATCTTGGACTACGATCGTCACGCCAAGCTTCCACACACTATCTGCTCCCCATTCATTTATCCATCCAACTGCAGCTCGCAGATCCGCAGAGGACCACACTCAATAGTGATTACAGTGGCAAGCCCTAATGATGGTGAACATTAATTCTTATTCCGCCGGTTGGGATGTACTGTCCCCGCCATCGCCGCCGGTAGTGGATGGTCCGGTCGCTGCTCCTACTGCCGAATCCACCTGAGACGTCACGGTAAGTTCGTAGTCGAGCACGGCATGCTTGTACAGTGTCGCTATCATTTTGGCCGCGGTCAGTATCATATCCGAGCGAGACACGGACATGTACGAACGGTGCCATTCGGTGTGTGAGGTCTGTGAGGAATAAAAATGAATAGAGCATGAAAGTTACATGGTTTTAACACATATAAAACACACAGATGGGAGAGAGCACAGCTCAATGAACAGCGAAATGGATGAAGAAATGAATGACCCTTCCTTTCCGGTTTTTGGGGCTTTAAGAATCGATGATTTACGGCGGGATGCTATCGATGCATTAGAAGGATCCTTTGGCAAGGGCAGCTAATCGAAGATCATGAAATAAAAAACTTTTAATGCATGTTTAGCAGATTTTTGCTATAAAAACTCTATACTTAAACACTTAATGAAGCCCTTAACCCATCCCCTTTATTGGAATTAGCTTAACTGTGTTCTAATTCCTTCTAATCACGTACAGCTAGCCATTCCATTCCGATTTACATTACCCGTAACACCACATCCCATTTAATGCATGATTTTGCATTCAAAGAACGTTCGTTGATCCAATCAAATCATAATGATTGTCTCTGTTTGTGTGCTTTATATTAAACAAACATACAACCGGACCGGAAACAACGCGGAAGCACACCTCACGAACGAACAACATCAATCGGTCAATCAATTTAATTGGCAGTTTGTTTAACGGCTGCTCACAAAGTAACACGTAAACTCCGTACCATTGTTGTTTTGATGGAACATCCGGACAAACCGGTGGACCAAACAGAATGGAAATGAAGCGTTTAATGAGTCCGCTTTACTTCAACGGAGGGACAGGTGCTGGAGTAACGATCGAGACGTTAAGTTGGATGGAAAACATTTAAAATCATATTGATCGATCGTTCGATTGACTGCAAAATGGGTTAGCAAGCTGTATTCAATGTGATAAATAGGAACACCCTTTGAAGCGTTTTTCGACGCGCAATCGATCCGTATCAAATATTTCTATACTTTAAACTCAAACTTGGTTTAGAATTGTTAGTGATTTTAAATCCTCACTTTATTCCTAAATTCAATTACCCACGGATAGTTATCGAGCTTTCCCAACACAATCAGCAATGGTTCATACATGCTTTTACATCCATACACAGTACAAACTACTGCAAACAACCGGAAGCAAACGAGAGAACAATTCAGCTCAAACGTTGGTTCCGGCATTCCCCCATAACCGGAACAACCACCCTTACTCGTCCAGGACAAGAATTGGATGTGACTAGTCACAACGGTGGCAAATCGAAAAGGCTGCAACGTGATGGATGAATGGAAGAAAAACTACATCCGCTCGTAACGCTTGCAGGCACTGTTTGGGCGATTTTCGACATCCGGTCAAACAGCACCAGCCAACCAACGACTGGCTTCTCCTTCATTCGAATGGATGCCTCGGTGAAGGTAGACTGTGTTCGATAACTTTCAATTTGTGTGTCTGTGCAGTAACGTTCGAGCGGTTGATGCTGCAGTGCACAAAACGTGACCAAATGGAACAGAATATTAGGACGTCATTCCATCCCATCGCTGTTTGCAACGACCAAATTAACAGGCCTTCAAGTTAAAAATAGTTTATAATCCAATTTAGACACTCATTTATATGTTTGTGGTAAACTGATCCATCCCCAGCAGTGAACTGTCTTCCCAAACGAGTGATCACCCTTCATCAGAGCCAGTATTTTACTGTCCAAGCGCTCGGTTCTGGGACCGTTTTCCTAGGGCTAATCATCAACTGGATCTCCTGCCGTCGCAAAAACTCATTTGCACTCTATCTTCCGTCTATCTACTGCAGAAAACCACCAAAAGGCATCTAACCACATCGAGCAATGGTCATTCCAACTAAAAGATAGCCAATCGATATGGATGGTACGCAAATACCACAAAACGAGCGCCGTTTTTCATCCCGTTAGTTATCGCATTGCTGATTGCTTCCGATTTTTGCGCGAATTGCAAACGATGAAACCGTGAACTGAATTCTGCATAATCGGGTTCGGTGCAGTCCAGTTTCTGCATAATGTCCCGGGAGCTAAGCAGCTGCAACCACACCGGGCGCAAACATCCACCCGGAAGCGTGCACAAATCTCTGGCCAAACATCCTTGACCGTTTGCTCTCGGTTAATCCTTTTTTGAGAGTGGGATGAGAGAAGCCTTCAGGGTACCATCTTGTGCAACACCGGACGCGGTTGAAACATGGCACCAAAAGCTAACTCGAACACTAATGCAGCCATTCTCCGGACGACGGATAGCAGCACTTTCCGTAGAAGATTAGTCACGAGCTTTAGGATGGAAATAAAACGGCAAGGACATAAACAGGTTAAGTTAGGACTGTACAGAGCGGCAGAGCTTTGTCCAATTTAAAACTTCCACCGGTGAATGCAGTAATTCCGTACAGATTCAAGATGTGGATACACAGCTTTGCAGACACTCGTTGTCGCTCCAACTCCCTCTGTATGTGTGTCTCTCTCTACTCTAGGGGTTTAACAAAATGACAATCATTACAAAAACGCATAATCTCATTACGTTCGGGGAACACCCGGGCCTTCCTTCCCCGTTTGGAGGGACGTAAGCGATTCCAAAACGAAACCACACAAAACCAATACGTAGCAGAGATACAATAAAATTTAATTAAAATCATCCCATTTCATCGAACGAGGCACAGTGACATTGAACGATAAAGGTCGGTATACCGAATACCCTTTTGATTTGCGGATGATTTGAATTTTTGTATCTCTCGTGCAGTAGTTAAAATAAGCATTTTCAGCCGGCAAATATCAAACGGTAGCCATGCGGAAAGATTTTTCCACTGGGGAATAATAAGCAGGAGAGTGGTTAGGATCAGAAATTCTGGGAAAAGAGAAACAAGCTCAATCATTTAAGTAATGTAATCATTTCAATCTTTTGTCGCTCAGTCTCGTTCCAGTGTAATTTGCTGCATAAATAATGTACTAAGCATTATTGCATACTTTAAGGCTTTGCGACTGCAATAGACATGGGCAAAATGAATCAGATCTGACTAATTCATTCCAATCTTTACACTGATTGAACGAGTACCAGATAAATGGAAATGATTCTTCCGCACTCTAGCGGTGCGGTATTGATTCTCCGTGCGGACGCTCTCCCTATCGACTATGAAAGTGTGCGATACATCTCCGCACGCTAGCGGTGCGGTATTGATTCTCCGTGCGGAAACTCTCCATATCGATCATGAAAGTGTGCGTGCGTTCTGTACAAACCACCGCACGCGGTGCGGAGTTCATTCGCCTACTCAGAAAATCAGCATGCTTTTTCGATCTGATAGTGTGTTGACTAGAGCGAGAAAGCTTCTGTTATCAATGTCTTTTTTCCCGTTCCTCAAAATAGCAATACACTCTCGCTCTAGTAGTTTTTTTTTTTCACCAGAGCGAAACTGCAAGTAATTTTCCATATGTTAGAAGCTCCCCATGTCGGCTTTGAATATAAGAAAAAGATTTTGCTCATGGAATATAGTTAAGCACAGTTTTTTTTTAACTGTACGATTAATTGATTGAGTGTTATGAATCCGTTGTTTGAACGGCGATAAATTTACATTTTTATAAAAAATACTTTAAACGAGGAAACACAAAATAAATAATAATGAAAATTAAACAAATCGTGATACATTTAAAGTTTAGTTGAGCATTAAAACAACTTCGATTTCCTTTTTCTCTGCTTATAAATGTAACTATATAAAAAAATAGGGTGTACATTCTTGCAGCATAAAATCGTTATTTAAAAACATATTGCACCTCGGGCGTGCGAAAGAATCACCACACGCGTACAGTTCATTTCACTGAGCGAACTGGACCGCACCTGATCTTTAAAAAGAATCATTTTTCCCATGACTAGACTGCAACAAAAGACGCATCGCCTGGCAGTATGCAATCATGTTTAGTGTTGTATTTAAAGTGTATATTTTGTTTAATATTTTTTGTATGTCGAAGGATTGCATACCTTCGGGCGATGTGACTCCTTGCTTTTGACCTTTTGTTACATCTAAGAAACGTTAAGCACACAAGACAAGATAACCCTTGATCAATTTGGCTTAAAAACGGTCAAATGTTCCTTTTTTACTTCTTCATCTATGTGTAAGGAACGTGGAGGAAAATGGGAAAAATCAACCGAAAAGGTACCGAAGAACCCCAGAAGATATTTCACAGAATACAGCCTTTATAGCGAACAAAATCATGCTTCTAATAGATTGTAAGTCCATTCACACGACATTTATTAGAGAGACATTACGACATTAGAGAGAGATCGACTGTCAAACCGAGTGGTTGTGCCTTCCTTGTGCTCCTGATTTTTGATGCTGTTTTGCCGTGTTACTGCCTGATTTTCAACATTTGCAACATTGGTGCTGCTGAGTTGCTTGTACTGGCTAGTGCGTGCCTTCGATTGTTATCAAGTTGCACCTGAATTCTTGCACCTAGTCTCCTGTTATTTCGTCAGTTTTGCCGAGATATTGTTTGGCTTCGTTCCTGCTCCTGTCACTCGTCAGTTTGTGCTGTGTCATTCGTTATGCAGTGCTCAACCTGCAATGCACCCACCGATAGTGCAAATTCGGTGTCCTGCGCCGGTGTGTGTGGCTCCAAGCATCATACCCATTGCACGGGTTTGTCCCGTGATTCTACTCGTGAGCTTGGGCGGAATAATCAATTGTTGTGGTTGTGCAAAAATTGTAACGAGTTTCGCAATGGCACAAACTCACTTCTCACAAGTGAGATAGCAGCCCTACTCGAGTTGGTGAAAGCAGAAATTCTCACCACGATTGACTCATCTCTCTCTTCTCTTAGATCGGCTATCAAGAGCGATTTGCTTGCTGAGATCCTCGCTCTCGCTGATAAGCTAACACCCGTATTAGCTAAGCCGTCTGTTTCTCACGCATCGCGAACGCACACGTCCACTAATGCATCGTCACTCAACGCCACTAATACCAGAACGACTAAAACAGCATCCACTCGCCGTACATTTACCAACTCAATGGAGCTCACTGCAGATATCCAACAAGCAGCGAACGATACCAACACTGTGGAAGCTTCTGATAGCTGCAACCACTACACTCATCGTACTAAGGTGACTAGTGATATTAGTGCTGGGCACTGCCGAACAAATACAAAATCATCTTCTGATCCTGTTTTGAACCATGATACCACGAACACTGGCATAGCAGAAAAAGTATGGTTATACTTCACGAACATCAAATCGCATGTCTCCGCTGATGATATGCGTGTGTGGCTTAAAGCTGTGCTGCCAACCGACAACATAGATGTTTACCGTCTCACGAAAAAGGGCGCAAACCTTGATTTGATGTCCTTTATATCGTTTAAAGTGAGTATTCCCAAATCACTCAAGGATCTGGCGCTTCAATCTACTATTTGGCCAGTTTCACTTACTGTTCGTGAGTTTGTTGATCGTGGCCTACCAAAGCAACGTATACATGAAAGGGCCCGATTTGACCCTTCTGCGCTTACTTCGCATCGTTCAAGCAGTGCAAATTGCTCTTCTGCTGCGCCAAAAAGCACCGCTCATCCGGATCATTTTTTGGATCATCGATCGCCATCCCCACAGCGCGGGAATCAATCACTATCCCAGATGACCGAGATCCTAGAGGCTATCCAACCGGAGTTTCCTCCCACACCCCCTCAGTTATCACCGGGGGTGGGGCTTCAATCACAGAACAATCTCAGCAACACGAATCGCTCACCACAGATCAGCCCGTTTGCCAAACGGATAGCTCACAATTAATAGACCCCTTCGTGATCTATTACCAAAATGTTCGAGGCCTTCGCACCAAATATAATGAATTGCGCCTTTCTGCGAATGAATCAGGGTTTGAAATGCTTGCCCTTACTGAAACCTGGTTAAATGAATCGATTCCATCCAATATGGTCCTGGATAGTGATTCTTACAATATATACCGTTGCGATCGCAGCAGGTTAAACAATGAACGATCGCGTGGGGGTGGTGTGCTGCTTGCATGTTCCAGTCGTTATCCGTCTGTGGCACTTAACATGAATCAACCTACGCTTGAAGCTTTATGTATTCGTGTTTCTTTTCCTAAGTTTCGTCTTTATGTGGGGATTGTTTATGTGCCACCGTATTTGAGCAGCGACCGCAACTATTTCGAATCCCTTTCTGCTTTCATCAGCGATGCATACATGCATATGAAACCGAATGATCATCTTATCCTTCTTGGCGACTTCAATCAACCGGCGTTAGGGTGGTCGCCTGCAGCCGCAGTAAGGTCAGATTCATCTTTACCTATGAGACATTATGTGCCTCATATCTCTTTGAATTCATCCAGTTCCTGCTTTTTGGATGTGTTAAATTTGCATGAACTCTATCAGCTGAACGGGGTGCATAACCATTCAAATCATTATCTGGACCTGGTGCTCTCTAACTCTGCTGCTGCTGCTTGTTCTTCTGTGTATCCTGCTTCGTCACTGCTCCTGCCCCAGGATGCCCATCATCCTGCTCTGGAAATTGCGTTACCGTCTTCTTTATTTAGGGCTAGTAGGGTTAGGAATGAATTGCCTTCTGCTCCTAATTCATTGAGTGTTCGTTATAATTTTCGTCTTACAGACTATCGTAAACTTAATTCTATTCTATCTCGTGCCGACTGGTCTTTTTTTTATCAATGTACATCGGTCGACGAGGCTGTCCAATCGTTTAATGCTTTGTTAACCTCTGCACTCCTTTCATGTACACCTATTTTTCGTTCCCCTCCTAATCCTCCCTGGTCCAATCGTACTCTTCGCAACCTGAAAAAGGATAGAATGAAATATCTTAGGAGGTATCGTCTGAACCGATCTGCTTTCAACTTTCGTTTATTTAAGTACGCTGCCTCTGCGCATCGACTATACAACAGGGCTTGTTTTGAGGCCTATTCGAGTAGACTGCAATCGCGTTTCCGTTCTGATCCAGCATCCTTCTGGCAATTTGTTAGGATTCGAAGAGGGTGCAATACGTTACCTAATGAAATGGTACTTGATTCTCGAACTGCCTCTACGCCTGTTGAGATCTGTGAGCTATTCTCTGCACATTTTTCCCAAATGTTTGAGCCACCGGTTAGTGACCCTAACCTTATTGAGGGTGGGCTACTCTACACGCCAGAGAACTTAATTAATCTCTCCGATATTTCGGTTAGCTCTGAAACAGTTGTACAGGTGTTATTTGGGTTGAAACGTTCTTTTACTCCTGGTCCAGATGGCATTCCTGCCTCAGTTTTAATAAACTGTAAGGACGTGCTTGCTCCACACCTTGCTAAAATTTTCAACCTTTCACTTTCTCTCGGGGTCTTTCCTGCTCTTTGGAAATCCTGTTGGCTTTTTCCGGTACACAAAAAGGGATGCCGTAGCATTGTCTCTAATTATCGTGGGATAACTCAAACATGTGCCACAGCCAAAACTTTTGAGCTATGTATCTTTCCAACCATACTTCATAGTTGTAGTTCCGCTATTAGCCCTAAACAGCATGGGTTTATGCCTGGTAGGTCTACTTCTACTAATCTCATGTCTTTTGTTACCAATATTTTCAGATCTTTTGAGGCAGGTACCCAACTTGATGCAATATACACTGACTTTCATGCTGCATTTGATAGTTTGCCCCACTCTTTACTATTAGCTAAACTATCTAAACTTGGTTTTGGTGATGGCATTATTAGCTGGCTGTCCTCATACTTAAGTAATCGATCTTGCAGGGTTAAAACCGGGTCGTACTTATCTGAGGAGTTTTTTTGTACGTCAGGTGTCCCTCAGGGTTGTGTGCTAAGTCCACTTCTGTTTTCTTTGTTCATCAATGATGTCTGTAATGTTTTACCTCCTGATGGTCATCTCCTTTATGCGGATGATATCAAAATCTTTTTACCTGTGTCCTCTTCTTCTGATTGTATGAGTCTTCAGCATTACCTTAATGCATTTGTTCATTGGTGTTCATCCAACTTACTTCGCTTGTGCCCTGATAAATGTTCTGTTATTTCTTTCTCTCACTCTCTTTCTCCTATTTCATTTAACTATACTCTCTCTAACTCGTCTCTCTCTCGTGTTTTGTCCATCCGTGACCTTGGTATTATACTCGACAGTCGTCTTAACTTTAAACTGCAGCTTGATGAGGTTCTACTAAAAGCTAATCGAACTCTTGGGTTTATTTTACGTTTTACCTCTATTTTTAGAGATCAAAGCTTCTTAAGAAACCTTTATTGTGCTCTGGTAAGGCCTCTTCTTGAATATGCTAGCATCATCTGGAATCCTCCTACTATTGATGGCTGTTCGAGAATTGAAAGCATTCAGCGCCTTTTTACCAGGGTTGCTTTTCGTCGTTTGTTCGGTGCTGCCTCACTACCTCCCTATGAAACGCGATTGCAGTTACTCAATCTTCACTCTTTAAGCTTCCGCCGCCAAGTGTCTCAGGCATGTTTTATTGGTGGCTTATTACTTTCTGATACTGATGCTCCTGATTTACTCTCGTCCATCTCGTTGTATGTTCCCTCTCGTTCCCTTCGTCCTCGTGATCCTCTGTCAATTGAAACACGTCATACTCTCTATACTTTCAATGATCCTATTCTATCCTGTTTCAGGTTGTTTAACCACTTTTACTATCTCTTTGATTTCGACTCCTCTCTCAACTCTTTCCGTAACCGTATTTTTTCTTCTAATTCTCTTTAATTATTCTTCTAAGTTTCTTTAAGTTTTGATAGTCTCTACGCTCTACCTTTGTTTTTTTTTTCTTTAATTTTTTTGCTAGGTCTAGACTAGTTTAGTTAGGCTTAGTTTTTCATGAATTATTTTGTTTATTTGTTAGGGTTTATTTAGTTTTAAGTCTGCCTTATTTAGCCTTGATGGCGGATATTGTATTAATAAATGAAATGAAATGAAATGAAATTTCATCATCTCCTTATAGAGCAAATTTCACGCTCCATCTATGCTTAGGCTTATGGTTCAAGATACCATTTTACCCTAGAATACCATTTTCCTGTTTTCCGCTTTGATGCATTTTATTATTGCGCCAGAATCGACCATCCAATTTCTTCCTATAATTTATCTAGAAAGATGTCTCCGCAAAAAGGTACAACCTTCACAATATTGTGACCCAATCAAGTGAAAATAACATCCGGCAGTGAGCACCGCAACTCCAAGAAACTCTAAAGGGTTCTTGGACATTCGTCGTTGCGTGTGCGATAACGCTCGTAAACGTTCAAAGAGCATCCGAAATTAGTCTGTGATCGTACATCGTCTTTTCCGACCCAATCACACGGAACCAAAAACTAATTAAACGTGAGTCGCGTGAGCGTCCACGTGCTCGTATGCCGCTTGTGGGAACAATCAATTAAAATCGAACCCGAAACTCCCCAGCGGATCGATATTCAATACCAGAGGACGGGGTTGTTACGGAATGTTGTAAGTGTCTCACAACGGTGTAAGCTGAGCAGATTTGAAATACAAGCCATGTTCGGTGTGGGTAAAGGGGTAGTTCCATCGGGGCACCTCAACGTACCCGAGTCTCGTTATCAGAGACACGTCGTCATCAAAGTGTAATCAACTATTCACAAACATGATTTTGATGCTACGAACAGGAACATCACCCATCGGACAGATAATACGCAATGCTTGCAAAATTTGTTACTAGCTTGTATCAGAAGGGTCAGGTGATGGTACAGTGATTTCGCAACAGAACCCATCCCTTCCCGTGTCCCGTGGAAAAAGGATCTAAATCGAACGTTCAATAAACCGATGATCCCAAATCTCACTCACCTTAGGTCCAATGTGTACATTGTAAACTAGACCTCTGTGAAACGATGCCTACATAAAGCTTTTATCGGTTGATTCGTTCCATCAACAACGGCTACCATATCTGGAACGAAAACATCATGGTCTTTGGCCTCTTTTCAGCAAACATCTCGTACGGTTCTATCGACAAAGGATTATTGGGGAATAATAGTTTAAAAATTGGTGCAGGCTGGAAGAGTAGAAAGAAGGAGCAGGAAATCCAAACATGAAAAATGTTTTTACTTGTTACTTAACCACTTGCAACAACCAGACATTTGAGAGGCAACTATCATTAGACATCGTCTATTGTCTATCCCTCGAAGCCAAGCAATGTCTACAGAATCATTACCAAAGCTACCCACAAATGCTTCGGAATCTTCCAACATGCATTTGCATACTCAGCTCAGTGACCAACAGCTGCCATGGTAATGATTATCCAACAATCGCTTACCAGCTGTCGTTGGTGGATGGACATCAACATACCTTCCCTGAATTTATTTCGCAACTTCCCTGAGTTCTATTTCGAGCTTACAAAACTAGCGATACTGATTGAAAACAATTACACACAATCAGCAATGGTCGAAAACTTTTAGGCCATTAGTTTAATGACCGTTAAACGACCTATCAGTGGGGATGATGACTTCGAGTCTGAAATCTTCAATGATTCAAAGTATAGTGTTATCTTCGCTGTGGATAGCAGAAATTGATGATGATCAAGGTTTAACAGGTTCGAGGCTGCATCGTATTTAAGCCATATTCTTCATTAGTGCGAATCGTCCAATTACCAATACCCTTAACACTAGAAGAACGGCATAACCTGACCCTGTTAATGATAACGATAATGTTGAAGCTTAAACAAACGATATAAAACTTTGCAGAAAGATTCAATTGCTCCAAGCTCTAGCGTTCTGCAAAAAAACGTCTTAAAAAAATACACAATTCCTAGTCATGGGCTTCGATTTGTAAATTTAGTGTTATATTTCCTCGAGTAAAGTATCCATTGTCCAACTGGCACAACATCAGCAACTACACTTCAAACTCTGAGCGTTGAAGTACAGCAACAAACGGCAGACAAAGGCGTGGTCAAATGGGCAGCCAAATCCACTTCAACTTTAACCACGCGAAACGAGGCGTCTCCGGTGAAAAGTCCCTGGAGCATGTGATTGATTGGAATTAGATGGAATACACACTGTGTAAAATGGGAAAACTTTCCAGCGCACCACGACGATGACGACGGACCAAGTTACTCCGACACACCGGTTGAAATTGACTGCACCCCGTGCTGAGTGTCACAGCGTAAGCGTGTTCAGCTGCACACGATATCATGCTGAGTCACCTGGTGCAACTTTTGCTCACAAAGAAAGCATTAGCAGTGGTGGTATTAGTAGTTATTGGTAATTTTATCGCCTAAGAAGGAAAAGCGCATCCGGCATAGACCGCCACAGCCAATTTGAATACCTGCAATGGAAAGAGCTTTTTGCGAGATTGTGGACAACACACACACAACTGTGCTCGCTTAATAAAGCGATGCAGCACAAACACGTGCACCACTATTAATAATTCATCTCGTATAAAATCTACGTATAAACCTGTGTGGCTGCACTTTGTCTTGCCGGAGAAAACACCTTTTCATGCACACAGACGCATACAGACACGCTCACTCTGCCTAACGAAGCATTTTAACGCCTTGGTGACCTTGCGTCTGCCTGGGCCTGAGCGAATGGCACCAGTAAACCACCAACCACCAGCCAGGAACACACATTATTTTAATAGGCAACCACGTTGGCGGCACACCACTTACTCACACACATACACACTCCACACCCCCAAGTGGCTCACAGTTTGCTATTTTTCATTCGCTATGACCATTTTCCTCCGACACGAAAACGGGCGTTTGGTGAGGCTACGAAACTCATGGTAATGAGTTAGCCGGAAGTTTGCAATAATCCGAGCGACACCGTTGCTGACGGCCTGATACTTAAACCACGGATGTAAAAGTACACGCACATGGAAGCAACCTTTCCGGAACGCCTTTTTTGTCTATTTTTTCTCCTCAGCTAAATGCAATAAAACATGTGCTGATTACTGCATCCACAAGGAGATGGACTAAAGAATCCTTTGTCCATCCTGTTTAACTCCACATTGTTTAAATTTGAAGCAGTTTTAGTAATTGTTGCTTCCATTGCAGGTGCAGCGATGAAATATTGCACGTAACCATTTGAGGAAAAAATTTAAGGGTTTTCTATGTGACAAGCTTTATTTCGACGATGAAAGGGAATTCAAAACGTTTCGCTTTCTTAGACAACAAGTTATTATTATTGCAACTGCTCCTCGCAGTAATGATACACTGAACGCATTTGCCCTGACAGTAATGATACGCTGAACATCAACGAGACTACGGTGGCACTGTTAGGTTTGTATTCGATTCATCTTAATTAAACCGGATTCGACACCGAATGTAGCGCCACACCCGATCTCTGCTTTTGCTCTGCATCAGGTGAACAGTGCGAGAATCCAATTTATTTCGTCGCTTGAAACCTGCTCTCCCGCGCCACACTCGATTTCAGCCCAGGAGCCCAAAGGTAAAAGGTTTTGTCACCGACAAATGGCATCAAAAAGCGAGCAATGATGAAAAATTGCATTTTAGCAACAATGTTGGACAAACAATTGCACTCCTCGGCACTTGGGGATTAGTATACAGAGCCGATGGTATACGGCTCAAATGACTGTGTTGTTGGTAAGCCGGTGTGATCTTACAGCCAGAACGAGATGGGAAATTGTGCGTCGATGCCATAAGAAACAGGGATTTAGCATCCATTGTCGACGTTCTTTTACCTTTTCAACTAAGAGGTAGCAAAAGTTGAAGCCATCGATTGCACTGTGTACGATCCTGTATTTGTTGATGCAAACACAATGGCAATGAAGGATGCAACGTCCCTGGAGGAAAGCTCGAGACATTAAATGGTCCTGTTTATTGTTTTGTCCCATGTTTGAATCGTTGCAGCAGAAATAGCAGAGAAGAAGGAGGAGCTTTGAAGCATTCAGTGAGGCGTTTTTGCAGCTGCTTCATATAAGTCGTTTGGCTGAGTGTATTGCTTTTGCACTGAGATAGCCTTTCCCATCGTTCAGATGGAGGGGAATGGTCCGAAAAGGGTTGAGCGAGAAAATGAGGTGTTGTGTATTAAATGTAGCGCCGTACACGCTCAACAACACTCTGCCTTTTCGTCATTCCGAGTTGCTTCCAGGAACTTTCATAAGGGCGCTTAATCACTACATTTCATCGAATGGTTGTTGAGACGGTGTTCGATTTTCGATAAAGCAGCGAGCAATGAATGAGTCTCGGAAACGAGGAGGGCGAAAAAAGGACTGTTCCATTGCTTTCTCCAGTGGATTGACCGACTTTCAGCCGAATGCACTGAATGTGAGCTTTCACGAGGAAATGCATTTTCTGAAATTGTGTCGCTTTTCACAGAAAAAGTGTAGATAAAAAGCAAAGCGAAGTTTAAGCAACTGCGCTTCGTTTTTCCAGTCTAAAAGTCTCCGTGCACCGTCTTTACCAATCCGTTAATTGACAAATAATCTGTCGCAAAACAAAACTAAACTTGCGAGCTAACAGATTGAAAAGGTGGTAGAAGAAGCAAAAGGAGCATTGGAAGAAAACCCAAGAAGCTTCAATTAAGAGATTCTCCCACCTGCCGTACCTTCGATACGTTGAAGCAGACGGGAAAAGGAGAGAAGGATCCATAGGCAGCTTTTTGTGCGCTTCGATCACTCCACTGGCATTGGCAAAGAAACTTTCGCTAGCCGGAATCGAGTTTTAATTATGGCATGGTTGGAGATGTTGTTCAACGTCACGTTCTAGGATGGAATTTGTTCTTTTTCAATCTTGTTTCTTTCACTTGGGAACAGGAGTTTTCCGTGTGTAAAATTGCAAAACTATTGAAGGCAGATGCAACGGATGTTATTCTTTTCAGGCTATGTACATGTTGCACAGTTTCGCTCGCACGCGAGTCAGATTCAATGTAGGATGGAAAGGGCACAGTGAATCAGCAGAAGGTGCATTTTCTGAGAATATAAAACTCCTCGCCGCATGTGAAAAGGTTCAGAAATAATTAAAGGTTCGCTTCCTGAGCAGCTGTGCTTATTGGATACACACGGAAGGTTTCTTCCCAATCTCGTATGAAACTAAAAACAAAAAACTCGGCATATGCATTGCAATGCTCCCATGCACCTTGGCAAACGCAAACGCGAAATTCACTGTTGAAGTTCGGTTCGCCTGCAGCTACCCGAGGGTTTGAGGTCGAGAAGAGAAGAGGGAGAGCCACGGAGAGTAAAGACAACAAGTGTAGTAGTAGACAACTTTCTCCTCCCGGAAAACACAAACCTCGCGAGCTTCCACTACAAAACCACCGCTTTGAGGCGATTTTTTTTACCGCAAGCGAGCGAGGTGGAATGTGAAGTTTTAATTAGAAACTTCCGGCAATAGCACCAGCAGCATCAGGAGCTGCTCATACTTTTACTTTGTTAAACATGGCGGCCACACGGTGTTTTGTAAAACGGGGTAAGATTGAGTGAAAAAATTATGTCGAAGTGTCGATTGAGGAACGGTCTACAGGAATTTGGGTCAAGAGAAAGCGGTTTCTTAGTGGGAAATCATCGTGCAGCTACGCTTGTTTCGAATGAAAGATGACGCTTGTTTGAGGTGACGTGGGTACACTAATACAGCTGAACTACGCTGAGCTTACTTCACAGCGATCGAACGGTTCGAGCTGCAGTTAGGTGTCGAGTAAATTGATTGCTCAAAATGCAAGGGAATAATTTCAGCTGGTAGTAAATTGATTCATATCAATATCTCTCTCTAAAGCATCGTCAAGTGAATTTTGACGTTTTTACATCGGCTGAAGATGTTAGTTGATGGACTTCAACACTCTGGGTGCTGTGTTGATCGTTTACGATCGACAGTTTTTTTCACTTTCCTTTTCTGTGATTGGTCTCTCAGCAACTCTCAGCAGAACGTATTGCAGCGGGAAGAAAGAGGGAGCGCATATTGCAGATGCGGCATCGTTTCTAAGAATCAGTAAGAGATTGAACGATTGTAAGCCAATGAAACGCTCTCACCGCTCGCTTATCTTGTACTGTGTTCTCCGCAGAAATCATATGCAAAATACCAGCGCCCAGGGTGTTAAAGACAAAGTATTTTGATTGTCAAATTGATGTAGATTTAAAATGTATTGACATTTCTATCATGCAAACAATTGGTTGTCAATGATGGCTGATTTGAAGACTAAATGAAGTCTTGAGGTGGAAAATAATAACACATTTTAGTTTACAGCAAGGAGGCTCAGCAAAAAAATGGCTTTTATCCGTCAAACCAATCGTAACAGCCACAACAATCCTTAAAGGGGCGAAAGATACATTTTTCAAAGCGTTCAGTTCAATTTTGATTCAGGATATTCCTTATTTATCATATCTATTTTAGAAATTTTTGATTTTAATGAGTCTTATTTTGATTCTTCCCTTCTACGGGATTGTATTCAACGCCCTGCACACTAAGAACTATGTTATCGACTTACCGGATGACTTCAATTCCAGTTGCATAATATTGTGTGACAGGATGAAGCATGATCTAATGATTTAAAAGTTAATGGTGTAGGTAAAGGTACAGCACATAACACCAGGACATAGAAGGGAAAAACCGCTCTTTACGTTGCAATCAACGTCTGTTTATGGAGTGAATGCATTTATGCAATAAACTTTAATCTTATCAACATTATACATTGCAGACAAGAGCGTAAATGATGTAGACACGATACTTCTGAGCCACACATCGAAGTCTTACTAGCAGCTAATAAAATCTTAATCCACCTCATGGAAAACAACATCCAACACCTCCCAAACAAGCCCCCACAATACACGTGGTTTTGGATAAAGTCTACCATCACAATGGCTTTTGAAAGGGCCAGTTAACAGACATTCTAGCAAACTTGCGAACAAAAGTCAACCATTACAGGACCGAACGTTCTTCCTGGAAAATTGCTCCGAAACAAAGGGTGCACCGGATCATCTGTCGAAACTTTCAGCTTCCTCTCTCCTCGAACAGTTTTCTTCCTAAAAGGATAGGGAAGTCCCCTTGTAGGTGTTACTTTGTTGGATGTTTATTTTCCATCTGATTGGCTATTCCGAGATTACGGCGAAACGACAGCCTCAAACGTTTTACCCAAAAGCAGCAAAGCTTTCCAAACACAACCGACGACAGAGTGTGGAAAGCAAAACAACCGGACAGCTTCTTGGGAATGAGTGACTCTGGCTGATGGATATGGGTATGGTGAAATAGTGAAAACACTGACTGGGATAAGCGGCCATAGTGTTTTTTTAAGTCAGGTGGCATGTTTTTGCAATGTTTAATCCATTTTTTCCATCCAGCGTACTCCGTTAGTGTGTATGCGTGTGTGCGTGTTTGGTTTTCGTTCCATAAAATGTGTGTTGTTTCGAAGAAAAAGTATAGAAAACACGATTTAGGGGTGCTGAAAATAGAGCCATCAGCTCTGCAGTAGCTCTTGAACTGGAAGACACGAACTGAACGAAAACTCAGCCTTGAAAGTTCGAATGGAGTGAACCAAGCTGACTACATTGAAATTCCCCTTGCAGGAGCTTTCATATTTAACCCCTGAAGATGCCGAAAATCACTTTCCCTTGTTCATCAACAGCCGTTAGGCGCAGGAAAGGTTTTGGCCTTTGGTGGGCCATTTGTTAGCAGAGTTAGCCTGGCAACGCTCGAGTTTCCTCGAATTGTAAGAAGGAGAAAAAGGTTTCAGTTAAACTGAGTGCAAGTTGTTTCGGATTTGAGCACGTAAAACAACATGCTTCCAGCGATCCGGACTATCAAGCCATGCCTCGAACTGTCGATCGGTTCATCCATGGAACAATACGTGCTGATGGACGAGCTGCGCTAATCAAATAGTCAAGTGATACGATTGAGCTCTTTCGCACACATCGATGAACACAGACGAATTTTATTCTGAAACTTTGCTCTCGGCAGACAAAAACAAATCCCCTTCCTAAAAGTACAATTATAATCAACCTCATTACCAATCCTACTCGCGTCCGAATTCCAAAAGGTTTCACATCGGATGTTTTTCTTTTTAATGTTTCCCGATTCTGAAAGTTGTTTTTCGGCTTTAGCATGGAATCCCTCCATTTCACTGTGCAAGGTAATGGTTTAAATGAGAAGAGCCTGCAGCTGGTAGTTTACTGTGTTCAACGCTTCTCAGGCCGAAACTCGTCCCCACCTGCAGGGCTGCTGACTTTTGCATGGCAAAGAAAGGGTAAATATGGGAGATTTGTGGAACAAATTAAATGGTTGGTCCTTTTTTATCGCTTCCGCATTATATTATACACCCGATGGCTACAGTGGACTGGTTTGGAGCGCATTGTTATATGTTTGTCATTTTAAGAACCTGAATGAAAAAGGATTATGGCACACGATGAAGCCTTTACCTGAATGGGGTAGTTTGAATAAAAGCGGAGAAGACCGCTTCCGGTTGATTATAGAAGTTTCACTATGCTTATCCTGTGACATAAGATTCCAGGTATGCGGACGTTTGAAGAAGGGACAGCTTAATGTATATAGTTCATGGTGTAATGATGTGAATAAACAATACTCTTTAGTAGTATAAGTTCATGATAAAATATGGTATAAACATTTATCATATGATTCAGGTTTCAGGACATATTCAAATCACTCTAAGTAATTAATTCATTCGGAAGCAACTGCAATGCAGACTGCACATAACACATAATTAATTGCCATTTGTGCCGAAAGATCTAACAGAGCATATGTCTTTTCGTCAACTACGATAGCGCTTAATGCGTAATAGGTACGTTGAAATTTAATCAATCCTAATTCCAACCTTTGATACAATTACGCATCCCAACCGAACCTAGCTATAGGAACGGACGCTGTAATCATGCGGTCGTTTGCGACACACGCACACAGCCGAGCCATTAATTTTAATTGCATTCCGTTTGGCACTTTGAGCAAATAGCTCAGGCTCCAAATGTCTATCATTAAATCAATCCTGTAACTTGCTGCGTAAGATGAGACGATGAAAATTTGATCATAAGCATTTTAGAGCGGTACTTTTGCAAAGATTACATTAGGCGAAGTTTGTGTTTTGCTCAGCTTCTTAATTTATGTGAAATAGTTTAAATTTATATCCTTTTAAATTTTAGAAACTATAATAAGTAATATTTTACTAATTGTTTCGTTCTGAACTATACTACATTTGAACTTTATTGCAGCAAAACAAATGTGATTTGACATTTTTTTGTTCGATCAATAGATTGATTAATGGCGTATAACGACCATAGCTTCTGAACTATGACAGACAAATTGGTTGATAAGGAACTTATTTTCAAACTTCTCTTTGAGAGTTAGCACTGTAATCCTGTTGATAATAGTGATAATTTTCGTCAACATCAAAAGTTTATGACACAGCTTAGAGTGTTACCGCTGACACAACAGCAACAGCAAGGCGCAGAAGATTCATCATTGCTGGAACCACCATAACCTCTGCTTAATTTATATGAACAGGTGTGTCCGCCGCAGGGAATTTCCATACGCAATAGTTAACCTTCATTGTTTCGGTCAAAATTACGGTAGTGTCCGCATCGAGATAAGCAAACATCGTATCCTAGCTCCACCCAGGCTGGGAAATGTTATTCACTGGTAATGATCATTTGAAGGATCCCTTATCCTTTTCCTCTTAATTACTGCCGGTGTCGTTTGAAAACCTTACTGAAGACATAATGAGAGGGGAAGAAATTCATGCAGTGAATTGTGACTCTGGAACAATTCTGCCACCGTCTCCGATTCGAATCAAAGACAAACGAGCAGGTGAGATGGGTGGTTATAAATTTTCATAGAAATGACGTGACATTCAACTCACCGGAAAATGGTGCCACAGAACTGTGCTGCCAGATGTGGATCTCCTGCCAGCGCAGCAAACCGAATTTCAACCCAAAAGCCCTGTGCGTCATGTGATGGGATCGTTTTTGGTGGTCCCAAAAGTGCTCGTATTTTATGGTTAAACGATTCCAGATTCAATACCAGGAGGTACGCAGGGAAGCATCGTTAAGATGAATGTTGGGAGAGGGTTGATTAATTATGTTATGGAAATCTACAAAATATGTTTTAATTTCTCAAACGTCAACGTCAAACACAGCAGAGTGCCTCGGGCGCACAGACGTTAGAAATACGGTGCAAGCGGTGCTCTGCTACAGATTGCAGTACCGTGTTGGGAATGAATGGGGTTGTCTGTGGTCGGTTGAACCAGGCCGATTAGAGCAATGAGCTTGACGGGGTGGTTTGCGTTCTCATAATTCTTGAGGATTTATTCGAGCTAGTGTTTTTGTGGTCCAAATGCTGGAGGAAATACTTGACATGTACAGTACGTGTATTTGACAGTGAAATTTGACTGTACAGTATGAGAAAATAGTTTATGTTCTATGAAAACGGTAGCTGTTTTCATAGTAGCTGTTTTAATCCGAGATAAGTTATTCACTTGGAATCAACATTTAATGTCAGTATTCAAGTAAATGCTAACGTCGTTTTTCACATATCATCGGTATAATTGAAAGTTTATTAGTAATATGTTTTGTGGTCTTATTCCATATTTATTAGCATGCACTGTTTATTTATCATTATAGCAGGTGGATGAGATAATTTTTCATATCAGACACGATTTATTTGCTCCATCGTGCATGTTTTACCTGCTCGATACATGTGTGCTAACATTCGGTTTACACTCGCGCACTCCAGTTCGTTAGCAGTGAAATATGAGCAAAAGGAATCACTCATCCTGTCACGCTTCGTGCGCCTCCATGACACATTCGTATCGATCGTTACTCGAGGTGGTTCTTTAGATGCGATGAGTCAAGCATATTATAAATGATGCAATTTAACAAATGAAAACCAGCCCCTGATGGCAACCTTTACCCAATTTGCCTCTTTTGTGCTTGAATGAGGTAAATGGGAAAGAATAATAACACAGAAGGAATAAACGAGAGATAGCTGACAACCCTTCGAGCAAAAAGACTCCAAGCTATCGATCGAAATTTAATTGTTTCGATCAATCATTTGAAGTGGAGCTTCTCAATACTAGATCCAGGCAGCACAAGGACATTCGGCAGCTGACGAGTGTCTTGGAGGATGACATCCACGCAAGAAGCATGCAAAAGTGTTTGTGCCACACATTTTTTTGTACATTGTCTGCCCAACTATGTTTAAAAACAATAATTTCTTTTCTGAAGATTTCAAAAAGGACAAAAAGATTATCATGAGAATAATATTAGAATTGTTTCATGCAATCATTTGATATTATCACAGTGAAGTGAAAGAAACAATTTAGATGGGAACACAATTCCTAAAGTCAGACTGAGACGCAACTAACTTCCGATCGACAAAACGAATGACACAATCACCGAGAGCAAGCCAGAGAAAAGTTAAAAAGTTGCTTCCCTTTAGCCTCTTTATGCAAATGGCAAAAACTGTGCACCATCTGACCTTCCAGGACCTAGAATAAAAGATGGAAATTTAATTCAGAAATCAATCACCAATATTGTTTTTATCGAAATCCGACTCCGGTGAAGACGTTTGCTGCAGATGGAACAAGCTCGAGCTTGCCAGAATGCATGAAACTCCTCAGTGAAGCTTCATCGTTATGAAAAGTGGCCAGGGAAGGTGTTGCAAAGTTTGTGGAGTTTTTTTCCTTACTGGTTAGGAAAAGTTGGGCTTATATACGGCGTAATTGGACGCAATGGCACGGGAAACAGTTGAAATAACAAAGACAAATCAAACCGTACAAACTTGCCAGGGGAGGGTAATGAGGATGAATTTTTATCGCTAGCCGGCCAGTATGATCTTTGCAATCTCTCCCCTCCTTCACTCTTGAGGCAGGGCCTTTAGGGCTTGGATAAGGAACAATTTATTTCTGTTCGATTTTCCGCTATCACACGATTGATTATCTACCGCAAAACAGAGTCGGGGATAAAATGGGGATCGATTTGCAGTGACGCAGTTGCAGCAGCAGCAGCGATATTTCAATTTCACGCTTCCTCTCGCTTGCTCCATTACCATTTGCACATTGACTCGGGCCTTTGGGCAGTAAATATTGAGGAAGATAAAGTAAACGGAATGGCAAACCGGAAAAAGGACCATCCAGCTTGGATGATCGTCCTGGCTTCCTGGTTTGTCACGGCAGGAAATTGAAAACAATTTGTTGGGACGAATTTTGGACACCGAATTCGCTTTCAACCGGACGAAAGAGCGAATGGATAACAAGCAAAAGTCTATTATGAGTGTCAATACTTCTGGAAAACTGGCCGGCCTGTCGATTTCCCGAGAGTAGCAGTAAAAATTTGCGTTTTTTGGCGGGGGTAAGCATGACGATGATTGATTTTTGTTATTATTTTGATTAACTTAATTTGCCGTTGAGCAGCATTGCGTTTCTTCTCGGTGGAGAGTGTGTTTTATTCGATGTGTATTTTGATTTGTGAACAAAATGATGGAACTTTATGTCAACTCGGGTGCAAAACATTATTTTGAATTATGATAAGAAAATCATTTGGCAAAGCTAAATCATCATCCTCGAGTAGGCATGGGAAAGTTGGTGTTGTGTTGTGTACACGCTACAGGAGCAAGAAGCTTCGTTGAGGAAACAAGAGTGAACTGATACGCAAATGGAACACTGCACTGTGAAATTCGAGTTTGAATTTCAAACAATCTGGAAAAGAACAACACACTCTTGGTGCTATTGGTACAGTATTTTATGATGTCAAATTTACATAGCAACCAAAGGTTATCCCTGATGTATATAATGAATCTGAATAATTGTATGATTTTTTACGTGCCAATTAGTGCAGAGCTAGTATTGCTTTGCACTGGTTCTCGGTGTAAACTTTCTGTTATTTTCACGAAAACAAATCTAGCCCAAGTGACTGCTGATTTTTTTTCACAAGCATTCACTCGAGTGGACGAGAACGTTGGTTTTAAAACTCAAAAGTACAAAAACTTGGTCCTTCACTGTGAATACTTCGTGTTTGGCTGTATACTGTAAAATGAATACATAATAATTTGCTCTCAACTAACGGCAGTGACTAGCGTGGAAGCTTTTGACTAAACCAAACTGACACAAAAATGGGAAAAATTATACTCTGTCACCAATCGAAGTAAGCTTGGGACACACGAATATGACTGGAGACCATTTTGGAGGATCTTTTTGAATCTCGGTCCGTTGTAGGCTTCACTGGTGTTGTGAGATGGATGGAAAGAGCGTTTTTGGTGGGAGAAATTAATTGGGCCGTTTTTTTATGTTTAGCTTTCAGTGGTGGAAGTTAGAGCACGCTGAGAGAGTGGCTAGAGAAGAAAAATACCATTTATACATTATGCCAATGAACCATGACGAAAACAAACTGCTTTGCTCAATGGTTTGAATATCGTTGAACCATTTTTGGGGAGAGTATTAAGCCGTGGTTGTTGCTTTGATGCTCATTAGCAGCAAGGTATGTGGGGCATTTTTTAGCATCGTTTCCTTTTTTGAATGGTAAATTGGCTGTTTTGTTCCTGCTGTCTTTTGATTTCAATTTGCTTGCGATACTTATCGTTTGATTTGAAGAAGCTTTCATGGAGAAAATGTGGTACAATCAATTTGATATTAAATGTGAATTTTTCATTCCATGAACTGAACGTTGTCGCACAAAGCAAAATCTACACTACAAAGCAAAATCTACACTACATTAAACTAATTTAAGAAAACCTTTCTTGATATTCAATAGAGATAAAATTTAAGTAACTATCATACCATATAGTTTGCAGTCCTCGTTGGTTAACACCACGGAATAACAGGAAACATCAGAACATCATTTTGTAGGACGCTCATTCAATAACCCTGTGTAACTTTGACTCGTGATTGATCACAAGACAGACGAAAGGCTGTCGAACCTGCTATTCAGGCAATATGAATTGTTTCTTTTATATGAAATTTTATGTTCTCGTTTTATTCTTATTTCACATTTGCGTTCTTTCCTACTTCATAACGCATGTAGTAAGATTCCCTCAGAGGAATATATCTTTAAAATGTTTAGTGTATATTAATATCAGTTGAAGGAGAATTGTAATTTTTATAAATGCCAAGCGCTTTGTTCGAAGGCAAAGAAAACTTTTCGCCAAACGTACTTATTTGAACGATTTTTCACACCAATAAATTTGTATCAGATATTTAGGCTAAATCGGTTATTATTATCATAGATACAAAACTGTGAACCAGAGAGATGATACTAAGGCAACCAAAGCACTTTATTCCGATTGGCAGCAATTACTAAAATCGTTTCCTATCTCAAACACATGTAACTGCTTGACAACGTACCAACAACCAACCAGTCAGCTCAAATGCCAAGCATCATCCGGATCATAACGGCTATACATCGAATGGTTTTATCACGTGTACGGCGAAGCAGTCTGATTTCCTGCCCCAAAGCGCCAAATGCTCTCCCAACTGGACGCTAATTGATTTCTCCGAATGTGATTACATACTACGATTTACAGCACATGGTTCACTCCTGTCTTCAGATCTTGTTCCTTGCGTCCCGTTCATAGGGTTGTAGGGAAAGTGTATTAACGCTCATGGTGATGATACGCCACTGATAAGAAACAAACGAATGGTAAAGCTAATTGAATAATAAATAGCATTAAAGGGGGAGCAAAAAGGCTTTCGAACGCACGGGGACTGCACTAATGAACGCAATCGAGCGACATAATTCAGTATAATGACATAGACTGATGTACTACAAAGCGGTTGTGGAGGACAAGGCTGGTGAGAGTGTGGCTGTTTCGTTTTTATTGTTCGAGAAGCTTTATTTCTTTTACTGTTTAACCTGAAAGTGATTATTTTTCTGCGCACAGAAGTACTTTTCCCCTTTTTTGCCTCCTATATTCGGGTTTCATGGAAATCAGCAAGAGCTTCCGCCAGCCCAGCAGGTGGAACGATAGATTGCGTACGTAGCGGAAATTAATGCCACCATCCAACCCACCAACTTTGCGCGAACTGTTGTCGCTTGGTCGTTGCGCGTTACTTCCTCTCGCTGAGGTAAGTACATTTTCTCCCCAGGTGATCTCCATCTCCGGCTTGGCGCATCCGAGAGTAGGGGTAGCCAGTGGAAATGCTGCGTTCAACCCGAGTAGGCCGATGTTCGTGAAGCGTCTAGTCAAGGCAACGCCAAACTGGAAACGAAATTAGATAAAACAACAATCTTCTTTGGTTGCTGCCACTGGTGCTTTCGGTGGCAGCGAAGCGAACGTTGCGTTCCGCGTGCACCTCGGCTTGCCATTTCTTGAGGCTGTTTGGTGTGTACACTTGGTGACAGACCGAGTAGCGCGCAGTTTACTGATGTTGACAAGGAGCAGTTCAAGGTTTTGCTTTTGTCCGCTTGCAGTAGCTGACAGAGGCAAAGATAATTACATGCGTTGGTAAACTCGGTTAGTGTTGGTGTATCTTGAGTTGTGGGTTTACTGCATCAACTGTGTGGCTCAAAAGTAAATATATTAAATCAAATAATTGTTTGTAATGACTCTAGAACTGCTACCATGTTCAATATAATGGTTTCAATTAGAATATTATTTACGAATTATTGTACAAAAATTTATGAATTAAATCCCCATGGCCATGAATTGCATTTTAACCAATTGGGCTTATATTGTAACCAAAATCATTCTCTCCTCTTCTGGTACCCAATATCCCACTGAGTAGACAGATGCAAGGCACGTGGCACATTTGAGCGCACCGGTAATTCAATATCATCGCTAGAGATTGCTCGGAAGAAATCGAACGATGACTTCAGTCATCATTCAGTCGTTCATTTTGTTTCTTTTCCGCACAAGGGAAAAATTTTTTTTTTCACATTCTGTAGTATTAGTGTGTCGCACTGGCAACGTAGAATGTGGCATTTTCAAAGGAGGGCGGCATCCCAGTCAGTAGGAATCACGTGAAAGTAAGGGCATTTGCTTAGAGCTACCCTTAGAATAAACACACGCTGTGAAATTATTACGCTTGCTTTGCTTAGGAGTATCTTTTGGAGGCTATTTAATGACAGAAGCGTGTAACCTATCCTGTGCTAGTCTGTGTAACATGAAGGAAATAAAGTTGAAGTTCAACTTATCTTGTTTGATCTACGCATAAAAGGTATTGGAGTAGGCGAATATGGTCCGACTTGATATTGAACTTTAGCTGCAGGGTAATATTTGGACATACATAAGCTCTTTACGCTTCTGAACGTTTACAATCACTCTGAGCCAATATTTGATGAGTAATCGATCATCGACGGTAGGCGGTCCAGCGGAAATATAATCAGTGGTCAATAAGTAATGACTCGGTTTGTTTCAGGATAGTGGGAGCAGGACTGGAAAATAAATCAAATCAACAAACACATAATACAAAGCGTTGTTTTCAGTTTTCAAGAGAATTTAGTTAATATCTTATTAGGATGGATAACAAGGTTTGACTTGTACATAACTCTCAAGAGTAAGTCATACGATTTTATGATATTTTATCGTCATATCCGCAGATCCTAACTCTTATAATTAAACAGTCATTGAATGTATGTTAATGCCATATCATTCTCAAACCTTTACATGAAACAATGAATTTGCTTCGACAGTCGGACAGTAAACACAATAATCGTAATAGATCCTGTTTGATACCGACATTAGTTGTATCGACTCACGCTCTGAGCACTTCGCTGCACAATATCGCTGGCTGCTGACCATCAATCAGTTCAAATATTCTGCCCGCCTTTGCTGGGATGTTTTTTAAATATTTGATCAAAACCCCTTGGCTGCACGTGCACAATCCGAGAGTTGATGCGTTTGTTAGCAAAGTACCTGCAAAGTTGGATTAATAATTTCATCAGCAATCATTTATGCATCGTAAGAACCAAATATCCGCTGCGCGATGTCGGCGGTTAAGTGCTTTATCTGCAAACTGGTTGAACATCTCCACGGTATTGATAATCAAACCCAGTGCGGTATAGGCGGATTGTTGTAAAAAGGTACGGCGTTTGGGTTTGTGTCCCTTCTGTGACAAATTCTGGCTTCCGTATGTGTTGTAGTTGGTGTGTGAGCTATTTACACTCCACTAAGAACGAGCGAAGCAATCAAACGCAACACCCCACGCCCTGTTGGTAGTCAAACTCAGCCCAGTCCAGGGTGTATGCATATGGCATGATGGTTCATTTACATCTTACTCATTGACGAGAACGGCACCGAGACGAGTCGTCCTGATGCGCTGCACGTCGTTGTGACTTTATGACCCAAAAGGTACGTACAGTGAAAAGGAGGACGATCAGCGCTGGGTTGATTGTCGATGTCGTTGAAGCGGCGGCATGTTTGTTTGTGCTGGTTCTGTTTATACTTTACGACTCATGATGATGGCCAGCCACCGTCAGTCGAGATCGTAAAAATGGAGGAAGCGATCCACGAGCTGGGTGGCGATAACATTGACAGTGCTGCTCTTGTAAACGATTATTGACGAAAAGAGCCAAAAAATTTAAGTATTCCTAAAGTGGGATAACTTTTTGGTGGTAAGAGAACTTGAATTTTACAGTAAGCTTTCCGAAAACCGATGTTTGTTTTCTATGAGAATCTTTTTCATGAAATGATTTCGAATTTGGTGGACTCTTACAATAAAAACGCAATGAGTTGTTCTTCCCGTGTACTTAACACAACATCCTAACTTGCAACAAACCGGTTAAGAACCAAACTTTCTTAATATTCCAACCAAGTCGCAAAACCGACGAAAAACGAGACCATCTTAAAACTTCGCCCATTATCGCTCCATACGACAGGATGTGCGTCGTTGCGTTTCAGCATTACGAGAGCAAATCGAACATTCCAAAGGTTTTTTGTGCTTGTGTACAGCATCGTCAACGAAAACTCACCCACACGTAGACAGGCAGAGGAACACAAAGCGATGGTTCTTCCGGTTGTTTTATTACCAGTTGCCAGTTTTGTGTGTTTAATTTCCTTTTTTCGTTGTACGTGTACGGAGTGTAGCATTCTAAACCAACTTCTTCGAGCACACATACAAACACACATTCACGACATCGATACAAATATGAACGAAAAGCAAACAAACAAACACAACTACAAACTTACTTCATTGCTATTCGGAAACGTGCAATGAAAAGGCCAAATTGTTTGCCCTCCAGTTCTACTTCTATGCTTTACTTCCGCTGTAAACACAGACCCAGTACAGGTCCAAAAGTTGTACCATGCATGGGCACTTTTGCGCAAACTTATCTGCGCCACAGAACGCGTACATCTTGTTGATTTTATGGCATGCATTACACAGACGCCAAACCGTACCTGAAATGGTCACTGGATGACTTATGTAGGTAACAGTTTGTGCCCGCTTTGATAAAGACTTTACACACATGGCAAGTGTTGGTGGTCTGTGTGGGTTTTCGGGAATAGCACAACGGTTTGCACTTTATGAGGGAATGGTTTTGTAGCGTTAAAAATTGCATAAAATCATCGTCGGTTTGGTTCGCAATGTTTAATGCTAACTCAGTGGGACTTGGGTGGGATGAGATCGACAGAGACAACAGAGAGCTTTTCATGCGGGGTCAGTCACGTGCGTATAGTTTTGCCAGTACAAACGTATAAAGCTGCATCATGGCGTCAACAGAGCGTTTTAACCGTCGGATACCATCGGAACAACGCTCACTCGACGGGGTGGTCTGTGTTGCTGCTGGGCACAGTTTACACAGTGTTGGTGTTGCAGTGAAGCTGGGATAAAGTTATAGGATAGGCATTATGCCCTCTTCCCCCGCTCCGAGTCGTGTCCCATGAGTTGTTGTGGTGGAAAATATCGCTCATCGGATCACAGAAGCAGCATAATCTAGCGCTACCCGTTCCCTTCGGCTGACATAATGTGATGTTGAGCTTGCGCTAATAATAGGATCTTTTGCTGATGGCAAAATGTTGGTAGTGGTGTGCATTCAAGTTAATAATGCTGTTTGTGGGTTTTTTTTATGTCACCGTCACTAATTTTATGATACGAACGGTTGATAGAGGCAAACGAGCTCGGTACATGTTTGCGGCATGTGTGGGGTGTGATAAGAAACTTCGGTCGAAACTATCGATAATTAGATTGGAAAAGTTGGCCGTAGGCTACTGTTACATGCTACCGATCTAATCTGATTCATGACATGTGTACATAATTGAGTCATGTTTTTCATGCTATGTAATCTTATCACAGTGCTGGCAATAAAGTGTATCAATTTCATATGAAATAGTTCTTGAAAAGTAAGTTTAACATTTACTCTAAGCTTAAAAACTGAAAGAAACAACCAAAATAACACTCGATATGAGAACACTTATCACTTAAAACTTATGAAACTCAAAAGAAACAAACAAAAAATTTTTTCATTTCTGTTCCATTTTTTTGCGTTATAGGTTTGTAACAATAACATCGAAAAATGAAAAACAAACAGAGTGCCATGCTGTTATTCAAAATTGCTCTTCTTTCCTTCCAGTAAACAGCACAATGTGTGAAAGACAAGGAAAGAATGAGATGGAAAGAGTGAAAAAAGAGAACAGCTCAGAAGAGCATTAACCTTTCCGGAAACGTAAACAAACGTGTTTTGTCTCGCTTGTGGCGCGTAAGTTTTACTTTAGTTTGTTGTTAGTGGGAAAAAATTAGCCAGGAAGTGAGTTCCACCTTGAACGAAAGACACGCACGCGCATGTTTTTGAGTGACTGATAGTAAAAAGGAGATATACCTCTCAAATAATCAAGCTTCTTCCGGCTCTCAAAATAAGCTTTTGGTCGGGAAAATGAAGCAGTGACACGGTCACACTACAACAAGCAGGGAGGGTTTTGTAGAGCACGTGTTATGGCATTATGACCAATATTGTCATGATCTGAAACCGTTGTGCACGGTTTAAGCGATAGTGATCCGTCTTGACATGCTGTCAGTTTCGAATAAAAAGGAATGCGCAGCTCGCGCTGCGCATGATTTAGCGTCCAAGCTCCAACTAAACACATCGTGTTTGTTTAATATATTTGAAAGAACATAACACACGGAAATGTTACGCCATTATGCTAGACGTCCTCATTGTTAATATCTCTGCAACGAAAGGATTCGGCAATCGGCTGAAAGGGTGCTGGCATCATTGTTCACCGGAAGTTGGAAGGCGATTATCTCATAATTTGATTGACTTCTTTCGGTTGTATATATTAGGAAGTGCGAGTGTGTGTGAGCATAATGAGAAGTATTACAGGGAGACGTTTTGATTGTCGGAGCGAGGGTTTGTACCCTCAGAGATGTTAGAAAACAGAGATGTTACGGTAATTGTATTAGACAGGTAACACTGTTCACATGTGACAATTTAATCAAGCCGTACAGTGCAGGCCTAATTTTGTTTCTGTTGGCGTTCTTGGTAGTTGACGGTGTGTAGATAAGGTTATCATACCAATAAGTGTGCTTGAATGCATTCATAGTTTTATATTATCATTAAGGCTGAAATTTTGTTTAACAAAAAAGTAAAAATCAGATTACACGTTAACTTTGGGATTTGCTTTTAAATAAATAAAAAACCTATAATTCTTGAAAATTAATTCAGCATTAATTGTATTTCTTACACTTCCCATAAAATTGTTGTCACAGAATAACACTTTACCGAAAGAGAATGAGCTATTAATAAATCTTTTATGGCAAATGCGATTGGCAATGCCTGTGGTAGTAGTTGTGATTAAACCTATCCGAATTAAAGCATCCATTCGGGATCTGGGATTTTGTTCTTGTACCCATCGCTTCGTCTCTGATCGATAAGGTAGGGGGTCTTGTTTTTTTTATTGTGACCAGCGTACATGTCACAAGTGCACATCGCGGTTGGTGTTGCTTTAATTGACAATTTGTGGTTAGCAGCAGAAAATACAGCCATATAAAGGCAAAACCGCATGCTAGTGAGGTTGTGCATTAATAAGTAGCAATTTTCATAAAGTGACATTCCTTTGGAAAGCGTTGTTCGTTTGCAGTTTTGTGTGTAGCATTTAAAAGTAAATTATTTTGCAAAAAATATAACAACAACCATGCATCTCCATGTGAAATAAAAAGTATTTAAGGCAAAGTACTGGGCGTCTCCATCACAAATTCGTAGTACGCGTTATCAAACTAAACTACTCTACAATCTATTAAGAATGTAACTTAATTGCGTTTACGTATTGAACTGAGATATAGAATCATGTTCAAAGTCGACTGATAATTTGTTGCACATGAGATAGAAGCAACTTCCGTTAAAACAAAATCCTCGCGACCATTGCGGCTCTTGCATTTTACACCCGAGTGTATTAACGAGCTTTCGTGTTCACAATTTTATTTAGTTTTTGAATCGCGTTGCGTTTGATATAAACCATCGTTTTTATTCAAAGCAAATTCCGCCAGTTCGTGAAGCCCTTCGTTGTGATATTTTGAGTTTAAAGTGCAGTAAAAATTGTTCAGGTTTTAAGGTGACCGTTTGGCGTACGCGTCAGTATATTCCGACTCCTTTAACGACAATGTTTGACAATTTTGTTCTTAGCCTAACGGACCTAAATTTAATACGTCGACAATTCAAAACGCAACACTAACGCTTCACCCAGTGAAAATACGTACACAATATGCTGGATGAACGTAGCCCTAGCTGTCAAGACGCAACAATAACAAAAATCGTAAACACCGCCTATCACGCTACTATTTATCAAAGTGTATTGAACGATAATATACCACGAATTGTTTTTGCAAATGTTCTTAGAATGAGAATATGATTTTTTTTTTCACTCTGAAGAAAAACACAACTCAAAAAGCTAGAGAAACTTCAAGGCATATTTTGAGCGACGAATAACTGTGCTTGTCATCTTCGTTTCTTGGTTTTCTAGAACCACCAGAACGGTGTTCACTTCGGCGATCCCGCGCGAGTGTTTATGGCAAGGGACAGTTTCAACAAGTGCCGGTATAACAAAAGCGAGATATATTGGGATGGTGGAACATTCCAGTCAGGCGGTAAAAATGACTGGCTGGGAAAAATCAACAAAAACAACGCGGTCTTGAGCACCAGTGATTAAACCTACTGAAGCAATTCATATTATGTTGTTTTTTGTTTGTATTTGCTTCGGTCCATTATTTCGATAGACCATAAATAAGGTTTTATAAGTATGGCATAAAATTTCTCGGTCCTTTCTTACTTCCCTTGACTCGATCAAGAGGTGGAATTTGGCTGCGTCTTAGCGAAGGGTACGTGTTTATATTTATCGGTCAATACCGTTGATCTATCGCTCCTTGTATCATCACAGCTTTGGGGACACATTTTTTCTCATGAAAACACGTTGTGATGGGAGAGCTAGCGAATGCATTTTTTTAATGACGGAATGATCTTTATTGTTATAATCGATTTTAAAAGAAACCTGAGATCAACTTCTGAATAGAAAAAGCGTGGCAATGAATCAATTTCATCCATCATTGAAAATAGGGTCTTTGAGAGGTTTTAAAGTTGTGTTGTATTACATTTTACCATCTCATGTTTTGAGTTTTTTGTCAAATGGGAACACCGATTCTCGGACTTTCCTTCCTGAGCTGTAGCTTTGCTTTATCGACGCATCCTTTAACCCTTGCCAGTGGAATGAACCCGCTTTGATTTTGTGTGAAACCAATCCCTCGTGCTTGTTGACAGCAATGTCGTGACGCGAATGAACAGCAACCAAACAAAAAAGAAACTCAAAACTTCTCAAGTGCTCAAGCGTCGTGTTCGGTTAATGGCGCAGAAGGTAATATGGCAGTCTTTTTTTGTTGGCTGAACATTTTTGCCGTGAGACACCGGATCCGCCCGATCGATTTAGGGTAAGAATTTCAATTTCTCCTCCCAACATCACCGCAATGTCTCGACATAATAAGCAATGCGTCTCTCCACTCTATGCCACTGCTACTTTACTGTACTGTATGAGTTTGCGACTGCTTCGCATCGAAAACCGCTTTGGTTTGGTATGGCAATTTAGCTTCAGCCGCGAAACCTCACGTCGCTCAAATTACACCGCAGAATGGTTTTGATAGTGTGGTTTCCCGAGATTGTATGTGTTCTTTTTTGTGTCTTCCCTTTCGCAATGGATATCGATTGAACGGTACGTGTGACTCGTTACGTACCTGTAACAGCTTCAACCAACATGAAGTGCTGCAAGTGAGATAAGAACAAGCGTTCTGAAGATGTTGAACATTGAATATTATGGTCACTTTTATGGAGAGAAAAACTGTAGAGATGCACTGTGGAAATGAATAAGTTTCGCATAAAAGAGTACTACCAAGGCGATTATCGTGAAGACTTCTTGAAGTGGCAATTCACACTCCCACGGCCATTCGCCAGCTTCTCTGAAGCTCTTCGCAAAAAAGCTGTTTGCAACCGGTTCATGATCCAATCCGATTGAGTTTTTAAATCGGATCCCGCGCGGTAATTAAACAGGATCGCTTATCTGATTATCGTCCGCATTGACACTCCCGGTTCGGTAACGGCATTGGAAACCGTGAGACTTCTGCCAGGGGGAAAGCTTTTCGTTCGGTGAGCATCAATTTCGAGAATTGGCTTCCTCGCCGGCGTGTGGTAAACAAAAAACTGGTAATGAAACAAAAAACTGGCCCAAACGAAGCAATTCGTCGTGTAACAGCTGAGACCGATTTATTCATTTGGTAATGTTACTATAATTATACTTGGAGTGGGCAACTTTTTCTGAATTGTTCTATCCTCAGTTGAAACTCGGCTGTACTGTCAAACAATGCGTCTTGGGTAAGTAAAAAAAACGAAAAAGCCAGCAATACGCAATACCAAAAACGATGAAGTGCTGCTTTAAGCAAGCAAATGGAATAAACTAAATTAACTTCAACAAAAAGATGCTCAGGTGCAAAACTAACACAGCAATCATAACGCAAAATAAGGATCATTAAACGTTGAACCATTTACGTTTCTTACGTTTTTTCCAGCAAAGGAATGTTACATCGGTATGGCCAAGCTGACTTTGCGACTCGGTTGTAGGCTAACGACATGGAAGTAAAAGCAGTTTTTTAAATATAAAAGGCATACAATGTACCTGTTGTAAGAAAAATAAAGTTAAATGATCTTTTGAAAATATAAAAAAAAGCTTTTGTGCAAATAGAACGTTCAAACTTGCAATGGAATGTCACAAGAATTCAAAAGTATGTTTACTTTTAGAACCTTAATAGACTCTGTTTAAGCTGCGTGTAACACCTATTTACAAAAGGATACACATGGATCGCCCGTTTCAATGAAATAGTTAATCAGAAGAAAGATGAAGAAATGAAAAAAAAATTACATCATACCCTATTATTTAGAAAACATTGTGAAATATATTAAAAGATAGTTGAACAACAGCATGTATAATTCTTTCAGATGTGAGAGAAAGAAAGAAAGAGAGCCAAAAGCAAAGTACTCTGAAGATTGATGAGATTGGTATAATCGGCTTTGGTGATGACGCACAGGATAATGCATTTGGCTGTAACTGAGTCAGCGTTTGGACTCGTTTGAGACGTTTGAATGATACGAAACCGAAGCAAAGTTGAAACCACCTTGTAACAAAGAGTGCAGATAGTATAAGGAATGTTTAACAAATTTAAAATGCACACTATCAGAGCTTTCTTTTCAAGACTGTTGTTGGTTTTCATATGTCAGCTCCAAGGAAAACAAAGGAATGTTACTTTTAAACTATTTAAGAGCTAGCTTTTTTACATTTCCCATGACTATTTTCTTCAAATGTTCTTATTCCGTTAAAAAAGAGAATAATATCTTTAGAACACGATCTGTTATATTTTATTAAATCATCTGTTCTCACAAGTAATATTATCATGTCTTTCTAACATTGAACCATATAACATATTTTGCTTGTAGTTCAAAAAAGAATGTTTTATACGAATAACCAACATGATTGTTTAAACAAAAAAAAAATGAATGTAACAAGAAAGAAATATTTCGTAACATATTTGTTATGAATTTGAAAAAATAATCAGCTTTTTTTCTAAATCTATACTAAAGCGATTAACAATAAGAACTATTGCTATCCAAAGTCACATGGTAAGGGTACAAAACTGACTTCATTCTATGTATGCATGTATGAGTGCTTATACCTGAAAACTTCTGTGCACATCATGTTGAACGACCGTCGTCTATATGGCTCGTCACGATAAAGTATCGAAACATTGGGAAGCAAAAGTTTCCGTCTTACTCACTTCCATCCATCAGCTGACGTGGTAGAACCACCCTCTGGACAAGGGTGTTGGTATGTTTGGAAATGGATAGAAAAACGAAGAATGTTTACAAACAAAAAAAGACGAGTGCGAGCTTGGTGTGACTTGCCGGTGACATTTAAATTATCGCAAGGATTTGTAAAGTTTCCTCCCGATGGATGAAATCAATGTCAACTCTTTGCTTTATCTGGTGCGTATGACTATGCTCATGAAATTCGTTGTTTTTAATACGTTTCATAAAAAAGAGCGTGAAATCCATACGCATGGAGAATAATTGGAAATCGTATCAGTGAACGTAGGTATTTGAGCAGAATCAATTCGGTTGGTATGTGGGAAAATGGTGTTGGCATAGTAATTTCGTAATGCTATGGATTTCAAAATATTTCACTAAACCAAATTTGTTAACAAAAAGCGCATAGATTGATACCAGAAAAAAAGTATTGTTAAAATATTCCCCATTGTGCTCGTCGTTGTTCATGACGCATACACACAACTGAATGAGCTTTACAAATGCAATTATTCGCACGATCAACTAAAAAACTATTTTTTAGTTTTTCCAGCACATTGTGTGTTTGGTTGCAACTTACACTAAACATTGTTTACAAATTCCAAACGACAACCCATTATATAATTTTCTTCACATCTTTCACCAAAAAGAATTTCCGGTATATTGTGTTCACCAAACAAGTTCGACGACACCATACAAAATGATTATAACTTTTTTTTTCAAACATTTATCAAACTGGAATATGCAAAGTTAAAACAGTCAGTTGTGGTGAATTTCAAAGTAATCTATAGAAACACGCCACTCTAAATGTGTTTACAAAATAGCTCCAAAATAGCGCAAAGTGCACACAGATGAAAGTGTGTAATATGTTTGGTCCCGTGACGATACAGAAACGGGGAATGGATTTTGTGTTTTGGGTAGCGCAAGGTAGGTGGCTTGGGATGCTGCTTTGTGTGTGATAAATTGACACTAATACTTGGTGGTTGAGGATACTGGGTTGACTGTCGGAGAGTAAGTTCTTTGTTCAGTACATCGCACACATCTGCATCTTAATTTTTCCGAGGACAATTTTCCATTGTTACTGTCTATTTTGAAAACTTCCAGGAAATAGGATCCATTTGTGAGATATGTGAGATATGTACCTTCTTTTTCCTAGAACCGCAACAGAACAAGCTATTCTGCCATTACATTATCCACAACAGCAGACCGTGTGCCACAAGGAGGCATGTTAATTTTCGAGAGCACTGGGTAAGAATAAAGTTGTTTTCCGTGGTGACGCAACAAAATGGGAACAATTTACATAAGACTAGCGTTTCTAGTGCTAACGAAATAAGTGGGACGTTTTTCTGGTGTATTTTCGGCTGTGGTTGAAAGAAAGGTGTCAAATTTATGAAAGTGGTTCCTAGCAAAGCCCAAGTGTGGGCACCTTATGGTGAAGAGCAAAAGAATTGTGCCTTCTCATGCAGCTGGTTTAAGTTGAAGTGCCTTCATAAAAGCAATACCAAGAGATTTTCATATATTCATATTCATATTCATATTCATATTTATTTGTCTACCTTTTGTTACACAAATGCTTAAATAATACTTATTACCTATGTTCCTAACCTAACAAAAATCATCAAAAATTTGAGAAAAAAAAATTTTTTTAGAAAATTAGAATCTAAAATTTAAAAATTAAAAATTAAAAATTAAAAATTAAGGCAGCACGGGATTATGGAGGGTTCTGATGCGGGATCGGAAAGAGGATAAGGGAAGGTTGAAATCAAACATAGAATATACACAGTTAAATCGACGAATCGCACGAAGAAGGGGGTCATTACGGCCCACTGCAGTTCGGCGGGAAGGGATCACTAGGGGAGGGCGGTTTCGAAGAACACGGTTAGGGGCGTAGAAAGGGATAGAAGAAAGAAGGGAAGGAGAATCAATATTACCAAGGAGTAATGCGGCAATAAAGGAGGATTGGGCATGGGAACGGCGGTTTTCCAATAGTTCCAGGCCAAGCTGCCGACACCTGTCCTCGTAAGGAGGTATGGGGGAGGACAATCTACCCAGGATTTTACATATAGCAAACCTGGTGAACGATCGCTGCACCCGCTCGATACGTTCCACGTGGGTTCGAGCTGTAGGGGACCAGACTACTGAGCAGTACTCCAAAATCGATCTGACCAGAGAGCAGAACAGAGTCTTCAGGCACATTGGGTCGGAGAAATCGCACGCAATTTTCTTTAGGAGACCCAATGTTTTTCGCGCCTGATTGACAACTGAGTCAATGTGGTGGCTGAAGGTGAGGCCTCTGTCAAGCAAGATACCGAGGTCTTTTACGACACAAACACGATTGACTTGTACAGAATTTAGGACGTACGAGTAAGTGATTGGAGACTGCGAACGACTAAACGAAATGACGTTACACTTATCAGGACATAATGTGAGGGAATTACTAGAACACCAAGACGAAAAACGATCAAGAATATTTTGTAGGGAAATGCAATCTCTAGGAGACGAAACTGGGAGAAAGATTTTGAGGTCGTCTGCGTAGCAGAGGAAACACTCAGGAGGGAGGGTGGTACGGACATCATTAATAAAAATTATGAACAGCAAAGGACTTAGAACACTACCTTGCGGTACGCCTGCACTACATGAAAAGGGAGTCGAAAACATATAATTAAATTTAACACTATAGGAACGATCACATAGAAAAGAACGTAACCAAGATACAAAAAGATTATTGACGTCAAGTTGTGAAATTTTATTTAGAAGTAAGGAATGAGGAATACGATCAAATGCAGATTTGAAGTCAGTATAAATAGTATCAACTTGTTTAACTGACTCTAACTGGGATGATACGAAAGAGGTGAATGAAGATGTTTTCAATAGGAAAAAGCTATGTGGGTAAGTTGTTTACATGAGATTATTCATAAGAAAGCATTGAAGTCCAACTAGTGGATAATTCATGTGTGGCAATTGCAATGCTTTTCCTACAAATGTCTTTAAAACGGTGAGTGCTACATAAAGTAAAAATATCTTAAGTTACGGATAATGGTTTAACAAAACGTTACTCATAAAATGATATGGTTGCCACGCTGATAACATCTTTTTTCTCGTTTTTCACATAAAGCCCTATTTATATGGACAAAGACGCTTTTGTTACTGCCGGAGTTTAAGGAACTGCATCCTTTGCGGCGTATTCTCCCATTTGCCCGAACAAATTCTCTATGGTAAAGTTTTAAAAAGTTGCTAGGTTTAATAGCTATTCCACCTCATGGTAACCTTTTTTTGATCGTGTGTTTGTGTATGTGCAGGAGTAAATGAAAACACTTCAGAGGAAAAAGTTGGGATATCCTTTTAAATGCCATTACGCGCATATTCGTGCATCCATGCGGACGTGTACCGACGAGATAGCGTTGTAAAAGAAAAGCACTTTCACATCTTCACACAAGTATCCGAACTAATTAGAATCTGATTTATGTGACACCGCGGGCAAAGGGAAAGGTTTCTCCACTTTCTATTTTGATGCACGCAAGGCACGTAATTGACGAAACGACGAGACAACTTCACAAAACGGTACTTTTTCTCGATTTGTAAGGGAAATAATGCCGGAAATATAGGGTAGACTACGCACGTTGTTGAAAGTTTAATGAAGATGAGGTATACTTGTTGTTCATGCATGGCTTTCAGACGAGTTTTGGCCTTAGAATCATGTCCTAGGGTTTATTTAAAGTCTATGCCTTAACTGCAAAGTGTTGAAAAGTTGTTGTGTAAATGTGCGGAAGAGACAGTTTTATAGATTAATTTTCCCTCGCTCTTCGTACTTCAATGAATGCACAAAAATGATATTTAAAATAGCTTAACAAACTTTGAAATGGCAGCCTCGATATTATGAAAACTAGGTTGAAAGGATAAAATGTGTAGCCTTTTTGAACTTGAAATGCTCTTACTTCGTCATTTTGCCGAAACCCTCTCCCAATTGTTCATGCAGTCCACAAACTGTTAAGGTCCTTGTACAACTTTGCTGAATGAGGGAACATTTCACCTATTCACTTCATGATAGGATTGCAGCTACTGTGTTCTTCCATCAAAAGTCCACGAGAATAAACTAATGGGTAGAGTCGTGTAGTGCGTTCAGGCGGAAAAGGGCTAGCAAAGGCTGGTGATGTGTCACACAGCCCAGTTGATAATAATATATTTCAAAAACCGAAACATATAATTTACCTTTTGAGAAGATGGGACGAGAAAAGTTAACCCGAAATAGAGTGTACTGTTGAATAAATAATGTGTAACTATTACGTGCTCTTTCGAGCAATTCGATTGTACCCAACGCTTTGTTCCCCCGTGACGTCATTACATTACAGTGCAGCGAAATAGTTTAGTTCGGGTTTCTGTGCCGTGCATAGTTTTTCTGGGCATAAAAGCAATTCAAAAGACCATTTGATGAACAGATAAGGCTATAATAGTTTGAAACAAGCAATGCGCTGAATGCTGTATGTCAAAAAAAGCCATGAACAATGTTATCCTAATCCTAGAAACAAACCAGTTAAAGTGACATTATTCTATTAAATTTATAACAAATTTATTCAGCATCTTGTTCAGTGTTCCATACATTATTCATGTTTTGTCGAGTGTTTGAGATTCGTGCCAGAAAGACAAATAGTCGTTGTTTTTTACCAGTTTATATGCTGTACTTTTTTTATTTTTATTTGCTTCCTTTTCGTAGCCAGGTTGGGTGTTAGAAATTATGTTCCCCTGGTATGTTTTTTGAGTTTCACCTTCCGCCGGAGCTGCATTATTCAAATAGCTACAATTGTTACATTGGATGCATTGAAGGAAATTGAAGATTGAAATTTATTCCACAGCTGATCCTTTTTTAACCCGCTTTCGGTGCAATTCTCTAACTGCTTTTGTTATCACACAACAGTCTATCTCTATTAGTACCATTGTGGTGTTTTTATTTCTGATATTTGGTTTTTATAGCAAGATAATTCATAAAGTAAACGTTGTAAAGGCAATTCGTTTTCACGATTTTTATTTTTAATACATTACATTCAAGACAATTAAAGAGATAACAAAAATATCTTTGTGAACTACTTTATTATTTAAGATTGTAAAACATTCGGGAGGTGTTAGCAATCTGTAAAAAGCACAATCCTCTGTTCTAGTAGGATTATTAATGTCCGTCATGCATCAGACCATGGTCCTAAGCGACCATGATCCGGCAATTACAGCAACTTTAAATTGTATGATGGAGCTCTACGGAGTGATGTACTCTCTTCCTTTGCAGGTGGTTTTGTTGTCTCGTATGACTCTAATCGTTCTACAGGAGCAGTGAATTTGCACATTTTCTGCATACAGTGCTGATTCTGGTGTTGAAAGGTGAATATGTTATGGAGCAAGGTGTGCGTATGTGTGTGTGTGGGTGTTTGTCCGGAAGCTGGAAGTTACCTTTACGTAAGCTAAATGCACACATTCATGTTAAAGCTCACTCGTTCATCACTATGCTTGCATTAACTTGGTAATAAAATATGCACGGTTGAACACACCTTAAATCGAACAAAAGAACGAGCGTTTGTTATAGTTTTAAAATATTTTACCTATACTTTATCTCCACCGGCTACAAGTGTAGAGTGGCCTAGGAAACGTCATGCAATTTACTTGAGTAGGAATGCAAATAGTGCACTCCGTAATTCCATTCCCCAACTATGTCATCCACAAAGTTGTCCACAAAGTAATCAGTGCAACGGGTACGAAAACAGAATCCTCCCCTGCTGCACAGCTGCTTATTGACCACAAATCCTCAACAATAACGAGCACCTGCCACTAGCTGATACTCCTACTACTACATCAACTTGGTGCAATCGATTTGAGGAACACATTTTCAATGTTTTGGAAGGATAGACTCAATCGAAATCGACATTGAAGTTGTTTGATTGGGTAAAGGACTAGAGGAATGGATGGTTCAGACGAAGAGAAGAAAGGAGTGTAGTGAACGAGATACACTCACACCCGAATGGCATCGGACAGCTGCCAGGAAACGCAAACAAAGCTTACCAAACCCAGCTGACCATGGTGTATTGCGGTAAGAACGATTCGAAGCAAATAGTTTCTTTTCAGTCGCTGTTTGTGCGGGTTAGTCTGAGTTTGTGCGTGCTGAAAAGATAGTGGAAGTGTTTGGAAGCGTAAAACGAAACGAAGAACCTCTGCAATCGAAACAGGTCAGTGGGAAATGAAGATTGGTGTGAATGAATTTCTCGGCTTGCGTCCATCGGAGGCCGTACTTTAGCGAAAAAGCAATCTGTGCTCTGCCGTTGGGAGATTCTTTTTTCGCAGCATTATTTTTCCTGCCCACTTATTCGCTTGGGGCTTTGTGATTTACAAGCCCCAATGGAATTGACCGAAAGAAGCCAACACTGTGCCAAGGAAGTGGATATTGAACGTCGGTATCGGCAGGTAGAAATGTTAGAGCTTTTGATAATATGGCACCGTTTTCGCCGATCTCCTGGGAGCTAATAGACGTCGTGTTGAGCTGTCCGAAAGATCAGACACCGTTTCTCGTACATAATGCACTTCTTAAATCTGACCGTGCTTGTAACTCCCGGTTATTACAAGGAGAAGTCAAATGGTGCAGTATGAACTAGTTAACCGCGAAATTGGAGCACGCGTTGCGATTGGAATGTATTTAGTCAGGAGAAAATCGACCTGCTCCAAATAAAAGAACGCTAACTAGTATACTGGGTTGAGATTCTTTTACTAATAAAACACTTTAAGCACTCTCGAAAGTAAATTTAAGGTATGTTTTTTGTATGTCCTGACACTGGCTGTAGACGTTGTGTCCTAGACGGAACCTTGAAGATTCTTCCAACCATAAATGACGCTAATCATGAGACACACAGACACACTCATACAAACAACCATTTGATCCATCGTTGTTGTCGTTCTATGCTCTAAGCTATTGGAGAAAGATGAATGGCCTCAGATTGGTGTGTGGCGCGGTTCTGATGACAGCGGCATGCCTCACAATTTCGGCCAATTCATGCTCGGTTTGAAGCAACACGAGCGAGAAAAGGTATTTCACAACGAAAATATTCCTTTACAGAAAAAGATCAGAAAAATCCTAATTTCAACATTAAACCAAGAGAAAAGCGAGAGAGATTAAGAGCTGCAAGATATGTTGTTTAATAGAGACGACACTGGGTGCAAAGTGGAAATGTTTTTTAGGGAGACTGCTCAAGCAACATGTAGACTTCGCAATGAGCCTTCTGAAGCATGCTCTTTTTTGGAGTGTGTTATATTTATTTTTAATGCTTGTGGTTTTCTTATTTTGCTGACCAGCTGAATGAAGAATTGCAGGGCAGGAAAACGAGAAAAAGGACATCTGGCGTAGGCCGCTTCGTGGTTGACGTGACAGGAGTGAAATTATTTTGGACAGTTGGCGGAATAAATTGGCCGTTCTCGCATTTTGTTGCCGGATTGTGTCCGTGAGCTGGTAGAGCTGGAATGGATTGCTTTTGTGTGTCAAGATTTTTTTTATAGTATTATTTTTGATACAATAGCCTGATGTGTTGTTTATGAGACTGACAGGCAGCTCTTAAAGGGGATATTTAGCGTTGATTATTTGCTGTTAGGGATTCTGGAGGCTAGTTGCTCTAATGTATCACGGAAATATACCACCACTGCAATACATTAATCTCCATTTAAGCACCAAAAGGATATTTCAGGTTGCACTACATTTGGACACCATCCAGCATTATCGTTAATTGCGCGTGTGATACATAATTTGAATCTGGCTTGTTCTACAGACACCGTACACTGCGGGCGATAATGGTTGGTTGAAAATCGAACCATGTTAAACAGTGTCAGACATTGCTGCCTAACATTTGCTTAAACTTTACTGAGTATTATAGATTCTTTGTTTGTTTTTGCATAGTTATTCCATACTATTTAACTAAATCAAATCAAATCAAATCGACGTTTCGGGAAAATGAAGTGTCGTGTACATGAAAGTGATTTTACTATTTTGTTTCATTCTGCTATCCCTGTTTGAACGATCAAAAAGTAAAGTACTTTTCGATGCTCTTGAAACGTTGAGTATAAAATGTGATCATAACATAGCATTACAAATCGCTGCTTGATAAACGAACGAAATCCATCATAAAGTATTTGATAAAGTCCAAATGATGTTTTTTTTTAAAGCAAAAGATCTTTTTCGTTGAAGTGTGCTTGTTTGAATGGAAAATCGGGTGATTTCCCATAAACACAAGTTAATTGTTTCATTTAACGTTTGGTAAAATAGTTTTATTTAGCTCACCTTGCGTGGAACACGACTCAAATACTTCGCACTATTGCCAACGCTAGTGGAAAAACTGCATCAAAAATCTTACATGATTGTGGTCTTAGCTTCAGCAAACTGATGCTGATTGGGTTTACCACTACTAGGCCAATATTGTTTGGTGTATTGTGCTCCCGGTAAAAGGCACATCGAGAACATTGCCTTCCGTAGTTCGTTGAAAGAGTAAAAGAACGTGTTGTGCATTAAAATCAAAGTTCGCTTACGATGGTCGAGCTTCCTGCACTTGTGGTGTCGATGCTTGAAGCTCAATGGACAAGATTGATGTAGTTTAGAGTTCATTTTGGTTTCAACAAAACCTCATTATCCAGACACCTCAAGCAGAGTAAAATTTCCATTCAAACTTTCTTAATTCAAATTGTAAAAATTACCTCCACTTTGAAACTTTCCATCTCAACCTGGAAGGTGCTCCCATAGTTCCGCAAGACAGACCAACTTTCGGGGTACCAAAATTGACCAGCAATTCAAAGAAAACCCCAAAATGAGGCTCTCACATGGAAGCTCACACGAGAGGAATAATATTACCAGCCAGATCTGAATCGCTAGGCTCGTCTTCCAAAGGCAAAAATGGACTGTCTGTTCGATGAACTCAAGCGAGCTTAGGCTGGACATGTGCATACTGGTAAGACTGGTCCAAGAATACCATTCCAGCCCAGCATCATGAGTGACTTTAGCTTTTTCAGCAAAATTATACACATCGCTGTGTACATGCTGTGAATATCGAATGCGTTTGTGCTAGGTGCGTGTGGTCGAGGTCAAACAGAAAGCCGGACGGATGAAATCTCATTCATAAGGCAGGTGGAATGAACGAGGTGGCTACGAAATGAAATCAGGGCCGGAAGATGAGCCAAACTGATAGTTTGAAGGAGTGGAATGTCGGTGCATTATAAGAGATGGAAGGACAGCCGGTGATGAGCGCCCGTTTGTCCTTGAAACCAGTTATTCTTTGATTAAGAATCGTGTTGATTTTTCATTTAAATTAAAGTTATCCATTTTGAGGAATAAATTATAGACGATAAAAGTACTTCAGGGGTGATGATGATTTTAATTTGTTATTTGCCGAAAAGCTCAACCGTTCTGATTTGCTTTGAATGCTCTTCTCAAAATTCATGAGATAGAAAGGAATGGAGCAAAACGTGAGTGCTTATTAAAGCTGAACTGAGTTAGAGCATTTCCATAAAACTTGGAATGCTTTGGACGGAATTAAGGGCCCAGGTTTTCAACCTGACTTATGGTTATCGACATGTTCATCAACATATTTCGAAGAAGTGATTCCAACCAGACTGGAATGCTGCTCAACTTTTACTGCCAGTAATCAGTAGTCGCATAATGTTTGCTTCTTTATCGACAGGCCGGGATATTGTTGGTGAATAATTCACGTTCTCAAAATAATTCATACCCACGAGAGGTGGAGGCATATTTTATCTACCCAAATACATCACACATGATTTGTTGAGGTGCTTCAACCGACCGACACGTCCTCCTGAGACCACATCAAGATAGACTTTATCGCTTACCTATGATTCAGTGATTTTTCGATAAACTTCCTGCCAAGTGCCCAGGCTGGTCGGGATGGTTGATGGCGATGCTCTGTGTGAAGGGTAAATTATGCAGTGCATGTGTGTGGGGGAATAAGCTCATTAAAGCTGATTTGTAGCCGAATCGCTTTTCTACCGCTTGGATCGATGGGCAATTACTACGCACTGTTGCATACACCTGGAGAAAAAACAGGAAATATGTGGGAGCTGAAATCTATACAATAAAAAGAAGATGAGAAAAAGTAGAAATGTTTCTTAACCCCGCTCAACACTTCCCCGTTATCGTTTTTTGTTTGAGTTTAGTAGGCTACAGTGTTTAAATTTAAGCTTAAGGAACCACATGCCTAAGAAAAAGATGGTTTATGAGCATAAATAAATATTTATAACATGTACATCAATGATTATTATTTCTCAATGAACAGGTCATTAAATAAAGAAACTAGTTTTAGGATATACCTCCTTTTGTCAAAAAAGACTGGTAAATCCATGATAAATATCACAATCTTTTGCTGCCGGGAAGTCTATCAATGAATGACCTCCAGCAATTTAGAAACACATAAACATTATTAATTGACCGATGGAAGCAAGCCATTCATTAAATCCTCTATTTCTCAACCACTCTGTACTGCTTCTATGTGGTAGCCAGCGTTCAGGAAGTGGACATTAGTTTGGCAGACGACTGCCTACCAGTTGGTTGCAATAGATGCCATTATCGAACACCCAAACTATTCGATACTAATGCTAGTGCAATGGTTCGAAAGGGTCGTTGGAGCTATGACAAATGATAAAGTATGTAGCTACATTAGTGCTTAGGTCACTAAGCAGTTCAAGCTGTCAGTTGTTTTTAAATGATTTTCTAAGACGTTTTCTTGCACATGCTATTGCGTTTAGAATTTCGGGGCATGTTTTTTTATCTTGTTCAGCGACTTCGAAAACTATCAAAAAAAGTTATGGTCTTCCGTTTTGCAGAACAAACAAGGAAATACTGGGAAGGAAGCGAATTTGGAGATTCATATGTTTAATCTCACTATTTCGGATAATTTATTTTCCGCGTTTCGGTGTAACTTTCAAACCTTTAATATTTACCAGCAGTTATTCGTTGTGCAGCAAAATTGGAAGAGAGAGTTTATTCGCGACATACACTGTTCTTTATAAACTACTCGATCGAGCCAAACACTCGAAATTGAACGAAGAATGTTCGTGTTTCGTTAAGCACGATATGAAGTGACAGGGCTGTGCCTGAACACCATATTTTCCACAAGAAACCAGAAAGCCAACAACATGTTTTTGAAACTTTCCATGGATCTGTCTACTGCATGGGTCTGTTTACTCAAAGCTTATAAGTCCCAACAACAGCGGGTTGTCAAGGTGAACTGCTTTCCCAGATTTCCCATTTTCCTTCAGGCGAATAGAGCAGCAGTGTTGTGTTTGCTTTTCTTTCGGATCTGCTCGTGTGTTGAGTTGCTTCTTCTTTTTGCAATTCCATCGATAACACTATGGCAACAAAAAAGAAACATACACACACGATCGATTCACTTGAGCAGCTATTAAGCTGATCCATATTGTTTGGAGTGGCAAGGGTGTAACCGTATAGTGTTAGCTAGTTAACGACATAAATCATTTTCGAAACCATTCAAAAGGCTCCCCTATTGTGGCTGAACGCTAACAGCTGCCACAATCGATGGGACGACTTTGACGTGTTGGTAAACACGCTTCAAGACATCGACACTCTATCTGTGTGGAGCGCAATGGCAAACGTTCTGTGAAGAGATTTATCATTAAACGGCCTATGGCTGGCAAAGGTCAATTATCTAAGTGCTGCACCGCTAGATTTAGGATCCCAGCGAGCACATTTGCTCATACCGAAGCCTTTGGCCCATAGTGTTGTGGAAATCATCATCGTTGGCTAATAGTGGGTCGGTTTATTCTGAATCCGTAAGCTAAGTGTTCGAGAGGCACTCGTGTGGTGATTGAAAAGATATTTACTTTAGACGCAATGGTTTGGCTTTAAGCCTAACAAGGAATTGTGTGTCGATTGTGACGAGTTACTTGCTCAACTATCAGCAGCATTGAACTACATCACTTTCCATCAAACGACACCGAAAGCTAATCATAAAATAAGAAATATAGACTCATAGTTGCCCTACCCTTTATAAACTTCCTATTTGATTACATTTTAGCATTATTCATGAAGAAAATTGACACACAAGTGAATGGTTTATGTGTCTGAGGGGGAAATCCGTTTAAAATGATATAACGCAACTCAAACGAATCTCACGATCATTTTCCGTTGATATGATGTGTCTCACGGGTAGTCAATATTGACACGCTCGAAACCGCTTTAGACGACCGTGTTGCTGTTGAAACCGTAGCTTTTGTCCCGTAGCAGACATCTTCAGTGAGAAATAAAAAGAAAACCGGGTCTTTGATGTTTTTGGTGAATGTTGTGTCACCGACAGCCTTGATTGGGTCATAAAAGCTCGGAAATTTCAATTCAATGTCATTGTTACTGGAAATTTAAAAAACTTTCATTCTATTTTTGAGTATCTTTTTCTTTTAGAGTGTGTTTAAAAAGAACGGAATCTTCAATTCTACCTAAGCCGCAGGGCCAAAGACTACTGTGAACGCCAACCAAGTTTGATGCTACTTACTATAGGGCACCTAGGGCACTGTATGTGTGTGATTCTATATGCAAGTGAGCAAAACTTGTGCTTGCTCCATCCCAGTGCATGTTTGCAGTGACGACGTATGGAAGCCAAAATCGATGAGCGGACTGAGCAACCGGAACTGGAGCATATGCAATCAGATACCGTCATGATCGTTTTCCGTTTCTTCGGGTGCAGTTTGCGGTTTGCGGAGCCATTTGTAGCTGTAACCCGGCACTCAACAGGAGAGTCAAAATGGCAGGAAATGAAACAGGAAAAGAAAAGTTCAGGCAGACTCTTTAACAAAACATTTCATCCAGCTTCCTTGTCACTCCTCAAACTGAAAGGATCGGAAACAAGTTTAGAATCGGAATGGAAAGCACGAACCTTCAATCGATTTTCAGAAAGAAGTTTTGCATGTGTATGTATCTGTGGTTTCAGTTTGTTAGTGTATTGCAAAAGAGCAAGCTCACAAACATTTCTTACCAATTGAGAAAGAGATTGTGTAACTTTCGAGTGGTTGTGATATTTCTTGAAATGATTTCCAAAATTGTATCAAATTATTTTGCGTTTCAATCAAAGACACAAAAGATGTTCCAAATGTTTTTATACAAAGCAAATATATTTGTTATAAACTCAAAACAAATATGTCTGTCGAATCCTCTTTTTCGGTCATCTTTTCAACATTCGTCTCTTAATTCCGTTCTTCTTTCACGAGACGAATTTCCCTCCCATTGTTTGCTCGTTAATGGCTGATTGGTAATCCGGTGAGCGAGTAGGAGGCGAATGGAATATTTTCTATCTTGAGCCGTGCCGTTGGGCCGGCTCTTGTTTGCATTCGGTGTTTGCATTGCGGTTGAGGCTGAGTAAAGGATTTGCAATTTTCTCTTTCATTAAGCACTCCTCGCACCAAGATTGGGTCTGTCCTGTCAAAAGCGTGGTCTCTATATCTTCTAGCGCCTTAGCACAGTCATATGTTCGGCTTAATAAAATGTTTGCTTTACGGCCGGTCGGTTGGAGCTTTTGTTCACTACCAAACGAGTATGTGATTGTTGCACTCCGGTTTAGAGCATATTCTTGCATATTCTTTTCACAGTTTATGACCATTTGTTTCGTGGCGAACAAAAAAGAAGCACACGATAATTCGCATGCAAATGAGAGTGCTTTATTATGCATCATTGAATCATTTCATAACGTGATTTGTTTATGTACAAAATTTGCTTTGCATAGTTTGAATGCTGTACACTCATGATGGGAGGATAATGTACACGCACATGTACATGACTTTATGATTTTTACAGTTATTCTGTTGATAAGCATGATTATTGGCATTGTTACAATTGAATGTAAAATTTATTGTTTCATTCGGTTTTATCTATACTTTCTAAACAAATGATTATTCCCCTTGTGCGAGTAAACTGATTATTTTTAACTGACTCAGCAACATGAGCCTTCCCGTCTGCTTTTCTATCATCTCATCGTCAGCTATTAACGAAAGCAACCGAATGGCCTTCAGCCGGATTGTTCTCGTTTCATTGCGAATAGTTTATGATGCGGTTATGACGACCATAATTATTGCAACATCAGCTGAATCGTAAAAAAGTCACAAACTTACTATCGAACCAATCCGATCTTTGGTATGGTTATGATCAGACAAATGTATAGCAACGCATTGTACTAGCAGGTCAAAGAAGTGGGTAGAAACGCCATAAAGAACTGGTCCAGTACTATTGAAGCGAAGGTAATTATGCGGGACATTCAAGTGTCAGCAAATCAAGCAGAAGTTACATTTTCCAAACAGCTTTGCTTCAGCTGCTTTACGCAGCAGAGGAGTAATTCGCATTCGGTTAGAGTTGTAAGAAAGGACGAAAACCTTGTGAGGTTGATGTCTTTTACCGAATGTCACTGTGCGAGTAATTACGCTTTGTTAAGAGCAAAAGTAAAGGAAAACTAGTCCTGGATTGGGAAATTCTCACCAAATTAAACAAGCTACAATACAGCAATTCAAAGCATAATGCTCACTGGAGTTTAGCGAAAAATCATTCGTACGTGGCATTATCAGCTAGAGCGCAATGTTCGGCAACTAAACCCATCTCCAGTTCAATCCAGCCCGTCGGAAGGTCAGCTTAATTTGCATCGATCTGAATTGCTTATCAGGTACACGTGTGCACAATTGCTGCTGCTCTGCCATCGGAGCATGATAATGTTGATCCTCCCTGACCGGTTTATTGCAGCTCCAAACACCCACAATGAAGAGGCCAGTGAGCACTTCTCGGAAGGTATGATTTGATTTGCTGGTATTGGTCCGTTTTTTTGAGCATCATATTTTAAACAACACCTTCAGACAAGAGTCAAAGCTTGAAGTGTATGGATATGGCTGCTAAATCTACCTTTAGTAGCGCGGTCTTGTGGAATGTCTGAGGAAGATGGGAATGAGTGGGAGGTATCGAGTTGATGAGGAAAACAACAAAAAAAACAAAATATCCCATCGCTCACAGCATGGCAGGGTTCTTTCCGCAAAGGGCAGAGTGCAGAGTGCAGAGTGGACGAGAAAATGCTTTTAAACAGTCCGACCCCCAGGGTGGGTGATAGCCAGGTGTGTGTTTGAAACCAGATTATTCAGTTACAGAAATGTGCCAATTTTGTGTTCTGTTTATTGTGGTGCCAGTCACCTGTAGCTTACTACCCTGCTGTGAGTTTGCATGGGGTTGTGGAAATGAGATGACTCTATGACTTTCGCAGCATGGAAGAGTGGTAGAATTTAAAAAAAAACGATTCTAACCATACAAGTCAGGCTTAATTCTGATTGATTATGGCTCAAGTGAGTTCCCAGAAAGAATGTAGCTCTTAATATATTAACATTTTGATTACAAGGACTTGCATTTTATTTTTGCATTGCGCATCCAACGTATATTTACGATTGGATCTTCTTGAACATGTTGATTTTGATTTAACATAAATAGTATCCTTTTGACGACGTTTTAAAATATGTGATAAACTCTATGAAGGATAAAATAAGGAGGTAACAAATCATTATATTTTTTCTTTTGTGTTGTAAAGTTTTACGAAAATTTAATTGACATAACAATGGAGAGCGGAAAACAAACTGATCGGGTTTTACTAATATACATTATATCATCAATTTAAAACAAATGTAATCAATGTGTGTCTGACAACGATAATAAATGTGTGTTTTGGTTCTATATATTCTGAGCATTCTGCTAAGAAAAACTATAATCGTCCAATGTACCTTCTAATTATTGTAAAGTCAACCATCCTTGTGTACTGGCGATAGCATGAGCTTGTTAAGTAGCTTCCTTACGCAGTAGCTTAAACATTTTAACGGTATATAAGCATGTCATCTTGTTGCATTCTGTATGACTACCTATAAACCCAGATCCACCGTGACAGTACGCTTATTCAATGAAGTATCACGTCTCATGAAAAGGTAATTTCAACTTAACAATTTAATAATTCAAGCTTGCCGCGATAGTGCCGGTAAGAAGATTGCGTGAAAATCGTATCATGTGTATATTAGTCATTCTCATTGTGTTTCTTGGTGACTAAATACACTCTAACCCATACTGGTCTATCATCAGTTGGGGCTTAGCACACAATCTCGAGGCATTTCAAAGAGATGATGTTGACGCGATATTACCAAATTTAATTAGCTACACTGCAATGAAAGCCGTTCTCAGGGTTGGTAGCGTATCGTTGCTTTGACGTTTCGTGCTCTGCATAGCATGGCCGGTAACGCCGATATACTATCGAATACTATCGAACTGCATGAGTCTACCAGCGAGAGAATTATTGTGTGGCACAGCAGTCCTCTGTTGGTTTCAAAGGTGGGTCGGAAAATCGGCTCCAAAGTTTCCCTGGTGTATGGTAAATACAGTTGATGGGTTACAATATTGTATTGTTGGCTTGACGTTTGATATTTTTCGGAGAATGTGATACATTTCATGTATTTTGCAAACTGATTAATCAATTTAAACACAGCCGTATTACCCTAAAACCTTCAATAATCAATGAAGTTGTCTGTGCCTTAGCCATCCACGTGCTGGTGTGACTTTGGCATTCGATGATTGTTTTTTTTACACAATTCCACACTATTTAGTCGTAGAATCTGCAATGGTTGTAAACTCCTCTTCCGCTACGTTCCACATAAATTCGTGGTTGGAAAATTGCTAGCCTACCCTTCACAGTTTCAATCGATTTTGACCATCACGGTGGTGTCGATGTGAAATTCAACGAAAATGAACTCCAGCTATGGGGGAATGTCAGTAGGTGGCAGCTTTACCTCAAAGCATTCTCTGTACATTCAATTGAGTTCGAGCGTAAATTAGTGGCTCTCAGTTAACTTTTCGGAAGTGTCGAAGCAAATGTTTGTATGCCTGAAGCATAGAAATTGACTGTTTCTCACTAATGAGTTTTGGGTGTGAATGTAAAATTCAATGACCACGGGTCACGCACAGGTAAAAAAGTGGTGTGTGTGTGGAGATTTCGCTTATGTATGCAACGGAGGTAGAACGAGTGAAATATAAATTCAACGGGAAACTATTTTTATGACACTGGCTCTGAGTGAAAAGAGGTTCTGTTTGGAAGGCCGCTATTGCCATCGATTGCGTTAATGGAACATGAACAATAGAATATTATCCATCACAGGGCTGCTACGGGGAATATTGCGCGAGCATGTGAGGTATAGTTAGGTTGGAACACTGCAAAAACGGTCACCTAGATTCGGGTTAGTTTTCGGGCTGCTCAACATTTTTCACTTCACTTTCACGCTCATGCATGATATTCTATTTCCTGCTCGAACGTTGAGCGAATGCTGTCAGTAGTGAGACAGATTTCGAAGGTGGGATTGTAGTGGGTTGTAGGTAGGTGGGTTGTAGTGTCGGTTTTGATAGGTGTTGCTTTCGTTTTAACGCGAAAACTTGTGATTACCAGTGAGTGGATTGGTTGTAATGAATGTGTGTTACGGGATTGAATGTTTGTGCTTTTTAAGCAGTTATTGACAGGGGAAAGGTACTTTATTATTAAGCGTGTTGCATTTTCCTTAGTGTTTTTTTGTTGTGTTGATTTGGTTTTTGTGTTTTGAGAAATATGTTGCTTGCATGGAAATTCGATCTTAGAGATTAAGTTGTGTTTATCGTCTTATTGTGTGCAAAATAAGTGTTAATTATGAATTGTACCAAAAAGATAGAAAACACATGGGAGCGTGTACACCATGAAATGAGGTACAAGCTCAAGAAGAGAGTTTTATTATTACAAAGTATCGATCGACAGGGTTATTGAACTACCTTAATATAAATGATGTTTTTGAAGAAAACAGACTGACTATTGTTTTAAGCATAATGCTGTGAATATTTGTGCGTGATGTTGGCAAAATTCGATCCCGAAATCCAAATTACTTCCCTGTTCAACCACACTCATCACACTGATACCGTTACGCTTTCGCTAATGAGTGCTTCCGAAAGCTCCGAAAGCGCCGATAATCAAAACAACCCGCGTGGCAGTGAGCGGCAGAAGTGGCGTAATTGTTCTAAATACGATTCCGTTTTCTAGCCCACATCATAAGCCGAGCCACAGCATTGCGAAGGTCAGAAGGTCAGCAAGTAAATCATTTCAATGATTCGTCAATGTCAATCAACGTCCTCTCGGTTGCGTCTCAAACGCTCTGGCATCCGCCATCAGCCGTTAGCGAAATTAGGCGGGGTATATTTTCCTAAGCGTTTGCCAGTATGCGTCACGTTTGCGTCACGAATGACCGCTCAGAGCCAGAAAGAACGTCCGAAGCAGTATAAGCTCGCGCTCGCATCAAAGCGGTCGGTCATTAGCAGAGCTCAGGCACATCAAAAAGGGATGATGATGGTGAGCGCTATCAATGGGCGCTTTTGAACGTAGCGTACGGTACACTTGATGAGCCGGGGTAGAGATCGGCCACCGAACTTTACAGGGCGGCTGTGCGTACGAAGCGAAATGCCGAAACGGAAACCATTACTTTCATTTGAATAATTTTGAATTCATCATTCATTGGAATGCAAAATTTGTTGGAAAATTGAAGTGGTTAATTTTGTGGACCGTACAGTGCCCGAGCAAAGACTTCTATGGAAGCTGGAGGGACCAATTTAAAAACATCAAAAAACACTTACTCTTTAATGGTGTATTCGTGCTTTCGTCTATTTGGACCGGGTTGAAGGCGTTTTAATTCGTGTGGAAAGTTTTTAGTGAAAGCATAGTTTGTGGAAATTATGCAAATCAGGGTAAGTTCCCTAAGTTGGGTATAGTTTTTATGTGAACGTAGGCAATTTGCTAGAGTTTGTTTTTATTCTAAACAAATCGTCGTTGGAGTTTGTTAAAGTTGTAATTATTTTGCAACGAAAAAAGGATAAAAAGCAACTAGAATGTGAAAGTTATTTTAGGCTCCAAACATCACCCAACAATATAAAATTCTACTCAACAAAAAATATGTACACTGTCCAGTCACAGTATAAGCCTCACATGAAGAGAACTTCCCATACGAGTTGAACAGTGAAAGAAAAAAACGAACCACATCACGCACAAACAAACAAGCCTCCGGTTGATTGTGTTCCAATTTAATGGCCCTGGCCTGCGAAGGATGGATCCGAGGTAAATGAAAATGACAGTAAGCGATAAGAACCAGACATGATTTTTCCCTGTTTCTCTGTGTTCGTTATTGTGCATGTTACGAGATGGAGGATATATGCGTGTATGTCTCCCAGTCTGATGCCCTCATTCTGATTGGAAGGGATGTTTTCGGAATAAAAATAATCGGTTGAATCGGCATGTGTTTTTTGCGGGGATTTTTATCATTCCCCAGGGTGGCAACAAAGTACTTAAACGATATTTGGATGCAAAGACGATGATTATAGGATTGTGTGCAGTATGCTTTCAACCTGCAACATATGAGTAGAAGAAGAACGCTTGGTTTATGTGTTCTTCTTCTTTTGGCACAACAACCGCTGCCGGTCAAGGCCTGCCAGTACCCACTAGTAAAGTGGGCTTGGCTTTCAGTGACTTATTGTTACCATAGCAGGATAGTCAGTCTTACGTATGGGGACACGGTCTATTCGAGGCTTGAACCCTGACGGGCATGTTGTTAAGTCGTTCGAGTTGACGACTGTACCACCAGACCGGCCCCAAATGTGTTTATGTGTTCTATTGAGCTAAAAAATGTAAAAGAGGTAATATTGCTGCACCTTGTCGCCTCATTCCTATCATTAAAGAACCTATTGTAGTACTGCATTTAATCGATGCTAGCAAAAGCTCGCCCGTAAACGCTTATCTCTGTCGCGAGAGCTTGCGATTTATTCACCGAGACTGAAGGTTAACGCGTATCTACGCCATTAACCTGACAACATTGTGCCGTGTAACAACGGTTTACTTCCGCCATTATTCCACTCTTTGGCTCTTACCTTTTCACATACGCAACATTCGCCCTAGCAGATGGTTAAATGGTTCGCACCGTTCGATTGTAACGGTTATCATTTGCAAACCTTTCACAGCTGCATCATGTATCAAACGAACTTTGTTCCACGTATAAACTGACACAAAAGGTGTAATTTAAATAAATAAAAAAGTGACCGCTTCATTTATGTTTACAGCCTTTGGGGTCAGCCCGTACGCAAATGAAACATGTTGGTGCTCGTGTGAGTGGGAAACCTGGGAAAAAGGCTTGGTTGAGGCTGAGAGAGGAACGCATCAAGCGATCATCAGCACATCAGCACATGTGTTACGTTTATTTGGTTTTCCAACACAATTACATTGCGGGCAATAGTGAGGTGAGGAAGGATGTTGTGCGTTAAAAAAATGTAGTTAATTTTTAAATCAATGTTTCGCTTCATGGTGCTTGATTGAGGTGCTTGTTTTTATTTGCTTTTAGTCAGGGGAAAGTAATGTAATGTTTTATGCCCGAGGCGTATTCATACCGGGTTCAATTGTGTAGAAACGACTCTTATATATGACTATAGCAAAGTGAGCGTTTAAAGGCAGTTATGCGAATTGACACATGAAAGAGAAGGGAATTCCTAAAGGGATTTAAGAATGTAGCGCCCGGTTCAAACTAACCAAGAAACAAGTACGAAGCATATGCTAAGCTATGCATATTTGCATGGTCAATTGTTGTTTGCATGGTTGATATCTGATTGACTCTGATAATTTATTTAATGTCATTTATTTATTTATTTATTTTTATCTTATTAATTGCTCGGCCACGTTGGGTTACAGCAATAGTGCTTACTGACTATAGTATACAATTATTCACGAAGGAGTTGGAAGGAGTTTATGGTACGGAAAAGGAGCGAAGACGGGATCGGTAGACAGGATAGGATATGTTGAAATCGAACAGATCAGAAGTACTATTAAAAGACGACATAGCTCTTACAAAAGGCTCATTGCGAGCAAAACGTGTACGACATATAGGTAACTGGAGACGAAAACGATAACGTAAGGTGCGACAAGGTGCATACAAATGTAAGCGCGACAGAAGTGAAGGAGTATCAATCGTATTGAGCAATATGCCAGCGACGAAAGAAGCCTGAGCGACCGAGAGGCGGTGCTCCAACTTGGCAAGGCCTAATAGAGTGCATCTATCGTCATACGAAGGAAGCGGAATAGAGTGATGACCCAGCGACCTACGAAATACGATCCTTGTAAAACGTCTCTGGATCCTCTCAATCCTTTGGAGCAGAGATAGTTGAACAGGAGACCAGATGACACAGGCATATTCCAGTACGGAACGGACCCAACAACAATAAAGGGACTTAAGACAAAAAGGATCACGAATTTCAGTGGACATGCGACAAATATAACCAAGACTTTTGTTGGCCTTGTTGATGACATAGTCCGTGTGCTCCTTGAAAGAAAGACTCGGGTCAAAGAAGACGCCAAGATCCTTAGACAAGGACGCACGGGGAATAGGGGCATCACAGACACTATAAGCATGAGTTATACTTGTGGAAGATCGGAAGAAAGACAAGACAGAACATTTTTCAGGACACAGGACTAAACCGTTAGAAGCACACCATGTAGAGAATTTACAGAGCCAGGATTGAAGGACTAGACCAGGTATGTCAAACTGGCGGCCCGCGGGCCGCATGTGGCCCTCGTCAATGCTGAACGCGGCCCGCAAGTATATTTTGAGAATTGCTAAAATCACTCCAAACCAAAAAACTGTTATTACTATTTGTCGAAGTGTATTTAATTTTCCAGAGAAGAACTATCATTTAGATGGTATATTTATCGAATCTAACATGAATGTACCCATAACATCTCATAAACTTATTCTACACACTCGTACAAAACAATAGAGACCCTTAAGAAACATTGAATTGAATGCAAACTCAGTCGGTATTATGTTTCGATTAAATTCTGAATATTAGCATAGTATTGTGCACACTCGATTGCACATTCTATATGGAAAACTAGATTTGCGACTACCTTCTACCAACGAAAAAGTAATGAAAATAACTTGAAATAACTTGACACACACTTGGAAACTTCGCAACAACTAATGATGGATTGTCAGAATCGCATCCACGGCTCAAAACCATTTTCGATCTTAGCTATAACAACTTCGAATCCGGCCAAATCAAACCAACAGTTCCGTTCGGTGCCGTCCGAAGCCTATAGAGCCGTTTAAAGTCATTCGGAACCGTTGGAGTCATCGGTTGTCGCACAGAGCGGCTAATCTACAGTGAGAAATGGATCCGGTCGGTCCCACCGAATTTGACCATCTCAATGCCAAGTAAAGGATTCATTCGGCTCCGAATTTCTCCGATTTGCACGGCTCCAACCTTATAATGTTACATCATTGATGTTCGATTGGAGCCACTTCTGTTTTTTTGTCATAATCATGCCACCATCAATTTTAATAAAAATGATTGTAGCCAAGTTGGAATTTTGTGTACCCCACATTTTGCAAGACGAATTAATGTACTTTTGAACCTCCCCAAAGTCGTCAACTCGTACGACTTAACAACATGCCCGTCATGGGTTCAATCCCCATATAGACCGCGCTGCCATACGTAGGACTGACTATCCTGCTATGGGGGGGAATCAATTAGTCACTGAAAGCTAAACCCACAAGTGGGTACAGGCAGGCCTTGACCGACATCGGTTGTTGAGCCAAAGAAGAAGAAGAAGAAGAACCTCCCCAAAAATCTAAACCAAAATGATATGATTACGCTTAAGACTAAAGTATTTAGATGAAGAATTAAAATAATCGAAATGCCGAAGTCGTGCGATACATAGCTTATTAATAGATTAGCTCACACAGTCCATACCTCAATTCGCGAATCATCTCCCTTCAAGTGCAAAACAAGATTTGCCAATCTTTATGGGATCACACACCATGAATCTTCGTCAGATAAAATTATCGTAATTTAACAAAATTATTCGTAAAATATGGGTTCTTGTAATAAGAATTGGCTCCATACCACCATATACCACCATATATCGCTTCGAACTTGGAAATTAGCGAAAAATAATGTTTAAACACGTATTTTTTACAATTTTCCTCTTGATCTATCAAAAAATTGTATGCAAATATTTTTGTTATTCATCCAGCGGTGGATAGCTCGGATGGCTTGAAAAAGATTCGCAACAGGCTGGTAGACTTCCCCTACCTCAGTGAAAAAGTGTGGTTGAGTGATATTTTATGAGAAATTTCCTATTTTAATAATAAGAATGAAAACAACGCATGTGGCTTTAAAAGTACATTAAACATTTTTGTTAAATAAAAAAGTGCACAATAAAAAAAAACATAGCAAATTTGTAAATAAGAAACTATTCCAGATTTGAAGCGAGGATTACAAAAAGTCAATTTGTTTAACAATAATGATTTTAAACAGTATTTTATATGAATATTGAGATATATTTTTTATTCTCAACTTTGCGGCCCACGAATCACTGAAAATCTGTACTTGCGGCCCTCTTATGAATTGAGTTTGACACAGCTGGACTAGACAATCAGCTGTAGAAGATACAGGAAGAAAAATTTTAACGTCATCCGCATATAGCAAGAAGCCGTTAGGAGGAAGGATCGAAGTACAGTCATTGAGGAAGAGAATGAACAGTAAGGGACTAAGGACACTACCTTGAGGGACACCCGAAGAACTAAGAAAACATTCAGAGAAAGAGCCACAGATTTTAACTGCATATGAACGATTCTCAAGATAGGAGTTGAACCACGGCAATATAGAGCCACCGAAACCTAGTTTTCGAAGCTTAGCAACAAGTAATGATAGAGATATACTGTCAAATGCCGCTTTGAAATCGGTATAGATAGTGTCTACTTGCTTACCACTAGACAGATAGTGATATAGAGAAGACAAAAAACACATTAGGTTGGTGGACACTGAGCGATTGGGCATAAAGCCGTGTTGTTCCGCAGAAATATAATTTTTTACACAAGGCATTACAGATAAATGGACAATTGACTCGAGGATTTTAGAACACGCACAAATAATAGAAATGCCTCTGTAGTTTGATGCTAGTGTGCGGTCACCTTTCTTATAAATGGGAACAAGCCAAGCTAGTTTCCATTGACTAGGAAAAATCCCTACACTAAGCGAGCGAGAAAAAAGACGAGTGAGAATAGGAGTGGGGGTATTGCCACATTTTTTCAAAACACAGGCAGGGATGCCATCGGGGCCTGGTGAAAACGAAGTTTTAAGTTTGGATAAAGCGGATTTTACTAGGCTTTCACTTACAACGACTGAATTACATGATATCACATCAGAGGGCGTGTAAGACAAGCCTACGTCCAAAGGAACCTTAAAAGTACTAGGATCGACAAATACACTAGAGAAATGTTTGGCAAACAGGTTACATATATCAGGATTGGACGTAGCAGAGGACAGATCAAGAAACAGGGTGGATGGAAGGCTAGCAGAGCCTCGCCGAGAGTTCGCAAAACGAAAGAATGACCCAGGATCAATAGTGAAGCGCATTTGAAGACGCCTAACGTAGCGACGATACAAATGGCGATTAAGAAGACGATAAGCCTTAGCCGCATATTTATATACACAAAGATTGTGTAAAGTATTATTTAAACGGTAGGCGCGTTGAGCGCGGTTTTTGTCCGATTTTAATAGACGTAAAGCTCTGTTCGACCACTTAGGATTAGGAGCGGGTTTAAGGAGAGGACAGCAGGAAGGGAAGGCGGAAGTGATTACATTAGTAAACGCTGCTACAGCTTGATTTATGTCACAGTCAGCATCAATAAAGGACCAATCGGTATCGGCTAATATACGATGAATCTTTTGGTAGTCCAATTTCCTAAAATTGAACATACGAGCCGTAGGTATTCGTTGGGAGGATGCAGGGCGAGAGTGCGTAAGGAGCACGCTTGTCTCAAGAGCAGGATGATGATTGTCTAGCGCGACGAGTGGAACAGGTGAAGCTATGACGGGGGAGCAGCACTCCAAGAAGGCAGCATTGGCAAATAGAAGATCTAATTGTCTTCCGCGTATATTTTTTATGCCGGATAATTGCAGCAAACCGTTTACCGACATTCCATCAAGCAGAGAAACATTTTCACGAGATACACCAGTAGGAATGAACTGATTAACGCACGATGCCGACGGTTGCCAGGAGAGTGATGGTGAATTAAAATCACCAAGTAACACCATAAGATCATTTGGTTTAAGTTTGCCAGCAACGAAACTAACACTCTCATGTAAAACGTCAAGGACTACTTCGGAAGAACGCAAATCGGGTGGGATGTAAACGGCGCCGATATAGATTGCAAGGTTTTGAAGCTTAACAATTGTCCAAACAGACTCCAGCGAGTCGAACGGCAGTGATAAAGTTGACGTGTTCAGCACGGAAGAGCAGGCAATGAGTACACCACCACCACGGCAACGGTTACTGTTGAGAGAATTTCGGTCGCAGCGATAGATGACATACGCATCCTCCGAGATAAGAGAGGACGGAATTGAGCCATCGAGCCATGTTTCAGTTAACACCAACACATCCATATCAAGCTCAGATAGAGAGAGGCGTAACTCGTCTAGTTTTGTGCGCAATCCTCTTACGTTTTGATAGTAGATGTTTAGTCGATCTATCGAAGGAATGAGAGAGCGAGATGCGCTGGGAGTGCTCTCGCTGCAAGTTATTAACGGCGGAAGAGAGTCAGACGGATTGTGTGTATTAGATGCAGGGTTAGCTTCCATCAATTCGGGTAAAGTCGGTAGTTCATGAAAATCTTCAGCCGGATCAGCCGGTTTACGCTTGCTGAAAGTACTGCGTATAAGGCAAGCTCATAGGACCATGATCGGGCGAAATAGTGAAATCAGCGTTTCGCAGTTGTGTCGTGTGGTTGATAGAAGGTGGCGATGAATGATGATCCGATTCACGGGTAACAGGCGCAGAAGGTGCATGGGATGCTGTAGTAGTGGGTCGCCAAACATTGACGGAGCGGGGATTAAGGTCGATGAACTCCTTAAAAGAGATCCCGCGAGGCCAGGTTGAAGCAGCCAAAGCAATAGCCCGGTGCGAATCCGGTACACCAATTTTAAAAGATACGTAGGAGAGCGTAGAAAGATCCCGGTCGCGTCGTACAAGGCTGTATACCAAGATGTCGTCTGTCCCTATGTTGGAACAGGCCATTTCACGGATCGCTTCAATCGGAGTATCAGGAGCAATACGGGAGATAAAGACCCAAGTACGGCGTGGGCGTTCAGGAACGGTCGTAATATTGTTGTAGGACAACCCTGTACCCGATGACAGCATAGCGCGTGTAACGGTATTGGTAGGCGACGAGTCGGGAGAGCGATCCATCAATCGACGTTTGGAAGGATTCTCACCAACAGCTTGATGGGTGAGCTTAGAGGCCGCAACTGGATTCGTGGTCGTTGAGTGCGTAGCAGGAATCGCGGAATGGTGAGCACTCGATGTAGTAGTATGCGTGGCAAGATGAGAGTTGAGCTTATTCATTAGTGAGTTGAAGGAAGTGAGAAACTCACGGTGCATGAGATCAAGCCCCTTGATGCCATGCTTAACTTCATCAAGCGTTGTGAGTAGTGGAGCCTGTGAGTAGTTGCGTTCCATTGAGTGAGAAGCAGTAAGTGAGTCGATGAAATCTTTCACGGAACGAATTGACGATGCTGATTCCTGTTTCATCAAAGCTATCTCGTTTCTAAAACAATCCAGTGAAGAGGAAAGTTCAAGTCGCAAGCCAGCTGATGTCGCCTGCACAGAACGTGAGGTATCGCGGAAATCGGACTGCAACGATTCCAACAGGTAGGCAGCATCACGAGAAAGGCCGTGCGAGAAGCGTAAAGTGTCAACGGCCCGCAAACGCTGAGCACAATCCGCGCAAGCCCAGAATAAATTTTGTGACTTCTTAAAATCACGCAGGAGCGGGGTTGAAAGTCCAATGCACTTATCGTGGTAATAGTGTTCACACAGACCGAAGCACGGAATTGGATCGTTGCTAATAGCACCTTCACATTTCTTACAGATCACGGACGCCATCGCAAAATAGCACAGTGAGTGGTCACAACAACCGCAGGCGGATCGCAATGTTTATTTGTTGAACCGTACAAATTCACAGGTGCCGCACAAATTTGTGATACGTGAACGCGCGAGTGCGAATTAACCGAACTAAAACAGTTCAAGCAGTTAAACACCAAGAAAATCGCGGTAAAAATCAACTTGGAAATAGCAGAGTGAGAAAGCACAACCAGCCGCTATGAGTGACAAGTGACAAGGAATATCATAATATAATCTATCAGAAAATATTTAATCGAAACTACAATTATAGAACTGTGATTGGCGGTCTTTTGCAATTACTAATAGCCTCAAATGAGAGATAGAAAGCAGAGATGTATACAGATTTGATTGCTGATATCAATTCAATTAAATGAAACCACATTTGGAACAATTCTTTTCATTTGTAGTTGAACAACCAAAATCACACAAAGGTATAAATACTGATTACAATTTGCTCCAACACAATTGCGCTTAATCAAAACAAAAATAATCACCCCTCTGATACTTGACATGTATTTGATAACATTTTCTCCCCTTCATGGAAATGGTGTGAAATACTGTATAATCAAATTAACACAAATCCCACGGTTTGATCATCAATTGTAATCTGAGCTTGCTTATTGTGCATACAAATGAATTTACGCATTAACTCCTGGCATTTTGGCATAGTTCCTTAGCACAATCCATATACATTCTCTTATATGGGATAAACCTTACAGACAGATCAATATAAAAATTAAAGCTTCTATTTGTACCAACATTCACGCCCACCCGAAAGCTTCAGGCTCCTTTGAGCACAAATTGCTCGATGCTCGATACCCCCTACCTTCCTGCTTGTTTTACTCGCTCGTTCTTCCAGGAAGCGCCCTTCCGTGGCAGAAAACATAAAATATCAATTTAAAATCGAATCAATTGGGTTGGAAATGAGCCAGGCAATGTGCGATTAGGTTTGTCATTATTCTGAACGGCTTTTTCACAGTTCACAGTTATGTACCAACAAACCAAATCAACATGTTTTGTCGTTCTACCCAACAGATTATCATTCCTGAGGGAGCGAAACAGCATGTTGTTTTTGTTGCTTGGGAAGTTATCTGTTCGTTCGATAGATTCTTGTTTCTTGTGTCTGTTGTCATTTTCATTCGTCGAAACGGTAACATCATTGGTCTACGATCATTTTCCATCATCATTTCCAAGGGACCATTTACTCTCAACCCCAAGCGGCCTGTTTGTAAGTTCCAGCAATTATGATTGTGTTCTGTTCCTCGTCTATTGCGTTCAGTTTAATAAATACAAAATCAAAATAATATCCCATTCAGACATTCATATAAGATCCACGCCTATAGTTACCCAAGGACCTGAACGATCATCCCTTATGTTGTTGGAACTTCTGTAATATTTAGTTTTGCTTTCGTTCATGAAACTTTGCTTTTTGTCTTCTAACCGAAAGAGGTTCAAGGCCTAGAAGACGGCACCGCGCAGCATACGGAGGAAGATTATTGCGATCCTGCCAGGGAAGTAGGCGTAGGGCATATCGCGTGAGTTTACGTTGAATCGCCTCAAGTCGAGCAATTGAAGAAGCGGTAGTTGGGCTCCAGACTACGCACGAATATTCCAGAACCGAACGAACGAACGAAGACAGCTTTGATGCACATGGGGTTGCGGAATTCATTAGTTGTCCGGATAACCACGCCAAGAAATTGATTTCCTCTAGCAGAATGTAAATTTTAATTTTGTTTGCATGTTTGCTTCCTCCTCATTTTGATCAAAGACATCATTATTATTGAATTCCCAACACTTACTTCCGCGCTTGACCTGAAGTATTCAAAATACTTTTTACAAATTGATATATTATCTCATGCTTCAGATTCCACATACATGGACACATTATTGCACACCGTGTAGTGCAAACATACCCGATTACATCGTATGGCTCGCTCCATTTTACCTGCACAATTTTAATCCAATGGGATGATTCAATTACCGTTTCCAGAACGCATTCCCACCCAAGACGAAAGGTAGGGATGATGATAATGGAAATAATGGCCAAGGTTGTACATATCACCTAGTTTTTCTTTTGGCTATTTCATACATTCAGTCTGTTGATGCTATTTTTTGTGACAAACAACAAGAAAAATTAAATAATGCAAAGCAGAAATCGTGCGCATGTTAAAATGTAGCTTTTCAAAAAAGAAACAAAATGAAAAGTCCATTATTAACACAGAATCCTTGTAAACTACAGTAGACATCGCACGAATCGGTTGGAAATGGATGCATAGCAATCGAATAAAAACGTCATGCAGGATTTATGCTACAAGGTGAGAGTACACGATGTCCATCCCACGAAGGAAAACTGGAAAACGAGAATTAAAAATGTTCAATATCGACGTGATTTTAATACCTTTTTTCTCCCGTTACACACACACGTTCTTGTTATGTCCACAGAAGGAAGGCATAAGCTTTTGACCTCATTGTGTGTATCAATTTTCCAGAATAAAGTTCGATACGGTAATGGTCGTTGCTCTTGTTTTACACTCAGTAAAGAGTCAAGTGCATAGGTCAAATATGTGTGTGAATAAGGTGAAATGTGCTTTTACGGGGCTTTTGTCGAATGCGAAGCAGTTATCCATACGATTAATTTGAATGGTTTTACTTTCAAGGGTGACATGATTTATCAGTGTATGCCCTTGATGGCGAGAGTGGATTGTGTTCGCTTAACATAGTGTTCATAAAGCATCAATTGAATTGTGGCAATGATGATTTTTTGTTGATATTTTCTATTCATGAAAACATGGAATTGATAATTGATAATCGCGGTATAGAGCTTTCTTGCTTTTATAGTGTATCGTGTGTATCGCGCAATTTAAAATCGAAATGAGTTTTACGTTTTTACTTCTTACATTTTATAGCTGTTTGAGATAAGCAGCATGATAACGGTTTTACTCTCAGTTCTAGTTGATTTCATTGTTCTGTATCGATTAACCCACAAGCCATTTTAACACAAACTCAGAAAGAAATAAGGTAATTGTTTGTTTTGGTGGCAATCCAGTTTAAGTCCGCATTATCATTATAAGTATTATTAAGGCACGATTTATTCTTAGAATTGTGTGGAAAAAAACTCATTGGCTTCAAGCAATTTTTCAACAAGCCTTCCGAAAGGGTGTCGTGCATGCCAATGGCTGATGGCCTGAAGGATGAGATGCTGTGGCATCATGAACCTGTGCCTTATTAAGTCTCAGTCATCAAAGACAATTCTTTGATTTGAAAGTTTATAATTTACAGCAATCATTTACAAGCTTAAGGCTCATTTTTCAATGTCACTCAGCTCCCTCAAGAGTCGAAGAGAGAAAATGTTATAAATAAGCTTAAACTAGGTAATCGTACCACCATAATGTTGTTCTTGTTAATTTACGTTTTCACATTCTCAACATAACACTAAAAATTCATTCCAAACATAGGACCCTCTTCCAGCAAATGAAACGATTAAGCAACTTGTTAGAATTTTCAGCTGCAACTAAAGCCTTCCACAATCCACCATCACCCCACAGTGCCCCAAAGTGCAGTTCAATTAGCTTATCTGGATTTTGTTTGAACGACCGTTTGGCTCACACCGAAGCAACAAACATAATAATAGGACGCTACATAGTCACACAGGAAAGGAACGCTTTGATGGCTTCAAAAACTTCTTTCACTAAGTCCTTTCCCTGGCTCGGGGAGCTTAATGTTAACATTTTGTGAGCTTTAGCTAGCTTGACCAAACTATTCGGTTGTTCTTGTTGTTCGCCGTTGCGTGAAGAAATGGTCATCTTGGTGGCAGTTGAGCTTCTTTTGTTTAGGATTATACAGCAAAACAATTCAAAAATAACTCCCTTACTCTCCCCCAAGCATATAAAAACAGATAAAGAAAAACGAATGAGTGAGTGTATGCGTTTTAAAGCAGTCAATTGTAAACGATACTGTGAATCTTTTTGTTCGTACGCAACTATGAACAACAGCCTGATAGTAGTAAAATTATGTTTGCTTTTCTTGGAAACAAGAATTAACAAATTACTGATTTTAATCTAATCCTTTCCAGTAGTTGGTGCAAATCCTTCTACGAAAAATAATAACTTTGCCACACAAAATCAGGTGCTGAGTCAAACAAATATAATGGCCATTCATCAACGCTTTTAAAGGCTACACTAACCACACCACAATGCTGCAAAGATGACACTTTTCCACCGAACTTGTTGCTATTGTGGACACGCGACTGCAGTGGAACGTGTTGGGAGAATTTAATTATTCCACAAATTCCACCATCGGAATAAAAGTGAACAAGCTACAATGTTCTCCTGCTCGCTACACGGTCGTAATAAAAGCAAATGAATTGGAAAGAATGCTTTCCGCTAACGTATAGCGGATGGAAGCCACATTCATTGCACACTATCACCATCGAGTGCTGGCGCAGCCGTGCATACACGAGTGTGTTTCTGCTTTCGTTTTATTACATTCCACCTAGAAGCTTACCTGAGAAAATACATCGCAAACGTAATGATTTATTCCTTACCAAAAAGTGTTACCGAGCTTCGTCGTTGGGTGGAAAATGTGATCCGGAAGCGGTTTCGGTGCCGAGCAAGTGGTGCGTGTTTCCGGACTTTTCTCTACCCTTTACATGGGGAGCAGAACGGACAGATGGGTTGGATCGATTGTGCATTTTTTGTGCTACCGAGAAGTCTTAAGGAAGAAACTTATGTATTGAAGGTTGCAGGTAGAGTAGCGTCGTTCCTTATTCTCTTTTACCCACATGCACACGCTGACACTCACACACGTGCCAGAAGTAAAGCATTGAAACGGAAATGAAAAATTGCTACCATCAGCTGAGCAAAGTGGTGAGCACGCCGTCTGCCTGTTAAAATAATGCATGCCTTGTTCGAAAAGGGTAGGTTGCGGATACAATGCATCGGAGAGGGGTTTTCGCTTTCTGGAAATAGCGTCACCAAGCGATAAAGCGATGGCTCCGACAATGTGTTGGTGCAGCTTAATAGGCGATTTATTTTAATTTGGAGACCGAAGTGGGAAACTCTCCGCATGATTTGCTACGATTTCGTGGGCAGTATTACAGTTTGCAAAGACGAGCCTGTATTCTTGGCATAATGAAGTTGCTTGACAAATTTTACTGCTACAGCTCTCGCATGAGCTCTTTAGTATATGCATTAGTAATTTTCTCAATTTTAAACTTTTAATTAAAACTCTTTGGCGTTCATTGTAATCTTTTAATCTGAACTCTTTAAAACAAATGACTTTTAAATGTTTTTTTGTTAAGTTACTGTAAACTCATGTTAGTTGATATCATTTTCACACTCTCAATTAAATGGGCTACACGGTATAACTCGATTGGCCGAATGTGTTGGAAAGATATAACGTGTTTATGTATAAAAGATGCGAGTATCCATTCCAACCCTCAAACATCAAGTGATCTATTCCCACAAGATATCGGAACGGGATGCTCACTTGCAGATCTTGACTTCCAAAACATCGAAACATTCGCCCTGCTTCCATCCTTCCCCATGATGATACACTATCCATGAAGTTTTGCAACATGGCATCAAAGTGTCAAAAAACGATACACCTTTGGGCTGCAACATACTCTTATGTGAATCACCTTTCCCCAGAATCGGACAAGTTTATGTAAAGGTTCATCTGGGACCGAGTATTACCGAAATTTGTTGATCTGAAATAAATCAACCGTATGTGACATTGTTGGACCCACTTGTTTCCTGGGGATTTTCGGGTCGTCATGGCTTGTGTAAACCGGAACATTCGATGAGCACCAAACGTGTTCCAGGATGCTGAGATCGCTTAGAACGTGTGCGTGTTGCGAGCAATCAACTTGGTTGCAAAGTTTGCTGGATGATGACAGTCTCAGTTTGATGGAAGTGGAGAACTATTCGACCGGAAGTTTGTTGAACCTAGTTTCAGCTTAATTTTAGCGTACCATGTTATTGATGCGTTAAGACGGAAAGCGTTTGTTGAGAAGCACTGTGTGGTTATGTCAGACGGCGAACATCGTCTAGGTATGAGAAACTGGGAACGGAAAGCTGGGGAAATGGCAGACGGAACGGTGTGGCTCGTGTCATTGTAGAGGAATTCTATGGTACATTCTGTCAACGGCAAAGTATGCGTTGGATGCCCAAGTTATGCCATTGGTTTCCGATTTTGATCCTGGTGATAAAGAAAAGGCAGTGGGTGTAACGTTGTTTGTAAGCACGCGTTGTTCGAGGCTTTGTGATTTAACATCAATCGGTCGGTGTTCGAGCAGCTACGCGAATCGTGCAGATTTGAACTGCGGATCGGATCACATCCGTGCCCGTTCATGTACACATCTCTATCGATCTTCAATTAATAAATAGAGAGCGAAAAGGCTTTTTCTCTCTCTTCATCACCAGCAATTTCTTACAACGGCTTCGGTAATTATTAGCAGCAAAAACCAAAGAAAGAAAAGGAAACTTTATCCGAAAACTATTCGCGACGAAACATTGGTGCCGTGACCAGGATTGTGCCGATAGCCTGAATATTCGCAATTTTTTCGATAAAGTGCTAAACACCTTTGCCTTTCACTGCTCGACCGTTACACTGCACTTTACACTACACTCGCGTACACGATAATCGCAGTTTTAGTAAGATGCCAGCTCAACCGCTTATTTTGTCGTCGAGACGAACGATTTTAATTGCCATTTTGGCCCGTTACGAAGAGTTTCTTCAAAACTACCAGCCCGATAGGGATTCTATCGAGGTGGAAACTCGTATGGCCAAATTTGACCAAATATGCAAGGATTTGGAGAACCTTCAACAGCAGCTGGAGGACAGTGCAACCACTGCTGACGAGATGACACACAATGCCGCCCTTAGGGAGGATTTTGAACGGCGCTTGATTCGCGTTCAATCGGCATTGAAAGCGAAATATAGAGAAATTCCGCGCAGCGAAGTGTCGCAGCAAGGAGCCGGTAGGAACCCGCTACAAGGCATAAAACTGCCCACCATCGCTCTGCCGGAGTTTGACGGCGATTATATGCAATGGCTGACCTTTAGGGATACCTTTGAGTGTTTGATTCACGATAATGTTGATTTGCCGCCAATACAAAAATTCCATTATCTACGCGCAGCCCTAAAAGGTGAAGCAGCGCAAGTGATCGAAGCCATTACAATAAGCGCCTCCAGCTATGAATTAGCTTGGAAAACACTCGCTGAGCGATATTCGAATGAATATCTGCTGAAAAAACGCCACTTGCAAGCGATGTTCGGCATCACACCAGCGAAGAGGGAAAGTGCGACAACCCTGCACCAGTTAGTGGACGAGTTCGAGCGTCACAAAAAAACCCTAAATCACTTGGGAGAGAAAACTGACGGCTGGAGCAGCATATTAGAGCATTTACTTTGCACAAAATTGCCCTCTAACACATTGCGCGATTGGGAAGAATTTGCTTCGACCAATGACAATCCGAGCTACGATTCGTTGATTGCCTTTTTACACCGCCGTATGCGCGTACTCGAGACGCTATTAGTAAACAAACCCGAACCATCACCTATAGAAACACCGATACCACCAAGACGCACCATTTTTACGCGCACTGCTAGTTTTGCTACCACTGACCGCGATGTTAATAAATGCCCGTTGTGCAATATGCCGCACACCATAACAAAATGCCAGCGATTTAATGCCATGAATCCTGCCCAGCGGTACCGTAAGGTACTTGATGCCCGCTTGTGTTTGAATTGTCTGCGAGACAATCACCGTGCCCGCGATTGCTCGTCACAGTACAAGTGTCGTCATTGCAACTTGGCGCATCACACAATGATTCACACTGAAAGCACTCCCAGCACATCTTCCACTACATTTCCAATGCTAGCTGCGCAAGATGAACTTTCACACACAACACACGCCACTGATGATCACACGGCTAGCATACAACGCAGCTACGCAGCTGCAATAAAACAATCACCTTCACAAATATTACTACAAACTGCACTTCTAAATGTAACCGATGCACACGGCATCCTGCATCCTGTGCGTGCACTCTTAGACAGCGCATCACAGCCCAATTTGATGAGCAATCGCCTTGCTCAGAGGTTGGCTTTGATAGGTAGCACGGTTAACATAACCCTCAAAGGAGCAGGACTATCCACCAGAACGGTGAGGAGGTCGGTTCGAGCTCAAATTGCTTCACGTGTTGAACATTTTGACTTGGATGTCGATTTTCTGGTAGTAGACAGGGTGATCGCTGATCTGCCGGCGCATGAAGTTTCCACTCGCGGCTGGAACATTCCTTCGGAATTTGTTTTGGCTGACCCGCAGTTCGATAAATCAGCCCCGATTGATCTCATCCTTGGTGCCCGTCATTACGCTTCCTTCTTTACGAGCGTAAAATCGCACGAGCTTGCTCCGAACCTTCTAACTATGCTGAACAGCGTGTTTGGGTGGGTCATGATTGGTCCCACCTCTCCTCAGAATCCTGCATCTCCGACCGATTGCACCGCCGCGTCCACAATCGTCTGCATGGCATCCCTGGAGGAGTCTCTCGAACGCTTTTGGAAGCTGGAAGAGTTAAGCGTCAATGATTCGTACTCACCTGATGAGCGGCGATGCGAAACATTGTATAAAGAAACCACTCAGCGCGACGAGTCGGGTCGCTATATTGTACGATTGCCCAAACAGACCGACTTCACGGAAAAGCTTGGCCTGTCTAAAACTACCGCTTTGAGACGCTTCGAGCTGCTGGAGAGGAGGCTAGAACGCAACCCACAGCTCAAGGAAGACTATCATGCCTTCATGAAGGAGTATTTGGAGCTGGGGCACATGTCGCTCATGAACAAAGATAGTGGGGATGAACGGGCGTACTACCTACCGCACCATCCCGTATTTAAAGCCTCCAGTACCACCACGAAAGTAAGGGTCGTGTTCGACGGATCTGCAAAAACAAGCACCGGTTATTCCTTGAATGACATTCTATGTGTTGGTCCAATCGTGCAGGACGAGCTGCTTGATATTGTGTTGCGATTCCGCACCTACCAAATAGCACTTGTGGGAGATATAGCTAAAATGTACCGACAAATATTGCTGCATTCTGATGATCGTCGATTGGTGCGCATATTCTTTCGATTTTCGCCGCAAGCTCCGATCCAAGTATATGAGCTCAACACCGTTACATACGGACTAGCACCTTCCTCGTTTCTGGCTACACGCACACTTATCCAACTAGCAGATGATGAAGGGACTGAGTATGCGCTTGCACCTGCAGCCCTGAAACGAAACTTTTACGTGGACGACTTCATTGGTGGTGCCAATAACGTTCGCGAAGCTGTTCAGCTGCGTAAGGAGTTATCAGCGCTACTTGCCAAAGGTGGGTTTGAGTTGCGCAAGTGGTCCTCAAACAATCTGAGCGTACTCTCCGGCTTAAGCACCGAGTATATCGGCACACACTCATCACTGCATTTTATACCCAACGAGACGGTCAAAGCACTCGGCATCTCGTGGAAGCCTGAATCGGATGAGCTGTGTTTTGAATCCAACACTGAGGCTGATGAAGCCACGTCGACCAAGCGATCTATTTTGTCGAGCATTGCCAAAATGTACGATCCGCTCGGATTGATAGCACCGGTGATCGTGCGTGCTAAGATGCTGATGCAGGAGCTATGGCTACTCAAATCCGGCTGGGATGAACCTGTTCCTAATCACATCTGTAAAAAATGGAAGGCGATTCAGAGCGACTGGAAAATGTTATCCGAGTACAGGACTAACCGTTACGCTCTCTTACCAGATGCAACAGTAGAATTCCACACATTTACCGATGCTTCGGAGGCCGCCTACGGAGCATGTGTCTACGCTCGTTGTGAAAACGCGGCGGGAGAAGTCCGCATCAGCCTATTAGCTTCGAAGTCTCGAGTGGCACCACTGAAGCGCGTCACGTTGCCGAGGCTTGAACTAAGCGCAGCTGTCCTGGGCGCCCATCTGCATCATCGCGTCAAGGAGGCAATGCAGATCGTGTGCGCCGAATCGTTTTTCTGGTCCGACTCAACAGTGACGCTAAAATGGATTGCGTCACCTCCCAACTCCTGGAAGACGTTCGTGGCAAATCGAGTAGCTGAGGTGCAACACTACTCTCATCCAAGGCAATGGAGGCACGTTCCTGGCACATCCAATCCTGCTGACTTGGTTTCCCGAGGCATGTCGGCAGCACACTTCACGCAGAATCAGCTTTGGAATAATGGTCCAGATTGGCTTGTGCAACCTTCGTCCCATTGGCCCAGCTCAGATCCAGAACCAAGCGATGAGGCGGACCTAGAAACACGCCAGGTGAGTGCCGCTTTAGTTTGTACACCAACTCATCCATGGTTTGGCATTTCTTCATCCTTCACCAGAATGGTACGCATCATTGCATACTGCATACGGTTTGTGCGCAACACCAAGCAGAAGGCGCGATCCCAGCGACCGATACCGCACACCAACGCATCCAAGACGATCACGCCCAAGTACGTGGATGCTGCAAAAATTGTGCTTTGCAGACTAGCCCAGCAAGATGCATTTTCCGCGGAAATCAAGCAGCTAAAAAAGGGAGAAGCATTGATGAAACAATCTCCTTTACGAAAACTTACCCCATTCCTGGATACAGAAGAAGTAATACGGGTGGGAGGACGATTGAACTTGTCGCAACTACCGTATCAGTCCAAGCATCCAGCTGTTCTACCGAAGAACCACAAATTCACCCGTCTACTTGCGGAAGATTATCATGAAGAGATGAAACATGCTAGTGGAAGGCTATTGCTATCCCGCATTAGAGAACTGTATTGGCCACTGGACGGACGTCGCTTGGTAAAAAGCATTGCAAGAAACTGCTTCCGCTGTATTCGGCAAGATCCCGCACTCGCCCGGCAGCCGGTTGGCCAGCTTCCACCATCCCGCATCACACCGAGCCGACCGTTTTCTGTAACCGGAGTGGACTACGCCGGTCCATTCTATTTGAAGCCAGCGCACCGGAAGGCAGCAGCTACTAAGAGCTATCTGTGCGTTTTCGTGTGTTTCGCTACGAAAGCTGTGCATTTGGAACTCGTAGGAGACCTCACAACGGCGGGATTCTTAGCAGCGCTACGCCGATTCACATCACGACGCGGATTGCCAGCCCACATCCATTCTGATAATGGGAAAAACTTCGAAGGCGCAGAACGTGAACTGAAGGAGCTTTTTGAGCTGTTCAACGACGAACAACACCGCAACACCGTGGCTACCAGATGCGCTGACCGGGGAATCACTTGGCATTTCAACCCACCAAAGGCTCCACACTTCGGCGGATTATGGGAAGCCGCAGTAAAGACAGCGAAGCGACACCTCTATCGTCACCTGGGCAATACTCGGCTGTCGTACGAAGGCTACTGCACTGTGCTCCACCAAATCGAGGCAGCGATGAATTCCCGTCCGCTGTTGCCTTTGTCCGACGATCCCAACGAGCTAGCTGCACTCACACCGGCACACTTCCTTATTGGCACATCGATGTTCGCCGTGCCTGAACCGGACTACACCCAGCTGAAATCCTGCACGCTAGATGATCTTCAGAAGTGGCAGCTTTTGGTTCAGCGTTTTTGGAAGCATTGGGCCACTGAGTATCTACAAGAAATGCAAAAAAGTTATGCAAGTGGTGGCAGCAACAACAGCAACATACTTCCCGGCAGGTTAGTGATCCTCATGGACGAATCGTTACCCACCACTCGTTGGCCTCTCGCGCGTATTGTTGAAATCCATCCCGGTGAAGACAAGATAGTACGCGTCGTTACGCTCAAGACAGCTAAGGGAATAATTACGCGACCGATCACGAAAATATGCGTTTTACCGCTCAGCACTGATAGCGAAAACCCCGTGTAATGTAGGAAACAACTTTTTGTTGACATTCGTCAAGGTGGGGAGGATGTTCGAGCAGCTACGCGAATCGTGCAGATTTGAACTGCGGATCGGATCACATCCGTGCCCGTTCATGTACACATCTCTATCGATCTTCAATTAATAAATAGAGAGCGAAAAGGCTTTTTCTCTCTCTTCATCACCAGCAATTTCTTACAACGGCTTCGGTAATTATTAGCAGCAAAAACCAAAGAAAGAAAAGGAAACTTTATCCGAAAACTATTCGCGACGAAACAGTCGGTGTTGAAGAACATATTCGAATGGGGTAGTGATACTGTAAAAAGTGTTCCTCGTTTTGGGATGTTTTATCCTGGTTACGATGCTACGAAAAAAATGATTTGTTTATTCCGCGCTGTGCTTAGTTCTCGTAAAAGCTTTTGCAAAAAGTATACCAATTATCAACTTTATTTGTACAGCTCTTCCCAAGTGAAGATTATGCAAACCAAATCTACATACCACACACACCACTCACCACTTTTGTCAAATTTTGTGATATGAATGCTTGTGGAGACACTGTATTCCTTCGATTATATGCAGTTTTGTCATCATCATACATACCAACACCGTTAGCCAATAACGAAGAGGCTATTTTTCTACCAGGAAGTCTTCGATCTGGGCCCACTTAGAAAATTAAACTCACAAGATAAGTCATGTTTGAGGATCCTTTGTGGTCCGCATAGTATGTTATCGATGGGTTATCGACGGGCAAACCTTTGAACGTTGGCTTCAGGCAGTTTTCCACGCCAAACACATATGGAATGATGAGTTTGCATGCTGCCTGCCGATGGCAGGAAGGAAGGAATGATGATAAGCTTGAAGTTGACCTTCATTGACCGCCTTTCAGTTCTGTCGAACTAGCTTTCGGCAAATATGGTGAGAGTTACAGGCAAGTTCGTTGGCAAAATATTTATCCTTATTGGATTATAAACTGTGTTCAACTTGATCGCTTCATCTGGAAGTTTATGTTTGACTTGGAACTGCATGGTCACTCTTTATCTCAAAGAGTGCACTCGTTACTGCAAGCGTTACTGGAAACTTTTCAAAAATGCTCAACCGCAAAACTACTGTTTGGCAGCATTTTCCCTAAAGAAAAATAATATTTGCCAGAGATTCAAAAGCTTCCGGACGCTTCTTTTGCCATATATTTCTGCATCAAAACAAGTCATTTTCAATAGTTCTGTTTGTTTGCAAGAATGTTTAAACCAAAAATCTTCGAGTTTCGTTTAATTTGTTCAATGTTCTTTGCTATGTTCCGTAAACAAGACTGTAAGCTCAATAACAAAGGATCCGTTTCGACGTAAAACAAATCATGCGAAAGGAAAACCCAGTAATAATGCTTCACAGAAAGTGTTTAACACAGCAATGGTAAACTCTTCAGGCAAGTGCTGTTTACTGATGGTTTGTATTTGGTGTTTGAATTGATAATTAAATTAAATGTTGTTTGCGTGGTTTGTTTGCAGATTGATGCCATCTGTTGATGGCTCCGATGAGTATTTACATTGGAAGGTGTAAATCAACGATTCAGGATTTCAAAACATTGAGCCGAATTATTAATTTCATTACGTTTCATGCCATTCGTTGCTACAGAGTGTTGGCATTCGTCACAGTGCTTCTATTTGTATCTCTTTAATTGATGTATCATTTTCGGAAAAGATGATTTCGTGTCACTCTTTGAGTAAATATTCCGCCAACAACACCCCATGCAAGTAACCTTTTTCATTCTAGCTGAGCCATCAAGATGTACTCAGAAACAGTGTCTGACTACGAAAGGAAATGAATTTATAGTTCTATTTTTGTACACCGAATGTCCTGACCATTTCCGACTTCTGGGAAATGTCTATTCCAAGTCTGTGTGCACAAGTCAAGACCATAGTCTGCGGTACATTGTGTCAAGTTTCTGCCACGAATGGTAAAAATAGATTCAAGCACTAAGGTTACCAATTGGGAAGCGTCGGTGTGAGACCAACCACAAAAAAGACTCAACAAAAAAGAGGGCAGTTTCTAGAGAGGCAACAGCACGCCATTCATACGCTGCACATATCCATATGGACTCTCTTGTGGAGGAAGGATTAAGAGTCCCGAGGGCGGACTGTTATGCCAACCGCAGCCACCCTCAGCCGCTGCGATGATTGTCGATGTTAATTGTTTTGTTTATGAAATTTGGAAAGTTTGGTTCATTTTATGACTGTTGCTGGTAAGGCACGGGATTGGGCAGGTGAGTGGAGGCAAGTTTATTTTTGCATACAGATAGTGTTGCGTTAGCAACGTCCGGTGATATTTTTTTTCCCGAAATGATTCACTCGCGACGTTAGTTAGGTTCTCTTAACTTCACTTTATTGAATTCTATTAACGCAGTACGTAACGGTGGTACTGTAAATTTACTTATAACAAAGTGGTTAAAAAAATTCCACTGCTTCTGGTTCCGCGGTGATGACGAGAAAAAGAAAGTGCTTTCCCAAATTTCCCTTTTATGGCTTTTCCACCATTGCAAATTCGCGGGCTTGCGATCCTCATCGTTAGTCGAGCAGTCCCACAGTCGAGCAGTAACGTGGGTCAAATGTCACTGCTTGACACTTGCGCTGACATTCGATGTTTTCCTGTGTTAAACAATAACAGATAGATATATGCTCTCGACAGCTCGTAGCGCCGAAGCACATGTGTGTTCGGATGGGGAATATTCAATTTTCACCACCATGGTAATGAGTGTCTGTCCTGTATGCGGTCGTTAGATGGGAGCGTGAGAAAGATGAAGAATGAAAGGGATAGATTGAGAGTGTAGTAGAACGAGAGGAACGTGTTTCTAATTATTATTTCATACCTTACCAATTGTTCATGTCGTGACAAGAGAGAGTATGTTGTTACTTTGCTTTTGCAAAGATTTTATGCAAATTTGAAGCATGCTGTCAAATGAGATGTGAACTAATAATAAAGCCGTTTGTATGCTATTTTTCTAGCACAAAGACAAATGGTTCACAGAGTTTGAGAATTATGTTGAGCTTAATATTTAACACTTGATATAAGTGGACATGCATGCAGCAATGTTTAAATAATATTTAAATGAAATAATGAATAATAGATTGTCCAGGATAGGTAAACTTTAACTGTAACTTATCAAACATTGTTTTAACTTTTTTTCAGGCAATTTGATATTGAATGACAGCATTTATCAAGATAATTGTAAGGATAATGAGAAATTTTTCAAAAAAGAGAGGTAGAACGCTTCGAAAATTTACTGTGTTTCCAACATTTGAGCAAATAACTGTGCAAAGTTGAAGTTTGATTTAGATCATCTTTATAAAAACTAATCGTCTATCAAAACATCAACCAACCTTGTTCACCTTCATACTTGATAACTTTAGAGAGTTTAAGTTCGGTTATGAACGATGGATGGACAGAATCGTAGTCAATCAAAGAAAAACAAACCACTATGAACTATTCCGAATCCCTTCCTCTGCAGCATGTTCAGAACATTTCAAAGTATGGTACAAAGTTGAACACTCCTCAGGGCAACCAACGAAAGACATGACACGGTAAGTGAATGTATAGTTTTAATTAGAATCTTCCGTTTGAATGATCCTCAGAGTGTGTGGGGAATTGTTTCGGCAATGGGAAAATTCCCTCAACTGCTTTACACTTGCAAAGGAATTTGGATCTTATGGGAAAATGAAGCGGTGGTTTAAAACCGTTTTAAATCGTGTAAAGGTGGGTCTTGTTTTTGGTTTGCATGAAATGAGATACACATTGTTACCAACTGCTACAACGCACACGGTGTAACTATTCATGAAACGCGCCCGTCAGGCTCGGATGTTAGCTTGTCTGCTTGGGTTTGGAAACGGTGGTTGATATTAATTTGTATTTGCACTTTCATTAGTGTACCGTGCACGTGTGTGTGTGGATTTTGAAAACATGTGATTGGCACTAGTGATAATGCGAATAAGAGCGCTTGTCACTTGGTCGGTATGCCTTGAGTTTCTTGCCTGGAAAGTGATTAGAGTTGTGCGTGAACAAAATGTTTCATTTGATAGAAAAGCTCAAACCACAGGCGAGGATTGTGTGTTAAGGAATCAATTCAGAGGTCATTGGCAAACTTTCTTAGGTTTATGGTAGGGCTTTGACGTCAGCGTATTTTATCTTCTCTTTTTTCTCATTATATTTGTTTATATTGCTGACGGTTAGAATCTTCCAAGATTTAGAAACTTAAAAAACGCAACATGATGCACCAACGAAACCCTTCCTAAAACCAGATTATCTTCGATGAAACAGCAATTATACTAAAAGGGCTCACAAGTTATCACCTTTCCTTTCCAGCAGAGACATATAAGAAACACAAAAAAGGAGCTACTTGTGATAGTCAGTGCGGGTGATAAAGCGAGAGAAAGAGAAAACAACCGAAATCCGGCTTTCGTGGGTTAAAACACAGTCCAACGAATTGACTACATTAATATTCCACGCGCAGACGCCTTCATCCTTCACCCGGGAGATACAGAAAATCACTTTCCCTTGTTCATCAATAGCCTCCGGGATGGGGTGGCCTCAAACACGTTAGGTTGATGGGTGGGTAGATTGTGAGCCATTTGTTAGTTGTTTCACCAACACTCCGTTACTTCTGAATGCAAGAATGGCAAATAAGTTTTAAGGGATGAAAGGGAAAAGTTGGATTTGAGCACGCAAAAACAACTTACTTCCAGCGATCTAGAGGGTCAAACAGTGTTTCCAGTCTATTTGTGAGCTGAATTGAGCTGTGGGAATTGCCGTAGGACTGTGAGGATGGTGTGGGCTGTGCGTGCCGACGAACGGGATGTGCAAATCAAATTCTAAGTGATACGATTGATGCTTCCAAAAATTGATCGTGTGTTTTGCCTTCTTCTGAAGGCGTCATTATCGGAAGAGCAACTACCTCATTACCAGAGAAAGAAAGAAAAACCTAAAATCTAAACCATCAACAAAATTGAGTAACTGTTGATATAAGATGAGAATATGTAAGAGAAAGATTTATGAATTTAAGGAATATGGAAAGCTTTTGTAAATGAAGCATGTACTACTGTTCGAATTACAGGTAACACTAGCGGATATCTATGGTTTGTGTATCTGCTATCTATTTTGTAAGGTATAATTTAAACGAATAGGTACGAATGTTTTGATAGTTACCAAATTTCCCACATGTATTTCAGTTTCTGGAGAATGTCTGCAAACACAAGATATGGTACTATTTGCATCATCACTAAACTATACTAAGTTAGGCATCGACTGTGGAGGAATTTACATCCGCAGTCGTTAAACTGAATTATCTCTCCTGAAATGGACGGTCATTTCCGCACCGGTAAGCAAATGTTTTGCTCGTGCTTGAGCTGGCAAATGTTCTACGACAATGTTCAATGCTCCTGTCTTCTATGTCTTAATTAAAGCCTGTGAGAGAACCGTTTGAGATGGGGAAAGGAGATTAGCTCATGCAGTGAATTGTCTGGTTTTCAGTTGAAGCATGGACGACCAGGTAAGATGAGTGGTTATAAATTTTGACGTGACGTGACTAATGACATGACATTCAACCAACCGGGAAATGGTACTCGGTGATGTTATGCCAGATGTAATACTCAAACTGGGCAAAGCATTGATGTATAATATGGTTGGCAGAGGCTCCACGCTTCAAGTCAGGTTTGACATGGGAATTACTTCAAAATGGATGGATAAAAATCATCAATAAGGAAGCACTAAAGGTTTCTGAATGTGGAGAACCTTTTTAAATTATGCATCTAAAATATACGAGATAATTGTAAAATTTCTGAAAGTGCATTGATTATAGGATTGATGGTTGATTGATAAAAGCTGGGCGAAATTATCCATTTGAAATTTTACAACGCAAATTTACACCTGTCTTTTACAAACAACCAAACATTAATTTAAATAATTTTGAAATTGAATATAATTGAATAGTGATAGCGGTTAATTAATTTGAATGAAAAACAAAACACCATCTTGCATCGAAAAGATAGAATTTGTTTACAAAACTTAAGTACCAAAAGCTCTACAGTAAGCTTCTTTAACTATTCATGTTGTGCTATTTTAAGGTCCTCCCCCCCCCCCTCCCCCAGTAAGATATGACATAATTATCAACCGTCTTCAGTAGGGCCAGTGTAGGACCCATGGCCAATGGAAAACTCTATTGAATAGATAGCTTAAGAAGACGACTCTAGGCATGAAGTGGAGCAGAGAAACTCAAAAGGGCAATGATGACTCTTTTACATTTCGTAATAGAAATGAAACTACCGCATTCAGTAAACTCACAGCTCAGTAGAAACGGGCAATGTCACAAGAGTGGGTGAATTTAATTGGTCAGCTCAGTATACCGGTTTCGGAAGGCACTGAGTGGGGCTCTTTTAAATGTTTAACTGTAATTGGTACAGAGCACCACTTGACAATAGTGCTTCCTGAACGGGACTGGCTTGGCCGACTTTTACGATCCACAGAACTTTGAGCTCTGGATCCGTGAGGAAGTTTCCGCGACCCTTTCGACACCCATTAGTGCGTAATGAGGTTTCTACTTCCGACGGAGGGAAGGTGTGAAGCGAGTGAGTCAGGTTTTACGGTGTATGCTTTTACTATGCTAATTGTTTTGAGCAACGGTTTCTTTTAATAGAGATTTAAAGTCGAGAAAAATGTGTTTAAAAAATGTATGTTACAATGATGGGGCAAATACTACACTCAAAGACCAAATAATATACTTCCAAAATAACTCATCCCTTTCCTTTGCCACCGCAAACAAGAAAACATGGTCACGCTTACGATGTTCTGCTTTTCATCTTCAACACAATACAATCAAAATGGGCTTCAGTATTTCCTGCTTATACATCACAATGGTCACGCATGTGCTTCGGGGGTTTGGCGTGGCCTTTCTTTGCATCCAGGGGAAAACCAAATCACAATGGCTGGCATACGTGGAAGCTGAAAGTTTCCGCAATCTGTTGTACGACTAAGACGGAAACGCACGCCACTATGTTTCTATTAAAGGAGAGTGGGATAATGTTCCACTATCTGGAAAGCGTACACTAGTTTATGTTTCTTGCTTTCCCTTTTGTATGGCCCAACCCAAACCATGCACGCTTCCGGGAGTTGTGGCCAATTCCGGGCGAATGTTGATTGATTTCGGTGAATCTGATTATTTGCTATTATTGTTTCATTTCAGTGAGGCCCTATTGTGTGTTAGTTTTAATGCCGGGAAACAGGGAAGTAGTTTGGTCGAGTTTGGAATGTAGCGTCTATTGTAATCTACTTATTTGTCGGATAAAATGAACACTATAACGCCCTTAAAAGTAATGTTTTGTGATAATATAAGAGCATCGTATTTTAATTACAGATCAGAAGTTTTTTTTGACAGCAAACCAAAGACGTTGTTCTTTTCGCTTTGTTTTAGTATCTAATTTCCTTTTCAATTTGAATCGCTGCTGCTAACTCCAGCAGAACGATGAAAGAAACACATATTTTTATGTTTCTCTATTGCTTTCTTGACTCACATCCTTTCGTGGTTTGGTAATCGTGTTGTGCCAATATGTCAGCAACGCGAGGAAAAACGCAACCAAAGAACCAACCAGCAATCCATGCATACGCGACAAGGTACGCGCGGAAATTAATGCTGGCAAATGTGTGTAATGGTGTTGCTCCCGTTTCTGCTGCTACTTGGGCTTTACAGATGACGGAAGTTGTAATGCCTTGTTTTGTAATGGTGTGCAGGAAGCGACCGACAATTCAGAAACAGGTTGCCGCAGAGCCGCAGCAGCAGCAAACGGGAAGTTTTGCGTCACCGTTGGATGACTCTGATGAACGGCGACAAAATTGCGCGTATAAAGCGGAAGCCACAACACCCCCGTGCACTGTTTCGGAGCTGAAAGTGTTGCAAAGCGAAATTAGATAAACCAACAAACTGCTAACGGCCAAACCTCAATTGAGCAAGCGACAGGAAGCAATTGAGGTTTGGCCTACAGTTGAATAGTTTGATGGAAACATAGTTGCTCAATCAACATTTGGGTAGATATTCCCAGTACTTAATGCGTACAGCATCGAGGATTCTTCAATTTGGTCGGCAGGTTTCCAAATGCCACTTGAGTTCATCGAAACATTCGCCATGATAATTCAATGTTTTATGCTGATTGCTCCGACGGAATTGAAACAACGTACTGTTTCTTCGTTCGTCGATAGTACTTTCCAAGGTTCCAAGGAGGGAGGCTTAGCGTCGTTTGTAATCGTCTAGGCAAGCGCATTTTCTGAACGATTAAGCGAAATTTACCATTTGACAAACGATGCACAGCTACATTTACACGGCAGCGTCTCGAGTGTCTTTGATGTGAGTGTGATTGTTTCATCAACAAGGAGACCTTGCATTTTAGGAGGAATAGATCGTTGTTTTGTTCCTATGTGTTGATATGGGTAACGTACCACAAGCACAAAAGTGAAATATGTGTTAAGCTTTGTGATTTGATAGAAAGAAAAAAAAGTTTGGCTTTTTTGAGCAAGTATCTCAAGATTTGATTGTGTTCATAAATAGTTTCCTTTTCTGCAATTCACTCATTGTGCATAAAAGTGCACAGAAAATAAAGAATTCAAGGTTTACATAAACATAATATTTACTTAAGGTTTAATTCTACCAAAAAAAAACCTCTATAAAACTATGACCAAGGAAAAGATAAACCGATTCCAGTTAAGTAATTATTGAAATTATTGATACCACGTTTTGAATTAAGAATATTAAAGAGTACAAAGATCATACCGATAGACACCAAATTTGATTACCACGCGGAAACGTTCTACGTCGACCAACGAAATCTAGACAACAATCGAACCTTACAATAATCATCTTCTCTGGTTTATTTTTCGCACACGCCACCAATATTTGCAGTGAAATTGATACATTTCTGCTTCACAGCATTATTTTGATGCACGTGGTAAAAACAGAAATAAATTTAATAATCAAGCCACTGCTGGTGACCTACCGAATGTATCACGTTACTGGTGGTGACCGTTTCCATCCATCCAAACCGGAGGAAGCTGCTAGGTGGGCCGGACATGTGTGCATGACACATGTGTGTTTTTCCAAGGCATGAGAGTTTCATGCGGAAAATCTGTGAAGTCCATGACAATGCGCGTGTGAGAGTGTGAAATCGTCACATTGTGCGTTCATCAGTTCATAATGGTAGTTTTTTGCATTGTTTATCACCAGGGTGAAATGTATGACGCAGAATAGACGATTGTTCTGGATGATTTTGTACGGAGTTGGAAAAAAATCCTTAAACATCATCCTGTTGTTTCGAACTGGATTTTATATTTTCTTCTCAAAACTTTCCGTTTTTCCGCGTAGCTCATCATGCATTAATGATCACCGATAAGTGTGCCGATATTCTGCAAATTGTCCTTTCAATCTACCACTACGCTCAGAGCTCACGTTGGGATGTTATTTGAAAAATTAATTGAAAGCCACCTGGTGGCCACGCAACTCTCTACGCTTGATGCAGCCATCGTTCTGGAGAACGAAGAACCTGCGTAGTTGGTTTAATTATTCGACGGCACATCATTTATGCATCGCCAGTCCTCGCCCTTGTCGCGGTTTACGATGAAGTGCTTGTAAACTTCTTGAACACCAACCGGTTTTGAATGAAAATCAATTCTCGGGCACGGGACGGGACATCGAATGAACGCAAGCTGTTGAGTGGTTGATAGAAGTTATAGCTAGAAGCTTTCAATTTTCATCTGAAACCGTCAATTGATATTCAAACCCATGATGTTTGTGCCTTCTTGTGCTTGCAACCCAGCACGAATCCGAAAACCATGCCTGTACAGCGCTGAGATGATGATTGTCGACGTCGTTTGGTCCACGATGTGTATCTCCTTATGGAATGTTTGCTTCTAGGGTTCGGTTTGCGTGTGGTCTGCACAATGCAATGCCGATGACGTGATCGAAAATAGTCAAAGTGAAATAATTTGCGTGTTACAATTCGTTCAAAAACAGCATTTTTGAATAGTTATTGATCGATGCTCTAATAATTAAGTTTTTTTAGTGTTTTAAATACCATTGCGTATTGTGTTGGGAGTTCAGAAAAGCTTTTTTTGATAACGAAAATCATCCACAACTACGAATAAAGACTTTTCTATGCTTCAGAGTGTTTTTCATGGGTTTTTCAACCTTTGTTACGATACGCATAAATATGTTTTTTTTCTATAATTTAAGATCATAACGCAAACATCAAACGCTCATCTTTTGCTCTAATGCATATCTGACCAGTGGCATTTGGAATTTGTTACCATTGTCATTCTGGTTCATCTTCACGAAGTGAGCGTTGTACTAACCCGTGGGGGATCTTCTGCTGTTCGCACTCCATCAACGGAACTATAGTTTCGATGGTATAAACAAGCTCCTCTAGAGCTACAGCGCACACTAGGCATGAAAAAATGAAGGCGTGGATGATATGAATAGATAAGGACAGGATTGCTGCCCTGCTGGGAAAAAAACTTTCGCTATCCTCAGGGTTGAGTCACATGAAAATGTGTCCGCTATGAACTGTTGGGTGAGGCAAGCAACATCACTGGATGGATAAATGTCCGCGAAGACATGAAAGTAGTGTGCGAGTTGTGGCTATAGAGTTTAAACCAGTGGATGCCACTGATATCCACTCACTCCACGGGGTGCATGTGGAGCTTTCGTTGCGTTGCAGTACTCGGTTCGGGATAAACTGGTTGGTAAAGTTATTGGATAGTCATTATGCGTCAGCATGGAGGAGGTGAATAGTTCATGCTCATCGTACTCGGTGGCACAATATAATCTGTGTGTTTTTTTGGGATATAATGTGCCACACTGGTGACGTCTTTGTTGGGCGTTGATGGTATCTTGCGCCGGTGGCTTTGGGCCAATGTGCATACGAGTTTATAATGCTGTTAGTTTTTTTTCCATGACACTATCGCTAATGTAATACGACCTCTTGTAGGGAGAACCTTACGAAGTGAGAGGAGAATGGATGACAGTTTGCTAAATCGCATCAGTAATAAGCTAGAGTGAACTGGATAGTCAAAGTTTAACCGTAAGCCTTACTGTCCTCCAAACATAATTTGCTCAATAAATGACATATTTCAAAATTATGTTGAAGGTCATGATTGACAGGAATGATAATAGGTCGACTAACAAGTGAAGCTTTAAAATTATTGGAACTTTTTTATGTTATATTAAGCATGTAAAAGGTTTTTTTTATTTTATTAAAATCCTTGAAATTATGCTTTGCTCTTATCGTTGGAGTTACATATAATTTTCAGGGGTAAAAGCAAATCTTGCGAATTTATTTATTTAAACATATTCGGTAAAAGATTTAGTGCTATTAATTGGAATTTGTAAGCAACATGGCCGTTCCAAGTCATTCAATTGTCAAAATCAATTCTAAATGATTAATTTTATAAAAAAAAATGCTCATCAGCCATCTAGAAAGATTGCTCAAAAGTCGCTCATTTTAATAAACTCTTCTATTAGTTTTCTGTCGATCAACCTTTCCCACAACGTACGTAAAACTCATACAAACTAATCAAAACTCATCAGCTGATAATAGATTGGGACAAGACAGAGAACAGGAACAAGTTCTACGTACAAACATAGAACAAAAACAAATCAAAGCAAAACACCCTAACCTCGAAACGTAAACGTGTGTTGTCCGTTTTGCTAGTTTTTGAATGAACCGTACGGTTATGTTGGTGTGACAATGAAAACTCTCTCCCCCAGATGGCTCAGTGAGTGCCCCGAAAGCTTCTTCGTTCGGTTAGGGGAAGTCACTCAGCTCAGCTTGAATCAACGAAGTCAACCCCATGGGCGAATGAAACGAAACAGCAACTCAGTAGCTTGGTGACTAGCGTTGACGGTAGTTGACAGGAAACGGTTGTCCGTGCGTGCGTGCTAGCGTGTAGTAGCTGTGGGAGAAGATAAGAAAACGACTATTTTCGTTTTGTCGAAAACCGCATCGAAGAGAGATACACAATCAGTACTTTCTTCTTAATCGGTCTTCGGAAATATAATTTCAATCCTTGCTGGTGGATGGTGTAGCCTTCAATGCTTGAATATTGGATTATTATTCCTTAGCTGGTGCGCTGGTGACCATCGTAGGCAGACGTGTTTTAACGGTTAGAAGGTAGGAATGTACGAGTGTGTTGAGAAAAGAGGCTCTCCTATACATTCGTTTTGATTGCAGAGTGTCATAATGTCGTACGGGTTCTTCTTTGGTTTCTGTTGAAGCGGACGGAGTGAAGCGACCGTGATGCAATATTTAACAGTCGCCGTGCTTTTTATTTTTAAGTTGCTCTAAGCTAACGTGTGAAGAAGGATGTTTGATACATGAAAAAAGGCAAGATGATGGGTGAAATTAAAAGGAAAAGTCTTGAGAAAAGAATAAAGTGCCCTTAACAGAAACATTCGACAGCGATTCTGTTGGATGGCGAAAGGTCGCACGGTAAAGCCTTAGATGGTGAAACATACATTACTTACACACAAGTGGCACATTTCCGCCATCGGGATGACGAAGGCACTAATCGTTAATTGCTTGGAATGAAGTGCAGTGCATCAGGCCGTGTGTGTTTGGCGCAAAAGGTTGTTGCGCTTGGAATGTTTGGTAAAGTGATTTGAAATTCTTCACGACCCACCCATGATGATGATGATGATGATGATGATGATGATGATGTACGCAACGCAGTGGAATAAAACGCATGCAGATCTGTACTTACGTCGACCCGGGTATGTGTGTTAGTGTGATCGTTGAGATATGCCATTGGAATGTGGAATGTGTGAGACCGGTTTAATGGGATTAGAAAGCAATTTTCCGACCTGTTCCGTTGTACTGCAGTGTTTGGTATGCGGGGTTGTAGTGGTTGCATGTCGCATACGTTGCTGAAGTGCCTTGTGAATGGAGGCAAGTCCAGTCTGGTGTGATTTCTTTTTCCCGATTGCTGTACGCTGATGCTTTCGTAAAACGTGACCGGTTCGTGGAGCGAAGCAAATGTGTCTGTGAAGTATAGAGTGTATATGTATGTGTCGTTTTATTTCAGAAATAGCGTCCCGTTTGAGCTTGCCGCTGAGCAGATGGGATCTGGTGCATAAAACCCGCATCTCCGGATATGACACCTTAAGTGTTATGAAAAAAATCCTGTATCCGATTATATTGTTCATACAGTCCAGAAACTGAAATGCGGTCCAGAAATGAAAAAAATGATATGAGATTTAAATAAAATGAAGCGATAAATAAATAAACAAGTGTTCCTCGGAAATCTTTTCCAACTCGGGTGGAGACCATCCGTGTGTTAAACATCGGTTTTCAGCATATCGATGGATAATGCAGAATACTGAGTGTATGTATGTGTGACAGCATGTGTGCACCGGATAATGTTTGTATGAGCCGCCGTCATGCAAGAGCGTGGCCAGCGAAGTGTAAAATTGTAACAACACTCTTCCCCATGCTTCGGTTGCATGTTTAATCCATTTCATTCCCTTTCGTTTTACAGTGTTTTTCATTACGTGGGGGTTTGGGAGATATTATGGTTTTGTGTTTCTTGTTGGTGTTTAACCTCGGAGCTTTGGATGTATCAGTGTGTGGTGGTGTCTCACCGACAGTGTCTGTAACGGTAATTGACAATTTGTGTTGCGGTCAGCAGAAGCAGAGCCTGTGAATTGCGATCGCATAAACCACGCATAGGAACAAGCGTGAACAGCATGCGGTTTTGGTAAAATAACGTCAATTGCGTTGTGTACTGGATACATTTTGTGAAAATGAATTTATAAAAAAGCGGCCGACACAAACACTGCCAAATTTGGATAAAAAGCGAAAAGGATTGTATTTACTACAGGTACGTAGATGGAGCATAGTCTGTATGTAAGGTTCACCATGGATTGCATGTTTATTCTTTTAAACGTATTTCATTTTAAAAACTAAACTTACTATCTTCGCTACACATTTTTAAAAGTTTATTGTTTTTATTATTACATTTGAGCTTTAATTTCATTCAATGCATTCAATTATGCTGCTTCAAACAACCAAATAATCCAATACAGCTTATTTTACGCTATCAGTGCGAGTTTATGCAACCTTTTCAAGTCAATAATTGTGTCGGTAGGTTGAACAGATTTAAAAGAAAACAGGACTTTTGCATTTGAATTTGCTCTTTGCATGCTGTGTTTATATTAATTGATAGTATCAATAATACAGAAAACGAATGAGTGTGGGTTCCATTTTCCGGAACACGCGTTTCGTTTTGTTTATAATAATTATAATTTTGTATGAAAAAAAATCAAACGTAAATATAGCCTCACACCAGCAAAAGAGGTATTGTTGCTTCAACCAACCTGCTTAAATTTTTTCATATTTCCTGCTTTCCATAACAACCCACACAAAGTGCAGAACCTGCCCTAGTGGCAGTTTATGCACGAAATTATTTTTCCCCTGCCACCGCTACAGACGGAGCGTTAAAACCGCATTTTCACCTCCGGTTTTCCGGTGATCTTTTGGGAGTCTGCTTTTCCGGCTCACGGCTTTGCAGGTTAACCTCGGCCGGGTTGCGCACGGTTTCATAAATATTTATCGAAATGCTCATACCTTTACGCGGTACTGCTGTGGTGCACGGTGCAGTGTGAAACAGCATAAAAATGGTGAAATCGTCAAGCATCTCGTGGGACAGCAGTTTGGAACGGTAAAGTTATGAGCAGCTTAATTTTTGGTTATTTTTTGGGTGAGAAAGTGGCAAAGTTTGAACACCAGCGTACGTGTAGGGATTAGTTGATGAGTTTTAGAGGCACTCAATGAATTTCCTGAAATAATCAGAGATGCATATAATGAACAATAAAAAAAATACAGGAATAAATTGAAACGGAAGTTTGGTAGTGCTTGGGAAGTTTAGTTTTTCTATTCCAAGAGAATTGGATAATTTGCTGCTTTACTAAACCAAATGCGTTCAGAAGTCGAGTTCTAACAACAACAAGTTCTCGATATTTATTTTATTTCAAACAAAGTTTGATTAAAAGAGACTTCAATAATAAGCTTTTTTACACGATCAAAAATGAATTTTTGAAAGATCATCCACTAACCAAAAATTTGAAGGTTTCACTACAACAAAATCTATTAGAATATTTGTTTATCCAGTTTTTCTGACATGATGTGTTTAAGTGTGTTTTGACGATTCTTTGCAAATTGATTCAAGCTAAAAAAATGTTTCGTTGATTGTTGTTATCAGTAGAGAGGTGGTGCGTTGCTTGCTTCTAAATTTGCTGGAAAAGAACAGGTTCAACACCCGGGAACAAATGTGGATTAAGCAGATGTGTCAGATTAAATTTTCGTCTTGATGGTGAGATGAACCGGGTCTGATGTGCGTCTGTTTGTGTTATACATTCGTGTGATTGTATTTGCATTAAACGAGAAAAAATCCTTTCTAATGCATTGAGATAGTTCACTCAGGGAGTGAATGTTAGTAACATGTCGGGGATATTGTTTGCGACTTTGATTTTAAAAGCAACCAGGCGCCCCCATTAAATGTGCTTTTTACATAAACGACTGGGCGGCTCCATTAGCAGAGTAAAATTTACTCTCGTATACCGGTTTGGGATATAAAAAAGTAGGAATAATTAGAAGGGTTTTGTATAATTTTCAAATTGCATTTACAATACTATTCTACACATTCTAAACTTTATAAAATGACTCCATGTTGGTCTGAAAAGAAAAAATGTCCACCTTCACAAACACTGTTCCTATTGAAACCCGGTTTTGCCCGTATTCGTAGAAAATACTTACACGCAAACACCATTTTCATGCCAGCTATACCATCTATACTTCTCGATATGGGCTACCATAGTATGGTTTGCTCACTCGAAGTCAAATTATTATTTCCTCGAATAAATGTTATTCGGAACTAGAGCCCGAAACCATTAGGACTCTCAATTCTCTCGCCCCGAAACAGACCAACAGTCGAAAAGGAAAACGATAATACCATGAAATAACAAAATGAAATTTGCGTCGTGTACCAAGCACCAAGCACTGAAAGCTTTTAGGATGTGTTTTTGTTACTTCGCTCTTTCTCTCCCCTTTCGTTCATTTGCACTGATGCTGGACAACTTTTAGCGTTATGCTTCCCGGTCATGGCTTCCTCCACTGGGTTTCATTTCTGGCAGAATAAAGAAGCAGCAAAACTCAACAAACCATGAATAATGTGTCGGTAGCTCGAATAGCAATCGGTGGTTAAACGTACTACAGCAGCCGTATCCTGTTATCGGACACCGGTGCACACCTTTTATGGCACGCTCTCAAGGTCGTGTTAATATTAATAGCGCGTTAATAAATTGAGTTATGCTGAAAAGCGTCAAATTTCGTGCCTTGACCAAATTGCAAAAGATCGCAAAGAGAATAAAACTTCAAAACGGAAACAAAAAGGCTAAAAAAAAAAAGAAAAATGCTGTAACGCTGCTCATGGATAAAACGAGTGTTCATGCCTTCCCGATACGTTTCCGTGACCGGACGCATAAACTATGGTCGTTACGTTTTGACGGGTCTATTCGTCGCACCAACGGTGCACATAGCTGGCGACATATTTTCGACCTCTCTGTTGATGAATGACATTCCGAACAGGCTCGAAACGATACCGGGCAACACGTTGTGCGAATGAGATTAGCGGTTGGCTTAACGGATTCGACTGGTGTTGATCAAATTTTGTGCCGTTTTTTTGGTTTGGGTTAGTTTCTTTCCATTTTTTGAGCTACAAAAATGTGTCACTCACGAACGGCGACCGGATCCGCAGCTGTTTCGAGCTAGTTAGGTATGCAGATATGAGGAAAAGAAAAAACCGACACCATCTAAAGGCTTACGTAAAACGAGTCGTAGGACATTTGTGAATGAGAGGCTGTTAATCCAAAACGTTGAGGGCTAGTGTTGAGTGAAAACTCGAGATCCGACCACAAACGTTTGTATCAGTGTGCATGTAGGCTAACGGTTCACAGAGGATTAGCGGTTGAAAAAAATACATCTAACAGTCGCTATGTGAAAATCGATAAAAAGGATTTCTTCGTTTTGGGTCCACTTTTTGGAAGCTAGTTTCGCCAACGTGTCGACAAGGGTTTGCCGCTTGTAGCAAGGTTTGAATGTAGCCAGAGAGTGTACAATCACATCCTGCATGAGAATGTTAAGATCTGTGAGGGTGTTTTGTCGTTAGTGCTGCTCAAGGCAGGGAAAATGATTTTTAGAAGCCCTGGTTCCTGAATGTGCACATTTCCCACCAATGGGGAATTATGATTTTGACTGTTTTTATGTTTTGACTGCTTGTTGTTTGCTCTTTTGTTTCTTAAATGCCTTTGCTCGTATTCGTGTTTCAAGCAAAGCTAGTAACGACTTTGCTCAATTCCAAACAGACAAGTGGTTTGAATCATTTTAAGTATTAAGTTATGGTAATCAAAACGTTTTATGGTAATTACTATCCCATTGAATCATTAAGTTAGATCTTGAGTTTCAAAATCATAATCAAATTATTGAAAAGGAGAGAAAGGAACACTGTTCATTGTTATCAGTATCAATCATCAAAGAACGACCATCACCCCATCATCGGTAACAAGTTGGTTCGTCTCTATTGGCCAGTTAATTATTTATTAGGGCTGTTCATTAATCAGATTGCTTAACTGGTTGTTGTGCAGATTTATGACTTCTTGAAAGCGTTAAAGCGAGCCATAATGCAGGTGATTGGGACAAAGTTAAAGAAACTGAGAAGAATAGGGTTGTTATGTCTCAAGCCAACGCTTTATCCGATCAGTGCCAAGTGTTCATTTATTTGAGGCGATGAGAGATTAGGATAAGTAAGAAGGATTAGCAACTGCTACCGCACCTGGGATTGATTTCGTGATCCGGTGATAATTATTCAAAGAAGCAACGGTTATTAACGAGTGAAAAGGGCTGCTTAAATTATTTACTTTCAACCTGTGCTGTTTAACTCTGATTTAAGCTTCTGCTTTGATAACGAATTTACTCAATTTACCTTGATGAATAACTAAATGTTCAGATGAAAAAAAACCTTTTACAAGTTTGACCGACAAAATTATATTTTCCACATCCAACGCTTTCTAATTTAATAAAACCATAATCTTGTTAAACTGTTGTAAACTACCGCCTATTTACAAAGCGATTTAAAAGCAAGTGAACAAAAGATTGGTTCGTCAGCAAAAAACTCCGTCCAACTGGTTTGTTTGTTTAGTTTGCCTAAGTGGTGATAATTGCAAAAAAAAATCCAGAGCTCGACGAAAAGCAAACCATGCAACAAATTCATCGCACGGGAAAAGTTCGGCATATAAAAGCACAGTCAAAAACGCAAATGAATTCTACAGCGTTTTTATTTTTCGTTTCGATGGCAATTGAGCGTTGGGCAGTTTTTCGGTAGTAGTGTTCGTTTTTTTGTGGTTATTATGCCTTTCTCTGCGTTTGTGCCTTAACCTCCAAAGCTGCGCATTTTTAGTAGTGCCTGAAGTTTAACTTGAGCGATTAACTTTTAGTGTCGGGAGTTTATGTTTGTTTGTTTTCTAAACGATGTTGAGTAAAGCAAATTGCAGTGGAATTAATTAGGCAAGTACAAACAAGTGAATAATTAACTGCTCCTATGTGAAGTGTATGCGCAATGGAGGAAGCTTTGTGTGCTTCGTGTGTTTTACAACGCCATAAATTATTCATATTATGGTTTGATAAATTTCAACATGAGACTTATTGCAGAACTAATAACTAGAATGGTTTTTAAATGCTTATTCAACTGAAATAACAAACCTTGCATAGTGAATGATTGTAAAGCTAGTTAAACTCCTGTAAAATATTGCAATTCTTTAGGATTATCTACATCATCATAAAGCACAAAACTTTGTAAATCATGACCATTGTTCTTAATCGTACCAGCTGCGGCGCATCATAACTTTTTCACTATCTAAGCATTGTTGAACCTCATATCTGAAATTGCTCCCGCTTTGCGCCACTGGGTATCAGCAATTTAGTTTCGTTCTAAGCGATGGCAAATTGACCAACCACAAACTTCCGCAGATTTGTCCAATGTTGGCGCTATAGAACAAAGTACATGCCGTGAACTGCAGCCTTTTCATAGAGCAGTTAAAGTGCTTTAAAACTAGTGAGGCTGCAACTGCAGTAATCGTTTTAAAGTGATCGCTATTGTAGGCTTGTTATTTAAGGACTATGCAGGCTCACGAACACATGCAGAGCAAAATTGGATTGGTACGGCCCAGACAAAATGGCAATGAATGAGTTTATGGTAGTGGTGGTGGTGGCATTATGCTCTGTAAATTGGAACAACATGCAGCTCAACGCAAAGCAGGAGAGTGGAGTGTAGAAACAATTGAAACCACTTTCTGCGTGAAGGTAGCAAGTTTGTTGGCACTGAAAATGCTTTATGTAGTTGTAAAACAAAAGACTCAATCGAGGAAAAATGCATCCATAATAATGCTAATTTCATCATAAATCGCGAGAATAAAACATAATGGTGTAATTTAGATTGATTTGCAGTGCAGGACGTTGGAAATGGAATTTTTGAAACGATTTTCAATCTTTTAATTTTATTAATCAAAATACTGGCCTAATTACTGAGAAATTCATGGTTAATCTTTTTGGAAAAACAATGTTATCTTTTTTTACAAGATAATAGTTTTAAAAATTATAAAATCGCTTGAGAAATGTGCATGCTCTCGAGTAATTTTCGTCCTTTTTTGGGGTTGAAGCGTTTTTTTTCTCGTGAATGAGTCTCTCGACTTGATAGTACCAAGAGCATAAATCACTTGACCTGTGGAAAACCTATCCAATTACTCCTTTAAGATCCAATCTTCTTTAAACTCTATCTTTAAAATGAGTGCAATGGCCTCCAAAAAAGAAGAACTTTTTTAAATCCCATTTTTAATCGATTCATAAAAAAACAAGAGAAAAGTCACGCGTAAAGCACTTGGACGAGAAGAATTTCATCATTGCTCATTCTCCATTGTCTGCTGCGTTTAGATGAGTTTGCTTTCTGATGAAATTTCTTCTCGCCGTGTAAAAGCGAGACAACACCAAGAGAGATGGATAAGATAAGAAGAATGGTGAGAAAGAAAAAAAAACATTGTTTTCGTTGTCTAGCATACTGTTGCTTGCCTTTCAGCGCCCACTCTCGCAACCATTAGCATTTCAATTTTAGTGTTGTCTGCTGATGGGAAAACCATTCTCAACACAACGTCTGAGAACAGAAGTAGAAATGCAATTTCAGAATTCGGCTGTAGATTGAAGTTTGTTGTACAAAAAAGGCCGGTACGATAGAAATGGAAGCCGAACTTTGAGAGCAAAAGAATGAAATATGAAACACTTGACGAATGTTTTGTAACTTTGTAAATAATGCTCTGCTACACGATGAATGCTTAGCGGAATGCGAACCAGACAGGATGGACACTGGGAGTCAGCTGTCGTGGTGGGAAAAAGTATCGAGAAAGTTAATTTACTCATCGTGAGCGTTGATAATAATGGATTTGAGACACAACCAAGGCTTTCCAGGAGCAGTGATTGCGGAAACAAAGCACGCAGTAATGAATGGAAAAGTTTTTCCGGTAGTTGTTCGTTGCCAATACTGACTGTCAGCGCAAAATAATGGATAATGGATTATGAGCAGTAGCAGGAAATGGATATCATCGAAAATGGTAATCTAAGTTTCTTTTTGGTTAGGCCAATTATAAAATAATATTTAATATCAAAAATGGTAAAAGTTTTTTTATGTTTTTAAACTGAAAGCCATGTTCACCCCTCGGTATAAAAACAATATTATCTCAATAGGAATCTGTAACCGTTTTTTATTCTTATTTGCTAACAATCAAAAAACGCTTACAACCCACTACCCACCTATTGACCCGATGCAATCCCACAAAGAAGGTCAATCTGTTGCACGATTCGTTCCTTAATCTTATCCCAACTACCGCAACCTGTAAATTCAGCAAAAAAATCTCAAGGCAACCAGAGGAACGAGGATCTACTTTTGCTCTAAGATAATTCAAACACCACGCACGCTTGCATGCCACCTTTTTGAACCATCTTCTTTCGGCTTCTCATGAAATGTGTTGCTACAACCCACTCCCATGCTCCCAGTGGTTCGTAAAATGCAAAGTTTTATAACATAATGCACCGGTGCGTGTGGGTACGAAGTTTTCAGTGTTGTTGTACAGAAGCTTTTGGTAGACACTTTGCAGGCTTTCACTGATGTTGCTGCTAGAATTAGCTGAACACTAGAAATGTGGGTTGAAACTTAAAACAGTTTACCACCACATAAAGACCGCGGGTTGATGTACAATTTGCCAAACGATAAACTATCATGTCATGTTGCTTTACAGCTTTGCTCTTGTTCTGCGGTTAATGCGGTGAACACAAGTCTCTGTTGTTTACGATCGGATTCTTTGGGGAAAGTCAAGAGTAAGGCACAGTATTTCGAAATTTTTGGTCGTAAAAAAATGAATGGAAAGCCTAAACAAAACATAATTAATCAACAAATTACCAAAGCTTCCTTTTTCTTAGAACGTATATGTAACATCCTTAGTGTAACGGAAGAATACACCTCTGGTATGCAGGTTCTACCACAAAAACCACACAAAAAACGGACCCCGCTTTAAAGTCTCTCTTAATGAACCTCCACGAAGGAAGGAAGGATTTCCGTGCGATGTGGTAACCTTCCATTGGGGTAACAACAGCAAAACCGAGATATTGTAAAATACTTGCAAGCGCATTGTTTCGGGGGACGTGTGCCGACCGTTGCCGGTTCAAAGACAAGGAAACGATTAAAAGTTTTCCCAAGAAATTATTCCAACCCTGCACGCTTGACTCAGTTTCATTCTCTGTTCTAGAGTCGGATCTCGCCTCTTCTCTCGCCGCTCAAGACCTTCGGGCAGGGGGTACCACCCAATGGAAATAGAAGAAAAAAGCACCTCGTTCCTGAGAAGTTTTCAATTGACGTTGGGTGGTGCTGCGGAATGGAATGTTTTATCTGAGATAAATTAAAGCTAATGTATGCCTGTCTGCTCAGTTTACTGAGTATTTTCCCTTTTTATATGCATTCTCGTTGTCAGGTTCAAAGCTTTCTAGAATGCTTTTGTTGTGTTTGTTTTATTTTCAATGTGAAAGTTTCCCATCTGTTTGACTACCTTTTTCACTTCCACCCTACATCAGTCTCTGGGCCAGACTGTGATGAGTAAGCTTTGCTTTTTGTGTCTTCTACCCATCTTCTGGTGAATATAACTCGGAAAAGGTTGGTCGTGTTGGATATAAAAGCACGAGGTAGCCATATAATTAAAGCTAGCATGTGTGGGATAGAAAGTGTCAATATGTTGTGGTTTTGTTAGGCTTGTTTGGTGTTGCTTTCGACCACAACCAGCCATTGCTTCGGTTACATCAATACAGTGCTGACAGCAATCGCAAAAAGCTGTTCAGCAAACAAACACACACACACGCACGAACGCAAAAAAGGAAAAGCACAAAAAAAAACAAAACAATCTCACCAAAAACCTCATCCAACGACACCCTCAGGAAACATAATTTTTGAATGTTGGTGGAGGCATGTGAATATGTGTGGGTAAGAGAAAAATTTGCATGCCACACTCGTTGGCGTACATAAACCATGAGCACAAGCGGTTTCGGTGTGGGGGTCACTGGCGCTTGTTGTGTCTCGCGCGAGAAAAGAAGGTGTCAAATTTACGATACCGATCTGCCCCAACAAGTCCCCACGTGCGTCTTACGACTCTGGGGCAACGCTGTGGTCTTTCCCTGTTATTTTTAACTTTTTCGTTGAGGCAAACGCTTGGCACGAGCAATGGGCTAGGACCATAAAGCATCCGGCATCTTTCGCACAGTGCGTACATTTCGCATTTAGCTCGAGGACAGGATTAGCCCGCAGGCGGTAACTAAATTCTACGCACGAGCCCGAATAATGAACCACGGGCCGGTGTGAGTCGCTAGTGAGCATTTGGTTTCCGTTTTGTGGCGACAGGCAAGGATTACGGCAAGGACACGCAAAAGCCATTGAGACGGCAAAAAAAACCAGCTGGCGTGTGGAATGTCTCATAAAATGCTGCTATGAAACGCGTCGTTGCTTTTGTTTCCTACTTTTCTCCAGGTGAGAGCCATCTTTCCCAAGGTGGTTTTGCAGTTTACCGACTGCTCTTTGGGGGAAATGTGATGACTTTTGTTCAATGGAGGATGTGCAATAGAAAACAGCCATACGATGCTTGCTTTGAATGTAGCTTATTGCTTGTACGGAAACGGTTTTATGAGCAACGGAAAAGTAATAAAATGACATTTTTTTGAAGCGAAAAGAAGAAGCGTTGGAGAAACTGGGAGAAAAGGTCCTTGTTATCACTATGATATTAGTTTTGTTTCAATTGATGTGCCATGCTTGCAGAACATTTGCATCCATGTTAAATCCAAAAACATTTAATGTAATGTAGTGTAGACAAAAATATGTTTATTCGTTTATAAAGTCACCATCGTTTATAAAGAAAAAAAAAGATCTAAAATCAACGCTGAGCATTATAACTAACTTATAAGCCCTATCGACTCATCAATGACTTGAGAAATCAATCCTGCTCATTAAAAAATGCTGTAGGATTTGCTTCTTCCTCCATTTTTTATAAATCATTTAAACAGAGGTTTCCGCTTGACTTCAACTATCTGGATTGGATAACATAAGAACATAATTAGTTCCACGGTAGGAAAAAGCCTTTATGACCGTTCAGGTGATACATTCCAATAAAAAACAAGTAAAATGCAATCGATGTAGCACCATTTTCCTGCAAAATCCTGTAAGCCTCAAATAAGAGTAACGTTCTCAGAAGAACCCTTTATCCGAATGGAAATGCAAAAGAGGTTTCCGTGGCACTATTGACTGTCAGAAGTGTTTGATTCCAGTGATCCAGATTTTGTCATACGTATTGCATCAGGCCGGCACCATTTGTGGAGTTGGTAAGGGTGTCCACTTGGACAAAGGCTGTTAGTTGTCTCCTTGATGATAGAGGATATCCATCGCTTTTCGGGAAAAACACCAGGAGGTTCAATATTTGTTTGAATAAATTGCAATGGAGACTTTTTTTGTGGGAGTAGCTTAGGTCCTGTACTACACACTGAACCACGTGCATAATTCGTAGTTACCATACATACCAACAGGCTCAAACAACAGTTTTAATGTCTGAATAAATGTCCAAGACACGTACAGGTCATCTTCAACCAACTAACAGGTGGGATTTGGTTTGTATTGGGTCCGCGTCACCCGCCATTATTTTTCTGGACAACCATCTGGGTCACCAGTATCGACATAAATCAGCTCACACGATACCTGCAAACACGCGGCAACCCATATTGAACTCTGGACACAATGTCCTTGCCTCAAGGATTTATTCCGGTGCAACAGAACACGGTGTGATTCAAACACGATCACGGCAGTCAAGAAGAGCGATTACTTGACCACTGGCCACTAGCGTAATGAATGTAAACACGAGCTCGCCCCAGTTTAGAAGAACCAGGACGCCATTAAATCATGGAGAAAGGGATTCCGAAGTCGTAACACGCCGCCACCTATACCAACTTCCAGCAACTGTTTCATTTATTGCCTTCATTCTTATCTGGATGCAGTTTAGTTGGATGTGCTGGCTGGTTTTTGTTTCATTGTCGTAATGTTTTTATTGCACTTCATTGCAACGTTCGACTGGTAAAACGTACGAGGTGGTAATGGTTGACCTGAGCTGCAATAATTCTCCCTGTGTGTGTGCTTCGTATGCTGTTGCTGCCCCCTGGGGCTGAAAAATAGCCATACATTATTTATTCGCTATCACGTGGAAAGAAGACGCTTCAAGACGACGGTGGGTGCAAGGTTCAGTTCTAGTTTCGACTCCAGTTTACCACGTGTACCATGTTCCGGCTTTGTGACTACGTTTTTTCTGCAGCTCTCATTCACTTTTCATGAGGAGGGCAAAAACGTCAGAGGTAGGTGTTGAGAACTCGATACTGCTGGCTTGCATATCGTCGTCTGATGTACGGCGCGAATAGGAGGATCCTCGATGCTTCCACATTTATTTCTCCTGTCATGGTTGCTCGGATCGTTGGCATCTGATTACTCATTGCAGTCGCTGTGTAAGAGAATATTGTTGATGCAATTGCAACTCGCTGTTGTATAAATATTTTGCTTGCATGTTCGCTCGGTGCAGTTGCAATGACGTCAACGAATGACACTACCTCATCACATTACTCCATCTCTCTCTTCCTTTTCCCTTTGATCTCTTTCTCTCTGTCACTTAAAGTATCTCTAGTGCGCTCCACATGGAGTAGAGCCTGCATAAACATTCTAGTAGCAAGGCAAAGCTCGCGTAATCGTATCTCTCGGTAGATGAAAGCAGCAAAACTCCGCACCCTAAACATATAAAAACCAAAAATAAATAAAAAATAAAAACAAAAGACAACTAAACGACCTGAAATGAAAATTAAACAGGACAGCTTAGACAAGCCGGCAGCAGTCGTTTGACATTCACCTTGACCCCAGAACACGCCAGAGAGACTGTCTCACCAGGAACCGGAGCCATTAGAGATGAGCTAATGTGTACTTTGCTCCAGTGTGCTTTCAAGCGTTTGCTTTTGTTTTACCTTTAGATGTTTTTCTTGTGATTAAAAGTTTTTCATATTTCAAATTATTGCGAAATATTTTTTAAACTATGATGTCCAAACTAATTACTCGATCTTTAGGTAAAAGCTCCAAAATAGAATGTAATAAAAATGTTATAATATGCGCTCACTTTGTTTATAAATGATCTCCACCACACGACTGCGCTAGAATTTAGGCGATAAAAGGGAATAAAAGAATGAATTCTGTCCCAAATGCGCCCGTCGGCGACCATTAGCAGCACTCTTAAGGCATCTTACGCTTATTGTTCCACACGCACCATTTTTGTGAGCATTTCAACCGGATAAACACGATATCTAACGATGCTGGTAACGATTATAAGTATTCCGTTTATTGCACCTCGAACGATTACCATTTCGCGTGCCTACCGTTGCGTAGGATGTATCCTAAAGTGCACGTCGGTTTTTATTCTAAAATCATGCTTTTGTTAGAATATTTTAAACATTTGTGATAACAATAGGAGAACCTTTTCTGGCATTTTGGGAATGTTTAAGTGGAAGAGTATCAGATTTATGAGCTGTTTCCATACCGGCTTTCTACCTTTGTTCGTCTTACAAAAATGCTAAACCCTGCATATTATTCAAATGACCAACTAGTTCCATTATTTCCCATCCATTTCTATAATCACCCTCTGTGGTGCTTTTCTGCAAGTCGCAAAAAAAGAAAAAATGTAATATAATAATAGAAAATTGAAAATATGCCAGTAGCTGACCGTTACTGGCTCGACGTGCTCCTTTTGTCCCGATTGCGTGATGTAAGAGCGCAATCGCTTGTGTAGTACATACACACATACACACATTTTCATACAGACACACACTTTTACATAAGAAGTTCGTTGAAAGAAAAATTAAATTGAAAAAACTATGATTTAAACTGATTGTGTTTGGAGCATGAGGAGCAGCACTAAGGGGCAAGCTTTCCTATTCTACCCACAAAAAGATGTGGCAAGATGAGGTACACCAACAACAGCACAGGGTTTTAAGGGGAAGAAACACACGCACACCGAGTCACAACGCAAAACGGTCGGGACTAAATGGTGGAAAACAAGGAAGAACAAATAAGGGAGTGCCGCGTACAAGGAGATTATTAATGACCGTTGAGCAGCAGATGCTCCCGGGTGCGGTAACGTTTCCCACTTCCGGCCAACAGCACAAAACGAGTCCTTCTACAACTGACGCTCGACGCAACCCTGCTGAGCCCACTTCAACCGTATTCATACCGAATTCGGCGCCTGGGGACTCTCGGTGCATTTGCATATCCGTGTACAATATGGGTGCATCCGGGGAACAATATGCACAGCACACTGTTTACGCCACCCTTCCTAGCTCTATGTCTATTGCCAGTGCTCATACAGGCGAAAACAACCTCCTTGACAGATGCACTGGTGGATACTACAATTCTACCGCATCGTACCGTCAGACTGTCCTAGCAAGAGGTACATCAACGTCATGCTGTAAAGGGGGCGTAAGCTGATGCGTTTATCGGTGCATTTCCGGTTGCTGAATCATGAGGATGGTTTCCGAAAATATATACCACGGTGTAAAGTCCGGGGATGAATATTGTATGTAAACTCATTGCATCATATTGATAAAATGGAGGCTCTGCACCACGCGGCGTTCATCATCGATCAATAACAAATCCGAAGTGATCCATTCGATAGCATGGACGGGAATTTGAACAACGAGGGATTGCAATTGTTGGGAAAATTTACACAACAAACCACAACATCTCAAAATTACAACGAATAAACTTCGCGTAATTGGATTTGTTATTGCAAGCATGCTTCTTTACATCCAGCCATTATGAACATTGGTGTGTAGTAGAGCTAACGCAATATAATTTTCGAATGATTGTAGTTTAGATAAAATGGATGAATCAGATCTAGTCTATAGATATTCAATTACTTGTTTTTGTTTGTATTTTTGTACCTTATGACAAATATGTGCCATACGTCATGTTGTAGTCTTTTTCTATGGCTTTTAAATAATTTTCTTGACTTTACTTAAATACAACACTTGATAGTAACCCCTATAGGCCTTCAACGTTCAGTTATAAATTCGCTGACAGCCGTTTATGATTTGCACCTTGTACAGACCCTTTCAAGAGAAGCATCATTGGTATTGAAATAGCGAATCGTTCCAAAAATAGGAAATTGCTGCTCACAAAATGGCACAACCCCATTCACTGGAGGCCATATTTCAGCGAAAAGCAATCTGTGAACCTCCGGAATGTTTTACTGCGCTTCTTCGTTCCTCCAACTGTTCCAGATTGCGCAGGGTATAAATTTTCAAGGCCCACTGAAATGGACCGGTAGTGGTTAAAAGTATCAAGAGCGACAGAAGACAGCATGCTGCTTGTGGATATTAAACGTCTTCGGAAGATAGAAATATTGTGGGCATTGATAATATTTCACAATGCTCACCGATCGCGTGACTGCGTTGGTTCGTTAAGCTGTGCTGAGAAGCGATTGGAAAGAGAACCGCAACCGTTTCCTTTTCCAGCTTGCCTGTTTGCTCTCGATCTCGTAAATCTCACCTTGCTTGCGACTTTCAACACTTGAATAACGACTTTGGTTTGTTGCAGAGAGAGGACAAGTGAAGCGAAGGGGAACTAGTTGACTCTGGAAGTGAAGCACGCAATGCGATTGGATTGCATTTAGTCGAAAGCAAATCGATCTACTTGGAACTGACCATGGCTGTTCTGCTGGGTTGATGTCACGCCTTGTTTCTTTGAGATGTTGTGCCAGCTTACTCAGAGAAACTATTCTGAAGCCGAGAGTGTTGCGTGCGAGATAATGATTTTCCAAGCTCTGTTGAAGCTGTTTGCTGACTTTGCCTTATTACAACCAAATCTAGAAATATATTCGATACTGGCGTGTCTGGTTTCTGTGAACAGTGAAGGTCTCAAATGTCTCTATCGAGAAGGAACAAACGAATGAAATTGATACAGAGCAGTATGATGATCCAAGCAAAGTTATTCAATTCATGTTTTGATATTCGGTTGGGATGTTGTGATCCACAAATGGCACTATGGGAACTTGAGACGGAGTTTTATTCGGAGACACAGGCCGTAGACATCGCGTCTTGGACGGAACCTTGAAGCTTATTCCAGCCATAAATGACGCTAATCATGACACACAGACACAGACAAAGAAGCAGCCTCTTGATCCATCGTCGTCGTCTTCATCGTCCTACACCCCAAGCTGCTTGAGAAAGATGAATGGCTACAGATTGGTGACGGAGTTGGTCGAGTAAGAGCGGCATGCCGTACAAAGTCAGCCAATTCAAGGACGGTTTTGAGCGACACGAGTGAGAAAATGAATTTGACAAAGAAATTGTATTGGTAAAAGGAAGAACAGTAATAAAAAGCACAAATTTGAAAATGCAACCAAGGGAAAAGCGAAGGAGATTTGGAGATTTCGGATTTGGTGTTTAATAGAGACAACACTGGGTGCAAAATGGAAATGTTTCCTGGCGACGTGTTGAACTTGCACAGAGGTTTTTTGGCTGCTTTTTTTGTGAACTAGATTTATTTTCAATCTGAGTGGTTTTTTATTTCACTGCCCAACTTGGACACGTAGCAAGGAAAGCCTGTGATAAAGAACATCTGTGTATTGGTGTGGTGTTATATGAGTGAAATAATGTTGGACAGTTTGGTAGAAGGAATATACGGAGGTTGGTCTGCGTTATTGTAGACTATTAATTTGTTTTATTCTCTTACTTCTTTGCTTTTGTGATTGATTTAAACAACAGTCACTAAATTTTGTGTTCGGATGACCGATGAAGCGTTGATAATAATGACGCGAACACAAACTACAATTTACAGCTTATATTATAAGTAAAACGATAACATCCGTGCCGCGCTGACACACAACCGTTCGCCACCAAAGCCAGATCGGAAGAGAGAGAGCAATTCCTTAATTCTAATTCTCCTAATTATAATTCTCCTAATTCTCCAGATTTCGCCTTGCCTATCTAGTTTCGCCTCTCTCGTTGCGTCGGCCTCCTGACTGGTATCGGCGACTGTCTCCAGCCGCGATCCAGGGGTGAGCAACAATACGATCACAACACTAAATGTCCTTGTTTAAAAGCCGATAAAAAGTTTCTTACACTGCAACATTATTGTTTGTTAACTTGAAGTAAGATGTCATTTAACTTTCTATCAATGGTGTATAACAGATCCCAACAACAGCAATGTTTTTAAGGATTGGACTAATGCCAATGATGGAGCTCTTACAATCAATGTCAGCTGCAATCAACTGTGTTCATGTTGTTGATGCCGGCTCGACCAACATGTAAAGAGATTTATGGCAATGGAATCCGACCAAAGTTCAACCAACGCATAGAGAGACACAGAAGAAACAGATTTCGCATGAAAACCTTCGGTCGTTTTCTGTCTAGATGGGGTTTGCGCCGAATGGACATAATTTCAACAAACAGCCTGTTCTACTTTTGTTATCGTTAAATAATATTGACACTGCTGCAAATGATGCTCATTGGAGCATGTGATAGCTTGTGGTGTGTAGTATTGTTTACATTGAATAGACTTATCAGAGAAACATTGATTAGAATCAGGATTAGAATATCCCGAGTGTCGAAAATGGTTTCAATGTTGCTGTGAGCTATCAATTTGATTTGCATTTGAACTAAAGTCGCAGATGTGGAATGGCTTATCGCAAACCAAATGTACCAACACAGATGGGTGGACATCTTCGAATATTGTGTTCAAAACGAGCAAATGTGCTCTATCTCTGTTTGTGAATTTTTATTGTAACGCTCACATTAAGTATTTAATTTCTCCTACAATGTTACAAGCATCGTATCATGATGAAATTCAAGCAAACAACAAAACTATATTGTAGAGATGATCAGAAAGGGTGTTAAAAAGTGCGTACATTAACATGAGCATTGTAGATGCTAAAGTAAAATGCAAAATGAATGTAATTTAACTGTTTCGATTCAATTGATTCATTACATCGCAGATCACGCAAATATTGCCACAATCGTTTATGGAATTCAAAAGGATAGTTTGAATTAAAATCGGTTAACATTTTAGATTTTTAGTTAAGATCTCTTAACCCCCCCCCCCCATAGCAGGATAGTCAGTCCTACGTATAGCGGCGCGGTCTATTTGGGGATTGAACCCATCAAACTTAGGAACGTTGGTGTTTCTCGTTTCTATCGTTTCCTTCTACTTTTCTTAGTGGTCTGCATGTTAACAATCGTGTGCTGGGTGAATGGTAAATTATGCAACGAGAGTCGGGTAAAATTCATTAAAGCTAATTTGTAGCTGAATCGCTTCTTCCCAACTTCTAGTTCCAAACTGACTTAACCGCAGGACTGGAGTGTGTGTAGCTTTGTGCTCTTGCTCTCGTGGATGATGGACGCGTTTTCTGCGCGAATCTTGCATGAGGAGCACGTGTATGTGTGTGTGTTATTGGGAATTTTATTTTCATGCTAGCACCTACGATGCTTTTTGCATGATATAGGCCAAATGGGTGAGTAAAGTATCGAATTTGGTTTGGGAAAAAAAGGTCAAAGCGGGTGAACAATATTCTCGGAAAAGGGGCTAAAAATTGCTACTTCCCAGAAACACCGTACCTGGTTTATGTGAAGGTACTGCTCAATGATATCATGAACCAATAAGAATAATTTTCGGCTGGCTCTTTCTTGTGCGCACCAAAATCTGTTCTCAAACCATACACGAGCACAAACTCATGCTTTCCCTTCTGACAGATAGCTTACACATTACGTTACGGGGTTGAAAGACTTATTGGTTGCTCCAGTGTGTGGCGCTGTATGCAGTTTTATGACCGCATAAAGTAAATTAATTGTTCACTGGAAAGAGATAATTCATTTCCGAGCCTCTTTTTCTCATATCACCCTGGACGACGTAGGTTAGTGAAAGTCCGAGCCAGACGTTCGACTGTGTTCGAGGGTCCGAAAACCGAATGTTAGGCGAACCATGAAACATGAATTCTGTTGCAATAAGCTTTGAATGTATGAGCTACCGTAAAACGGACGGCCTTCCCAGTACCGGAGCAACTTTTACGGGAAGTTTGATATACATGTAGATAAATATAAGTATGCAGAATCTGATATATTGCTTGGTTGGTATTGCTTTACGAGACACGCAAAAAGGTTTATATCGTTTTTCTATCATCGAAAGAAGAAGTCCCATAAAAGAAAAGTTGATTTTTTTTAACTGGTAATGTTTTTACTATTATCATTTTTATTATCTTGTACAGGCTTTATAAGGAAATGTAAACTTGTCAATGTTTAACAAATCTAAGTTCAGAGCATTTGATGAGCATAATGAGCAGTGTAATCTATTATTACCTTTAAAAATCCATCTTCAAGACTCTTGAGTAAAGAGTAAAAAACTCATATATAAGCTTACTTTAAGCTCAACTTGAAGTGAAGTGTTCAGATTGGTCAAACAAGCCCAGTGCGCAAACAGCAACTCTTTTCACGGTTGGAAAACTTATCAGACAGTGTGTTTTGTCCTTGGTGGTTTGTGTTTATGTCTGTGTGTCTTTCAAAAAGTCAAAGTTGCGAGATATCTATAGACGAGACATGCCACCATTGCAATGGCGGCGGCTTGGAACGGCTTTGAGCGTAATATTCTTTGCAATAGACTTTCACCATCACTGAAACATAGCAAACAAACTTCCCAGTATTCTCTGTACTCACGGCTGACGCTGCTGGAACGTTTTTCTTCCCTCTATTTGCTTTGTTCGTTCGTTCAACCTTTCCATTCGTAATCACTCACTTCAAGCTCAACTTTCATGGTGACGGCGTTTCCTGTTGTGCGTCATTACGTTGATCAATATTGTTGGTGATAAAGTAGCGTCGGCCGGCACATAACTTTGTCATTTCCAACGGTACATAAATCATGTTCGAGAGTATCGGGACAAACAGTCTACGAGTACTTACAACGGTAGCGTATCCCGCGGATGGTCATTCAATCGGTGGAGGCTGTGTGAAGCGAGCAAAGCGATTTGACAGTGACCTTCACCGGTACGCGTTACACTATCACCCCGTAACGATTGGAGCCTATCGGCGGGTGGTTTATGGTGCCATCCTTCGCTGCTGTCGGAGGTCATTTATCTAAGTGCTCTCGCAATGGGGGTGAAATTTATGATCACGCACTGGTTAGTACCACACCGAGTGAAAAGGGTTTTGTGCTGCCGAGCTGGTGGGTAAAATGTGATTTTGCATGATTGAACATCGTCTGTTCTCAGCTCTTCGCGATCCAATCCTGCGGCTTATCGAGCATATCTGTAGGTTCATGCAAAGAGATTGTGAACGTTGAGCGTCATGATTGGGTCTTTGAGGTGATAGGTTCAAGAGAAATACCGCGTTAAACGTACGTTGCTTTGAAGAAAGTGATTGCTGTGACGAAAGAGCGACGATTGCAAAACTCCTTTGACACCTCTCTGCACTGCGGTTCAAATGCTTACATTCAAGACACCTACGATTGCCTTTTATTCATGTGGAAAATTGACTACATAACTCTTGTATTTACAAAAGCGAAAACATTCAGACAAACACCTTCAATCATTCCCATACGCAGCGTAGGCAATCGCTGTAAGAGCAGTCTACTAAATTCCGTCGATCTCAAACACAAAGTAAAGGATTCGATTTATCTAAGCTACATTTCAAGTGTCAATATTGTACCGGTGTATTTTCATATCACCATCACAGACGCAGGAAGATGTGGAAACAGTTAAATCCATATGTTCGTTCCCGATTGTAGCACATCACTACCATTGTCCCGATTGTAGCACATCACTACTTTCGCGGATCGCTACAAATTGTTCGACGGGTCATCGATCGTTTCGTCATCACGCACACCATTAAAAAATGCATTATAAATAAAGCGGCAAAAGCCAAATTCTCTTCTTGTCATTCAAAACTCCTCTAGCAAGCAACACGCTTCGCTCATCTCAACAGCAACTCCTTGGCACACACAAGTGGCACAGAACCTCAAGCAAAACCACCCAGCTTGGTACAACAAAAAGCACACAATCGGCTCTTTTCAGAGCCACCGATTCTTTATTAAGAACATCTTAAAAAAAAAAAAAAAAAAAAACAAAACACAACGTAGGGTTCCGTACCAAACATTTTGGTGCCGAAACCAGGATTAGATATCCTAAAAAATTGTGTGCGTTCTGTGGCCACCGTGTGTGTTCCAAGTGTAAAGTTGTACACCGGTTTGTTTCATTCGCGGTCGTTTAAGTTCATTCGCGGCGCGTAGCGTTTCACAAACGGCACATAGTGTGTATGTGTGCGCTCGCGAATACTCGTGTACCACCCACGGTACAAAACGCGTACCACAAAGTGTGTGATCTGTGCGCGTTATTCTCAAGATTATTCGCGGCGCGTAGCGCTTCTCAAAGCGACACATAGTGTGTATGTGTGCGCTCGCGAATAATTGTGTACCACTCAGTGTACAAAAGGCGCTTCACAATTCGTGTGATCCATGCGCATTATCCTTGGTGCGCTATCTCGCGGCGCATATTCTTCGCAAGACAATCAATAATTGTCTGTGCATTTCGCAAAATTTTGTGTACCTCCTCCGAGTACAAAAGGTGCCTCACAACCTGGGTGTTCAAGGCACATTGTTTAGTGCATGCCATTTGCATCGCATACAATTCTACGAAACTTCGCATCAAAGCCTGTGTTTTCAACAATTCTTACTAACCGTGCAGTGCGCGTTGTGCTAACAAAGTAAAGTGATTTTTTTTTCTCTCAAGCAACCGTGTTTGCTCAGTGAACATTAAAAATGACAAAAGCAGACAAGCTTAAGTCAAGGCAAGCCAAACGGCAAAGCCTCATTGTGTCTATGCAGCGGCTTGCGCAGTTTGCAAAAGACTATACTCCTCAACAACAACAGCAAATACCCGACCGACTTGATCGGTTGTCGAAAATTTGGGAATGTTTCCAAATGGTGCAGGAAGACTGCGAGGAATGGGACGATTCCGAGAATGCTACCAGCGAAAACGAAGCGTTATTGTCACAAGCAGAGGAGCTTTACTTCGAAACAAAGGCCGCGTTAACAAGCTACATTCCGGAAACAACAGATCAGGTAAAAGAAGAGGTTACCCGCCCAGCAAACGTAAGTGTTAAACTACCTATCATTTCATTACCTGAATTTTGTGGTGAGCTCACAGAGTGGCTATCCTTTTATGACACCTTTGTTTCACTTGTTCATAATTCTGAAGAAATTTCCAACATCCAAAAATTTCATTACTTGCGTGCGTCCCTCAAAGGGGAAGCTGCCGGAATAATACAACCAATTCCTATAACAGCAGAAAACTATCAGGTGGCTTGGAAAGCTCTTTTGAATCGATATTCCAATAAAGTACATCTTCGTAAAATGCACACACGTGCATTGTTCGAGCTTCCAAAGCTAACCAATAGTCACGCCCCAGACTTGCGACAATTGGCTAACCAATTTCAGCTACACATCGATATCTTAAAACAATTAGAGGAGAGCATTCCTGACAACAGCACAATTTATGTGGAACTTCTTGCTACCAAATTGGATAAAGCAACATTACAAGCATGGGAAGAACACAATTCCCAAGACATCCAGCCAACTCATCCAAATATGACAAACTTCTTGTTGAAAAGAGCTCAAACAATTGAAGCATTAGCGTTGCAGACAGGCAATCGCCCAACCACATCTCATTCGAAAATGGGTATACCTAACCATAAATTTTCCAAGAAAATGAGCACTAACACAATTAGTGTGAAACAGGACAACACACACACTTGTCCTGCATGCAAAAAAGATGGTCACACGTTACATCAGTGTCAATCCTTCATCGCTATGCCATGTAAGGCGCGTCAAGCGTTTGTATCACAAAACAAACTCTGTATCAATTGCTTGAGAAGTGGACATTTCTTTCAACAATGCCCTTCTAAGTACTCTTGCCGAATTTGTAAAAGGAAGCATCATTCTATTTTACACTATGAAACGCAAACAAATAATAACCCTGAATCAGAAAGCACCACATCTGAATCAAATATCATGGCAACTTTGCATACAATCAGTTCTGAGCACAGTCCCCAAAACGTGCTTCTCGCAACTGTACTGCTACAAGTGGTCGACAAATATGGCCAAAAACATTTTGCACGAGCCTTATTGGACAATGGTTCACAGCCAAACGCAATTAGTGAAAGATTGTGTCAGCAGTTACATTTAACTCGAAAAAATGTTAATGTTTCCATTGTCGGAGTTGATGGTACAAAAACAAGCGCAAGGTATCAAATACAAGCGGAAGTACAATCGCGAATAAATAATTTCGCAACAACAATGAACTTTCTAGTTTTGAAAAAGGTTGCTAGTGACACACCAATTACACCAGTACCAGCTCATTTTTGGAATGTACCTGCTTCATATCAACTTGCTGATCCTCACTTCAGCACACCAGGGCGCATTGACATGATCATTGGGGCAGGACATTTTTATTCATTGCTAGGTCCAGGAAGACAAAAATTACCAAACAACAACCAACTTGTTGAAACTGTGTTTGGATGGATTATGACCGGCAACATTCCATCCAAAAATCAAAACGAAGTTACATGTCACGTAGTAACCATGCATCCCACCATTGAAGAACAAATAGAACGATTTTGGAAGATAGACGAACTTCACAATTCAAGTTATAGTCCCAACGAAAGAGAATGCGAAAACCATTTCAAAGAAACAGTCTCCCGCGACCACAATGGTCGATATATAGTTGAAATGCCAAAACATCCTGATATCACTCAAATGCTTGGTGATTCTAAAAACACAGCTATGCGCAGATTTCAACTACTTGAAAAAAGATTAGAAAGCGATACACATCTCAAGGCTCAATATCACAAGTTTATACATGAATATATAACTTTGGGGCACATGACTCTAGTCCCAAGAGAACGGGAAGATTGTTCAGGAGCATTTTATCTTCCCCACCATCCTGTGCTGAAGGATTCTAGCTCTACCACCAAGGTCAGAGTTGTGTTTGACGGCTCTGCCAAAACCAGTACCGGTAAATCACTGAACGATGCCTTACTAGTTGGGCCGGTGGTACAGGAAGAATTATTGACATTAATTATCAGATTTCGAAAATATGAAATAGCACTCATAGCTGACATCGAAAAGATGTATCGGCAGGTTACTATGAATCCAACTGATCGACACCTACAGAGAATTTTGTGGAGATTTGACAACTCTCAGCCCATTCGAACTTATGAGTTAGGAACCGTAACCTACGGCCTAGCTCCTTCAGCCTTCTTGGCAACGCGTACTCTAATTCAACTTGCCAATGACGAAGGTGATAAGTATCTTAAAGCTCGTTCCGTGATTAAAGAAAACGTATACGTAGATGATTTGCTAGCAGGAGCAAATAACATCCCAGAAACAATTGAACTACGCAATCAGCTGAATGCTTTGCTACAGAAGGGTGGCTTTCTCCTTCGCAAATGGTGTTCCAACGCTCCAGCAGTATTAGCTGACCTACCACCTGAACTTGTTGCCACCCATTCTTCCGTCAATTTTGATCCAGATGAAAGTATCAAAACCTTGGGCATATGCTGGGAGCCTATGTCAGACAAATTTCGTATCAACATAAACATTAATATAATCAAGAGCCCTTATACCAAACGAAAGGTTCTATCAACCATAGCACAACTATATGATCCACTTGGATTGATTACCCCTATAACTATACGAGCTAAAATATTAATGCAACAATTGTGGCTATTGAACTTGGATTGGGATTCAACAATTTCCCCATCATTACAAAATTCATGGGCAGAATTTCTCGAGCAAATCCCTACACTTACTAACTTTCGAATTGACCGTTTTGCTTTTCAACCACACTATGAACAAATTGAAATCCATTGTTTTTCCGACGCTTCTGAAAGTGCTTACGGTGCGTGTGTGTATGTACGCACAGAAGACAAACACGGTTCCGCACGCGTAAATTTACTAACTTCAAAATCGCGAGTTGCTCCATTGAAACCTTTAACTATTCCACGATTGGAATTATCTGCTGCATTACTTGGCGCTAGACTATTCCAAAAGGTACGACATGCATTAAATATTCCACTTGACACATGCTATTTCTGGTCAGACTCTACTGTTACTCTTGGTTGGCTAAAAGCTACTCCTAGAACTTGGAAAACTTTCGTAGCTAATCGAGTAGCTGAAATACAAGAACTAACTCATGGCTTCCAATGGCAACATGTTTCTGGCAAGGAAAACCCAGCTGATATGATATCTAGAGGAGTGGCGGTGAATGAATTCCTCAGTAGTGATCTATGGCGGCATGGTCCCTCCTGGCTTCGTGAACCCAAAGACTCTTGGCCCTTGCAAACCCCGGATAACAACATCACCGTAGAGGACGAACGAAAGGTATCTGTCCTAACAACTCAAATGACTGAAATAAATCCAATATTTCAACGTTTTTCTACACTACAACCATTACTTCGTATTATTGGTTTCTGTTTGCGATTCATCAACAACACTCGCAAATCAAATAAAAGAATATCGCTAAATGTTCTACTGGTAAAGGAGATACAACATGCTAAACGAGCCCTATGCAAAATGGTACAAGCTACTGAATTTTCTGTTGAACTACAAGCCTTAAAAAGAAATGAAGGGTTAGCTAAGGTTTCTTCTATTCGACTTCTTAATCCATTTATTGGCAACGATGGATTAATACGCGTTGGTGGCCGGTTGCGCCATTCTGATCTGAGCCACGATGCTAAGCATCCCATCCTCATGCCAGCTTTCCATCCTTTCACTCGCCTTCTAATCATGGATCATCATCTGAAAACGATGCACGGCGGAGTGAGCATGACATTATCATCTATTCGTGAAGAAATGTGGCCATTGAACGGTATGAGAGCCGTTAGAAGTGTAACTCGAACTTGTTTTAATTGTGTAAGAGCTAATCCCACCCCAATAATCCAACCTATTGGTCAATTACCAATATCACGTGTAACAATAAATGAAGTTTTCTCCTGCGTTGGTGTGGATTATTGTGGTCCACTTTATTTGCGTCCATCTCATCGCAAGGCTGCATCTCCAAAAGCATATGTATGCGTATTTGTTTGTATGAGCACCAAGGCTGTACATTTAGAACTCGCAGGTGACTTGAGTACCACCACCTTTTTGATGGCCTTGGATCGATTCGTATCACGACGAGGAAAACCGAAAAACATATTCTCAGATAATGGTACCAATTTTATTGGTGCAAAGAATGCATTACATGAAATTTATCAATTCCTTCATAAAGATAATAATAAAATAACTAATCACTTGTCTAACGAAAACATTCATTGGCATCTAATACCACCACGCGCTCCTAATTTCGGTGGACTTTGGGAAGCCGCAGTTAAGGTAGCAAAAACTCATCTAGTTCGGCAGCTTGGCACAGCTCAACTTTCATACGAATCCATGTGTACTCTATTAACAAAAATTGAAGGATGTATGAATTCAAGACCACTATTACCACTCTCACAAGATCCAAATGATTTATCACCTTTAACACCAGCACACTTTTTATTACTCAGAGATCCCCAGGCATTGCCTGAATCCGATTTACAGCATATACCAACTAACCGACTATCCCACTATCAATTGATACAGAAGTTATCTCAAAGCTTTTGGCTTAGATGGACCAAGGAGTATTTAACATCATTGCATAATCAACGTAACATCAGCCGTAAACAACATAAACTTTCCATAGGCGACTTGGTAATCATGAAAGACGATCAACTACCTCCATTGAAGTGGCCTTTGGCACGCATTGTATCATTGCATTTAGGACCTGATGCTGTGGCACGAGTAGCTACCCTTCGGACCGCTTCTGGAATCATGAAAAGACCAGTCTCCAAGATATGTGCCTTAGAGTGCCACAACGAGGACTAAGTTTTGGGAATTATTCCCAAAAGGTGGCCGGTATGTTCGTTCCCGATTGTAGCACATCACTACCATTGTCCCGATTGTAGCACATCACTACTTTCGCGGATCGCTACAAATTGTTCGACGGGTCATCGATCGTTTCGTCATCACGCACACCATTAAAAAATGCATTATAAATAAAGCGGCAAAAGCCAAATTCTCTTCTTGTCATTCAAAACTCCTCTAGCAAGCAACACGCTTCGCTCATCTCAACAGCAACTCCTTGGCACACACAAGTGGCACAGAACCTCAAGCAAAACCACCCAGCTTGGTACAACAAAAAGCACACAATCGGCTCTTTTCAGAGCCACCGATTCTTTATTAAGAACATCTTAAAAAAAAAAAAAAAAAAAAAAACAAAACACAACGTAGGGTTCCGTACCAAACACCATATTCAAGACAAGATTATCTGTATCTTGGAAGATGTCCCATCATTGAATTACAGTTGAAGCATTCTGTGGAAATTGGATTTTGGGAATGACACGTTGTTCTTTTCAGTTTGTTGGAACTTTTTTTGCATAATGTTTACCTTTGAGCATTGTACGAAAAATCATTCCTTTTTAGCTTTTTCAGCTGCAATATGGCTTCATTCTTTGATTCTCCGAAAGGAGTAGATGTCAATAGTTTTGTAGGAATAATAGCCCTGATAAAAATATTATACGAAATATATGTAAGTGAATATGATTCTTTGATCTTTGAAGAAAGATATTCTAGGCTGCCTTATCATGCCGCTTCCTTATCGCGTTGACCGGATCGAGCAATGGTATAATGGCAGTTATTTTTTTTGGATACTGAATATTGTGAATATATTCTAAAAACTATTTGTCGGATCAGAGCTAACATTAAAATTTTCAATCCCATTCATGTATTAGCTTTTATGTAACAATATACGCAAGCATCAGAAAACGTCAGAAAATGTAGGTACAATGGTGTGTAGATTATGCATCCATATATTTACTCTGGAAGCGATAACAATAGTTTGGGAAATGTAGGTAATGTTCCAAAGCTGAAAATTGCTAATTAGAAAAAGCTGTTGTTTAATCCCTTATCTCGTGAGAAAATACCTGGAACATAAACGCAGTCCACAAAACTCTACTATGATAACTCAAGCTGTTCATTCCAGGCAGATTTATTATTATCAAATTATCAACATTCAAATGAAATCCTCAAGTATGATTCGGAAGACCAACACTTCCTGGAAGGTATAAAAGCATTCGAACTGCAATCATACCAAATAGGCAAATCAAGCGTAATGAAATGAATCGACTTTCGAATCATGATTCAGTACTACATTTTCATATCTAAAGCTGATGTCGATGAGTTTCACATCAATAGCGAAAAGGGAAGAATCTGTCACTTACCTTAAGTCGGTAAAGAAATAGGTTCGCCCCAGAGTGAATTCCTGGGAAAATTGAACAAGGAAATGCTTTCATCCTAGTATTTAAATTTTGACCATTTTGATTTTCCAGGTAATGTGAATTGAATCAGCTGTTAACTGAATAATACTTCATTTACTGCAACAAAGTTTCACCTACAACATACTGTATCTTAACGACTTTGTTTCTTTAGTATTGCTTGTATCAGTATCAAATTTACGCGACGAATGTTTAGCAGGTGTTGAGAAACGAAATTTTGAACCTTCTTGCCACCTTTCCTTGTACAACTACACCCAACAATTTGAAAGAAATGATGACACAAATAGATGACATAAATAGATGACACTTTTCAAGGCGTTTTGTGTTGATAGATGACATAAATATACTCCCGTACCTTGGCAATATGCTTCAAATATTCATGACAATTGAACCGAATACAGTCCTTGTTAATCTTAGTGATACGGCAGAACTAATTAACATTCCATCGTCACATTCCATTGCTGGTTCTGCCCTGGTAGCTTTCGAAACATCCCCATCACTTGCCTCTGGAGTTTTCCTCCACTTCAGCAGCATACTTGCGTGACAACCTTGCTGGAATGAAAATGCTTGAAAGCAGTGTTTGGTTCTCCGTGGAAGTAAATATATAAACACAGATGATGACACGCATCTCTTTGTACATGCATGGCTGCTATTAGCATACGATCAATAATGCTGCCCAAATAGTGTATGCCAGTTATGTTTTCGCTTCTTTTAATTCAATGAACAACCGCCTTCAACACATTTCACAAAAAAAAAAGTGCTTCTGCTCCCCTTTGATCGGTGCGTGCTGTGCAGAAGCGATGGCTTGGCTTTAAGCCTGGAGGCAGTCCATACCAGTGCTGTAGAGATTCTTGACGAGAGCATATTGTGCTGTGCATCTGGCTACGATAATCATCCTTCCATTTGATCCTGCATCAGCAACACACAGGCGAACGAACACAATGAAACACAAGCTTTTTTCAGTTGCTCCTTTCCACTCGTTCAAGCGCACCGTTGCTTATGGGAAAGCAACAAACAACGAATACGAACGAACGAGCAAAACATATTGCAACTTTGAGTACTGTAAGTAGAAGAATAACAAGTGAACCGGCGGTTTCACCCCTTTTTCCTTCGCTTCAATATTTAAGAGCAGATCAAAGGATTCTTTCATCTATCAGCTTCTAGAAATCCAGTCAAACGCAAGAATAACGTCAAACAGCAGCAGATGGAGCAGCAAAAACGATGTACAAAGAAGATCATGGGAATTATTTTTTATTTATTTTATTATTCTCGCAAATAAAATTTAGCAAAACTCTTACTAAACCAAAGTCAGCAAACTCTCTTAGGCTATACACAAAAATTGCTATGTTTGGCAGAATACTTGCTATGACCCGCAACAAGAAGAAAGAACGAATGAATGAAGGTGGTAGACTCATACAGAAGGCCCAAATCAATTTGCAGCCACTTTGTCAACGTGTCCTCATGCTCAAATCAATTATTCAAGGTAAAAGCATTTTTTGTAGAATTTTTCAAAATGCATGTCTTTGGCATGATACTGAATTGAGTAGTTTGGATAATTTTATTTACCAGCGAAATAAGTCGAACGCAGAAAATAAAAGCATTTCGAATTGCATAGATAGGATTCTGGTGCTTTTTTTATTATACATAACTAGTTAAATTTTCGTGTAGGCTTTCATGCTTGATGTCTGCTGACGTTTAAAGAGTAAAGTAATATTTTTCAATCAACAGAACAAAATAAAAATTTGAATAGTAATGTTTTAATTTAATTCAAACCAAAAACTCTATAAACCATGCTATAAAAATCTTTCCCATTTGCTGTGATGCAGTAACCGTGGCCTGGTAAAATGAACCAAAGAACGTCAAGCACGCGGGTGCTGCTGCGATGGGAAAATTTGTGGTTCCTAACGGTGACCCTTAATGTTAGTTCAAACGAGGGTGTGAGTAAAGGATGTAGGTCAACCTTCAACCACTAATGAGATTCCGGAGTGAATGTAAAATTCGATGAAAAGCGACAGGTTGCATTAGATCGCAAACCGCCGAAGCCTCCGAAGTTAGTGCATTTCTTCCAAACAACCCCTGGCATGTACCGGATGACCTGCATGACCAACACTAGCAGTAGATAAAAAAAACAGAAAAAGTACCGTGGAAGCTTACTTTCGCACTAACACAGTGTACCTAGCGCCGCGATAACCGACGCATCGGGTAAATATGAAAATTTGAATATATCCTATCGCAGTATTGCTTCCGGAAACGGTGCAACGATAGACCGCTGTGAGGTTGGGTTCACAAGGTACGCTCACCATAAATGATCACCTAGTTAGTTTTGGTTTTTTGTCCAGAACCCACCACGGCACTGTGCAACCGATACGACCCCGTGTGTGCATGATGCATGATATTCTATTTCCCCGCGCGAAACATGGAGACGCCTGGTGGCTGTTTCACTCTTGACAATTGCTGAGGGCGACTGCTGCACGAGGTGCGTGTGACATTAGCCAGTTGCACAATCAGCGAAATGTGTATATTGCAGGGAATAGAGGACGCTCGGTGTTGTATTCACGGTGCCAGCCGTTGGACATGCTGATGCAATAAATCATTCAAATGTTGCGCCTCGGGCTTCGATGGAAAGGTTTTTGCCGAGGTGATGGAGACATGTGCTGTCATTCAGTGTCGTTTTCAACCTATTTTTATACGTTTGCTGATAATAAATGTATGGTAAAGAGGCAAAAAACTGGCAGGAAAACTCACAACAGCTCAGGCCTTCGTCGTTTGTTCTGTTTTTTTATTTTTATTAAACGTATCCAATTAGTAGAATTGTTGTTTGCTGCTATTGTGCATTGGTTGTACTGGATTGTTTTGGTATTATTCATTCATAAGCATAAAAACTGTTTATAACTAAAACCGTTTCAAGCTCCAAAAATGATTGACAAACCAAATTCTTTATTCTCTTTTTTTCAGTAATGGCCACACTGCGCTCTCAGTATGGAATAAATATATTTTTCCTTTTCATCGTTCATTTAAACCACGGTAAGTAAAACAAACAGTAACAATATATTAATATATCAATCATACTTTATTCCATTGCTATTTAAAGTCTATGGATAAAAGGGATATTATACGTTTGATATCTGTTAATGAATTTGTAGGAAAATATCTAACAAACATTTAACACAAAAATTTCGATTGTGGCATGCTGTTTAAGTGGCAACTGCAGCGCTCTTGTGCAGGCAATATTACAATTTACCCTTTTTACTTCTTTGTGATGGGAAAAGTTATTCAATGCATCTTACATGTTTGCTCTATGCGATGCATAATGTTCAGTTTTTTTTTAATTTTTGTTCAAGTTAAATATTCGTTTTACAAAACCTTCAGTATGGTATGATGAATCATATACGTAAAGGGTTCATAAAGTACAATAACGAGTCATCATTATACTGATTTTCCTCGCCACACATTCATAGGCTCACAATGAGACTTACACAAGTATTTTTAAAAGCTCAATACTCATTCGTCAACACATAAAACATATCAAAGAAACAAAAAAAACTGTTCAGTAGAGACGGCTTAGTGTTTTGTTCTCTCCAGCCGTTTTGTTTCACAATCCCATCGTTAGAAAGCACGTTAACGGCACAGTTGATCTTTCCCAACCCGAATGTGCCGCATTTTGATATATTAGCTCTGATTGCCCTTCAGTACACCGGCCGGCTCCCGGCGCTGTTTCGGGACCACACTGGGCTGATGGTGCATTCGCTTTCCCTCGAGCTATTGAAATGAAGCAACCGCGAACAAAAAAATACACAAGGCAAACACACATACATACACCCGCCCAAGAACTCGTTTGGAGCGTATCATTGGCATATCTTTGTACAATTTAAATCGAAACAACGCAGAAATAGCCTTGTGTTTGCTCGTGTATATGCTTTAGGACGCGGAAAGCATCATCAAGGCGAAGGAAATTGGAAAACAAACGCGGAGGATATGATCCATTGCATAAGCAAAGCATTGAAACGAGGCATGAAGCAATACTGTAATCTGCTTGCTACCATCAGGCCAGGTCAACCGAGTGGGGGAACGAACCAAAAACCCAACCTCTCCTACTGCTGAAAAAATTGAGCCTTTTTATGTTCTTTTCTTTTATTTAAGTAAGGTTAGCTGTGCTATTGTGAGCTTTTGTATGTGAGTACGTTTGCAATGTTTCGTATTTGGCTTAGTGTCCCGCCTCATCAGTTGAAGTGCTGCAAGAAGCGTTGATTTTTCATCATTTCCACGGTCATTGCTTAGCGTGCCGGTGTGAGCCGTTGTCTGGAGGGATTGGAATACATTTTATTTGTGTTGTGGAATTATTCATTTCCCAAGTCTGCAAGTATAATTACCCAAAGTGACGGGAGAAAGATCTCAGAATGCATGGACCGTTGGAAGGTAATGTGCAGATAACAGGAAGTTTCATTATATAAATTGAGTTCCGTTTTTATCTCGCAGGACCCTTGCTTGCTTTGCATCAGAGTCAGTCCAAGTGAGGGACTGTCGTATGTGTTTTAATGCTATATTGTTAGTTTTGTAAAACGCCATTGTATCATTTGCTGTAGCTGCTGGCTGTTTTTGCATTCATATTCCGATTCTTAAAACCCGAAGGCTTGAAAGCATTTTAAAATCCGCTCACCAATGACGTTTTGCAAATGCAAAATAAATATGGAACTCAACGGAAATATTTACTGAAATAAGCAATCTAAAACTGAATCTTCATCCAGACATACCTCTTCGCATCGATCATTCCAAACAATGCAGGAACAAATGAACAAAATTTCACGAAACCCCTTCCTCATACATCAACTTGCCTTCGAAAGAGGATTTGGGAAACGAATGTCTTAAACACACAAGCAGAAGCTTCATGCCGAGAGAGCTAGAATGGTAAATGGCTATCGTATTGAAGGACCACGTTTTTTTGTGCTGTTTCTACTGGCATGCACAAAACTGACAGGAAGTGATAACGCCCGATAGTTGGAATCAGATTTTGATGTTCTGGGAGGAGCATATAGCACAAGAACGGCTCGGTTAGTTTTTCGTTATGCCTGTTTCCTTGATTCTCGTGGAGATTCGGCCAGGAGAAAAGCTATAGAACAGTGTCGTTTGTTTCAGCAGTCCAGGGTTTCTCGATACGGTATCGATTATTTGATGAAAACTTAGTATGTCCAGCGAGATGAAAGCGAATACTCTTGTTCCATGGATAAAAAATGACGATAATATATAGTTACAACGAATCATTAAAACTTGTTTCGTTGTTTTTCAAAGTTTACAACGTGTTAAAACAATGTCATCATTTATCAGGAATGAAGAAACATACCCTTTCAAGAAAGAATCACTAATACTAGATTCATAGTTTTCCCTTCAAGCATATGGCTTCCATGTATCTTTTACAAATTCCAAAGCATATTTTCCTTTTATTCTCGTTCTAGTATAAGAAAGCAAAAAGGTGTTTGCACAAAAAAAAAACGCATAAAAACTCCCTTGTCCTTGCTTCACTACCCTTGTTCGCTCACTTGCCATGCGTTTCCCTCTGTCAGAATATCGCACCGACCAGCAAAATCCCATCATGCCGGTGCCGGTGGCCACCAGAACAGGCTTGCGTTTTCCATCCGGCCTGCCTGGCGTCAAAATTGAATTTGATCGCAAACATACACACATAACAGCAACACCACGATGAAGCATTTACTGTCAACCGTTAGCGTGGACGAGTGTTGAGTGATTTTTTGTGTGTGTTGAAGCTCCGTTTTTCTGCCCACTCTGCTCATGCACAAGAAAGTGGGACAAGATTGTTCAACGTTCACTGTAATCTGCGTTTCGCACAAACTGAAATTATTTTTCCATTTAACTAAATGTGTCCAAGTTTTGGAGGAAGTGAAATGAACGCAAAAAGCAGCATAAAAACAAATTGAAAACACGTCAAAACATCATCAAATGTCTTGAAACGCTCGAACAGAACGGTGGTTTTACGCTAAGCTCGGGGATTATTTTATTTCTGTTTGTTCCAAATCCACTAAAGCAGGCGGCAAAAGCAAAAGGAAACAAAAACAAACTCACAAAGCGAAAGCTTAAAATTACCCAAACGACTGCATGAAGCAATCAGGCGGAAATTCTCACACACGCAAGCAAAAACAAAAAAGACGTTATCATTCCGTGCGAAACGCCTCGGAATGATTTATTAATAGCCATTTACGCTTAACGACAGCCCGGGCTGGCTGGTTCCGTTTGTGCCGGAATGGATTTGCATTTTTTGGCAACAGCAGTTTGTGTACAGAGGGAGTGTAGGTCAGGAGGATACAGTAATTCGCACCAGTCGATTGACTCGTTTCTCTTTCCAACGACACGCATTCACATCCACGAACGCCCATCATATCAATCGTCGAACACACGCAGCATGCCGAAATGATGTAATTTAAATAATAATGGTTCATTTCGCTTCCGCTTAAGTCTAGAGTTGATGCCTGCAGCAGGAAGCAAAGCTCAGGCACACGAACATTCACTTACTTCATGGTAGCACGTTTGGTAGAACAAGAGCTTGTTGTGCATTCTGTGAAGAGTTGGACAGTTCTGTTTTTTTCTCTGCATCGTTCCATTTTTGTATCGTTTTTGTAAAGTGATACGGTTGTGTTAAAATTGATATTTCAAAAACACGCTCTCAAGGGCACATGCGTGAGGTGTTTGATATTGTGGTTGGGGACAATGATGGAAGTGATGAAAAGTTGTAATTAATTTCCGTGTTGCATTGTTTCCTGATTGAAAGTAATAATGGTAACGGAAAGAAAGCGTGTTTGTGTGTAATTTAATAAAAAAGGTAGTTTATTCTTGCAGTTTCAGCAATACCATTGGAATGTGTGGAAATTATGGACAGATTTTTCTATCTCATCCTTTCCAATCAAATTAAAAAGAGTAAGTCGGGGTTCATGCTAGTGGATAAATCCCATTGTTGTAGAGCTTATAAATTGTGCATTAATGAGATAAAACACATTACACGCACATTTAATGCATGCGAAGGATATGCTGTATAAGCGAGAATGCCGATGGTTATAAAGAACAGCAAAAAAAGAAAGCTTACTTATTTTATCCCTTTTTTCCGGTGCGGTACACGATCGTGAAACCATTTGTCTTGTTTTTAACGAACATTGTGCAGAGATATCCGATTCGGTGTATTTGAGAACAGACAAAAAACCCTCAACAGTTCAACAATGGCACAAGGAATATTCATGAACTCGGCACCAGTCAGAAAATCTAAGAAATTGTGACCCTTTTTATACACCGAGTAGGATCCTGCCGTACAGCAGCTCTAGGAAGGATGGTGCGTACATATTTCACCTCGCAGTGACCTTTCCGGAGTCGAATGCGGGCTGCACCGTGGGTTTTTCGTTTGGTGGACCCACGCTCGAAATATTGCGGTAAGATAAGGCGAGTGTAAGAAGTCAATGTAACGAAAAAAGAAAGAAACCTTCAAGCAGAAAGGATCACCGGAGATGGAATACCGACACGCTAGCCGGAACCGGAGTCCCTTTGGCCGGAAAGCCAGAATAACAGGCCTTTGCGGGTTCGAAGGAGGATATTTAAGGTCGAGACAGTACTTTATGGAGTCCCATTTGTAATCCTTTTATCTGTTATCTGCTTTGTTCTTGTTCAAGTACGGCAAGAAGGGTCTGTTTATGATAAAGCTGAACAGTTCCAGTAGAGGTAGAAGGTAGCTTTTAATGGCTCGTAAGCATGCACGGCAGTGCAAGATGCTTCGCGTGAATGTGCCGGAAAGCTTCCCAACAATAGAATCAGTATGAGAGAACCCTTTTTTGTGGAACTGAAAATGTATGAATATTAGTCTATGGTTTTGTACCTCATGGTGGGCTCGGTTTAGTTGAACAATGGTTTGGTGTGCATGCCAGCGTAATACCATTACTGTACAACATCTGTTTCACATTTGCAATCTGTAAACACGGTAAATTGATAACCAAGATGATAAGGAAGCTTTCAAAGTAAATCAACAAACTTAAATGATGTATTTTATTTTTATTCGAATCAGTAATTCGGGCGGAGTTATGAGCCTGAATGTAAGCAATCTGTTTTAAAATTTCTTAATTATAGCAATCTCATATAGTTCTAAGCATTTTCCACTATTTATGTCTGCATTTTAATGGCAAGAAAATGACAAGGACCTCTGATACTATGTCGGAACTTCAACCGCAGCTCTTGTTTAATCGTGTAACCTTTCATTAGTTTCAATTAAAAAACCCAAAAATTTCATCAACCCTGCAGCTGAGTCTGAATTCCATTTAAATGTATGTTACCTACTGAGAATAGCCGCACGTTGCATTTCGCAAACATCGATCCACCCCAATATACGACTTGTTCTGTTTTCCCTTTAAGGTTAATCATCACACAAACCGCATAAATAAATCCACCCAACAATCGAATGCTATGTGTCACAGCTGCATGATACTCTGTCACTCCCGTTCTCCTAACGTACCATTTCCGGAATTGATAATCGATAGGAAAATATGTCTGTGTGCCTGTGTGAGCGTTTGTATCCAGCCACAAGACACAATCGCACTTCCAAATCACAGGCAAAAAGGGCTTAATTATACGCTTATAATCGTTACCAATCAATTTGGAAAGTTTGGCGTTCCGATGGCGCTCCAACCGAGCCCTTCCTCACTAGCTCAGGTGGGGATTATACCGTTAGGAACATTGCAGGTGCCCTGCAGGAAGGATTCAATTTGGAGTTCATTTAGCGTTCACTCAATTAACAACCGAATTCCGATAATTGTGGCAGTCCATCGGAATTGAATTAACGTAATGGGCTGGGATTATGAAATAAACGAAACGAGTTTGTTACAAGGTAAAAACAAAACGCCCTCAGGCCTTTACAAATCAGTTAAAATGAGATGAATTTTAATGTTTTAATGTATTCTTTTTAAGCATCTTATCAGCTCTTTTCTCCTGAGGGCTTAAACGGTGTGGCATATATTTCCTGAGTTATGACTTTGATGTCTCTTTTTCTACAACAATCGCAAATCTACACAAATTTCAATTAAAACTTTACCCATAAGCAGCTTCACTTAATCATCGGAATCTGCTTTGCAGTAACTCTAAGTATAATTTCGTTTGATGTTCGGAATGTACCAATCGTACCGATGCTATCGTTGCACTTTCCCAAAAACTGTGATTGTAGATCAAACGTCCACAAATACACATCTACATGACTGTCATTAGCGTTTCGTTAAACATTTAAACATTCACACTAATCCGCCCTCTTCTACCAACGGCATCCACTTGCACTTCAACGCAATCACATCACAATCACGGACATCACGGCCAACATCACGGGAAGATTAAGTGGCGACAGTTGATTTATGTATCTTTACCCATGTGATAACATCTCACACCTGCCTAGCACAGTTCTGCACTTTTGATTGGCTTTGCATGCATGTTGATGGTTGTGATTGTTTGAGATAATGATCATTCTAGCACTTATTGATATTGTTGTTATATTTGGACTTTAAATCCAAAAATAAATTTAATAAGGGATAATAAGTGCTTTTATTATTTGTCAATAAGAACGATTGATAGAAAGTAAAATCCCAATAATAAATTACATCAAAGCTAAATGAATTAAACCGTTTTATTTTTACTTGGAAAACATATTAACTGAACTACTGCTAAGATGAAAATTATAAAACATGTCAATGAATGAAGTTTGTAATGAATGAAGCTTGTTATAACTTTTTACACTTGAAGCGCTCTGCAAAGCTGTAAAATGTCTTTCTTCATAAGAAAGTGAATAAAAACTTCAATAATGAAAGCAACAAAGTATACAAATTTCAATTACATACATTCCAACGTGGGCATTGTGAAGGAAACGGTGTTTCTCATTTATCATCCTGACCTTCTGACGTTTCGATTTCCTGTGTTCGACAGCTTCCAACTGCCACCTCTAATTTGTATCTTTTCTCTACTTTCTCCCATTGCCACCGGATCTGTGGTCATCGATTGAAAACTCCTATCCCACAACATCAACCCGGAAGGCATTACAAAGTCACTGCAAACCTTTTCGGAGGAACAGTTCCTGCTGGAGCTGAGTGACGATCGCAGCAGTTCACCGGTAACGCGTCCTCCGATACGCAACCGTACACCACCGTACCTTGGCAATCTGCACCTTGGCTTTCACCAGCACCAGCAGCACCACCATCACTCAGAGACGAGCGAGAACGAAATTTACGACTCGGTCGAGAGTAATCTACGGCGGACGCCGCTCGACCGTGGGCCACACTTTGATTTGTCTGCCTCGAAGAACATTACAGCGCTGGTTGGGAAGACGGCCTATCTAAACTGCCGGGTGAAGAACATCGGTAACAAAACGGTAAATTTCAATTTCAATGGAGCTGTGTATTGTTTCCGTGCTCGTTTTTTCCAACACACAACCACGCGTTGTGTATTGACTGTGCCTTTTTTTGATTTCGAGGTCGAGTTGCTTCCGTTTGGATAAATACTAACCATGTGTTTTTATTTGTTTATCTTTTTCCTCTGTGTGTGTGCTTCACCTGTTCATATATCACAACACAACGTGCAACGTCCCCCTGTGCGGATCGTTCGTCCTCGGCAGGTGTCCTGGGTGCGGCATCGTGACATTCATCTGTTAACCGTAGGTAGATTCACCTATACGTCTGACCAACGTTTCCAGGCTGTACATAATCCCCAGACAGACGACTGGTCGCTACAAGTAAGCCCCCCTATTCCTCTGTTGCCCCATTGTGTCACTCGATGTGTGTTTTTGTTTTTTATTTAGTGCAACCTCTATCACTCTGTTCCTCCTTCTCGATGAGTCTTTTGAGAGCCTTGGGGAAAAGCACAAACGACGAGTCAGCAAACTATATGAAATTATAAAAAATGAATCCACTCTGCCTCTATTGACACTCTATATGGCCTATTCGAGCCATCGATCATGTGCTGGTGGGCGTTGGCAATAGACACTCGCACGCACACGCACGCTCTCAGGAGATTCCGTCCGTGGAGTGTTGAGCTCTCTTTTTTGTCCACTTTATTTTTCCGCCTCTTTTGCGTCTGTTTGTCCCCCACTAGCAGCTAATACCCGTTGGTTCGTTGTTCTTTCAGATTAGATACCCCCAGAAGCGGGACACGGGCGTGTACGAGTGTCAGATCTCCACTACGCCACCGGTCGGGCACTCAATGTTCCTCGCCGTCGTAGGTAAGTGTCCAGCCGGACTAAATGCACCGGGCTGATACTGGTTTAATACCCGTTTAGGATACGTATTGCTCTTTCCCTCTTTCTCTCTGAAAGGCCTTTGAGTGTTTCGTTTTTCTGGGGTATAGGTTTATTTCCATTTTAACAGACACTTGTTTTCTTCTTTCCACGTTTCCCTATAACTCCATCTCCATCTGCAGAGCCAATCACCACGATCGTTGGTGTGCCGGATCTGTACATCAACACGGGCTCAACTGTAAATTTAACCTGCATAGTGCGGAACTCGCCCGAGCCTCCTTCAACCATTTTTTGGACCCACAACAATCAGGTAAGCGGAGAAGGGGTGTGTTTGTGTTTCTGGGGATGAGGTTTTCTTTCTTTATGGTGCGTTGGATTATGACTTGAATTAATGTGGGAACATGTTCGCAAGCTTAAGGTTCAAATGTTATCCATTTTGATGTCACGTTAGGAAGGGGGATGTATTTGAACTTATTTGAAGAGATGATGTTTTTTGTGTCCTGAATGAAATATCTGTTATCTGGCAGGGTGAATTATAAATCTAGCTATGTAATCTAACAATAACAATTAACAATAAGGTTGTATAAAATGAAAAACAAGCTGACAAGTAAAACAAGCTAGTCAAAATGACAAATATGTGTATATCTCTTAAGATATAAAAATATCAATTCCTTGATTTTGATTCTTCAAAAACCCATTACAAGGTTGAAACCAATTGATGAAATAATGATAACATATATTATAATTTTAAAAAATAATCTGTTCTGCACTATTTATTCATTTTTAAGGAATAAAATATTCTCTAGATTTGACTCGTTCATACTTTTATTCAACACTTGTTTATGACTTAAACTAACCTTACATTCAAATACTTTATTAAATTGTTACAAAATCTTAATTATTTTTAAGGATGTTTTAATAATAATTCGTTATTTTCTCAAAAAAAAAAACAAATTCTCTGAGTTAGCTTATCTAATTAACGTAAATAAAATCTCATTCCAAAACCCTTAGAAAACATCCTTAAGCTTCACTGTTCCTATGAAATCAATATAAGGGGCATTTACGAATATGTTGACTGACATAAAAACAGAGGCAAAATTCAAATCCTCTATAATGCGCCAAATGAAAAAGCGTGGGATCATTCTTCGGAACAAATAACTCAAAACAGTATATGATATTGCTTGCTTTAACCATTTTGTTTTCCTTCATTATGTTGAAAATGAAAATGGTTGGTCGGTCACGTTCCCGTTAAATATGCGCTTCAAAGCAAATAGCTCACCGCTTTCACTGCTTCGTTCTTAAAAATCAATAAAAATGAATGGATCGAAAAAAGAGTGTCAATGTCAATTGATTGGCAGGTTTTTTCTTGGACCGAGAGCAAATTCTATTTATTCCATTTCGAGTGATTTTTCCTCATTTCTCACGTCACATTTTTTAGCAGGAGATCAACTACGATTCACCTCGGGGCGGTGTGTCGGTCATAACGGAGAAGGGTGAAATAACGACATCGTACCTGCTAATACAGCGCGCCCGTACCACCGACAGCGGGAAGTACGTCTGCTCCCCATCGAATGCCGATCCTTCCACGATCAACGTGCACATCCTGAATGGTACTGTTCGACCGCCCTACTCGCTAACCGCGTCAAGGGCAATGACAAATACGACAGTGTTCGCCCGATACTGGAAACATTTCAGACAGTATTTGTCAGGGCTACCGTTGTGTGAGTGTTTCTTTTTTAATAATGTTTGTGTAATGTGTTACATATGTAAAAGGTTTCATGTATATTTTTAATCTTTCCTTTTCACAGTGGGCTACCCGCTCAAGCGGTTAGCATTGCCGCCCAGCCAGTGGAGTTTGCCGCTGAGCTTAATGGTGCCGAGTATTGCATCAACAGCATTTTTCCTGAAAATCCATGCATGGACCAACAACTGTCGGTGATGATGGTGAAGAAATTCATTGTAGAAATCATCCCTGACCAACAAGACAAGACAGGATAGGATAATCGGAGAAAAGAGCTTTGTTAAAATTATTGTGCATTCAAGGCGGTGAAATAAAATAATTTCGAAGTAAAGTCAATTGTATTTTGATAATTTACATATCACAGGAACAGAGAAAATTTGAGCGTAAGGTAGGTAAACCACTTGAGCATAAACTGCAAAAAGCAAACGTATTCGAATGTTCTCCCCCAAGATGCTAAGATAAAAGTTTAATTACAAAACAGTGCCCATTTCCCGTTCAAATGGTTTTTTTTTCAGGAGGATTTTCCCATACCCATTCGTCCATTTTACTACTAAATCCTAAGCAGAATTCTGCTCTGCTCTACAAATGAATATACGCCTTATCCGCTGTATGGACGATAGTTTAATATGTTTACTTTACTCCCTATCCAACTCAATGAAACCCCTCTTTCGTTTTAGCCGGAATGAATTCAATGTAGCTTTTCTTTACTACTGTTTAGCGCTTTTCCACTATTCTGCTTAATCGGATTATCAAGCAGAGTGTAAAAGAAATGAACGAATGAGAATCGTGGCAAATGGGCGATAAAGCAGAAAACTATTAAAAATATTAACCAACCACCAACCAGTTGCAGTTGGTAATGCTTTGTGGGGGTAATACCATCGTTTGTGTGTAGCTTAACTTTCTTGGTGTTGAAAAGGGCTTTAATTTCATTATGCGAATAGAGCGAGAAAAGGTTGGTAATTGCATAAATTGCATTACATGTTGGTGGCTGTAAAGATTTGCTTTGGTGGAGTTGGGACAGGATGAAATGATCCTCCTTTTGTGCTTTATTAAAATGCATTCCGGTGGTTCGTTTTCATTTGCGCCTGTTTGAAGGTTATTACAGGGTTTCCCACGATTTATTGGTTGGTTCCCACGATTTATTGGTGCGTTCCCACGATTTTTTGGTCATTTCCCATAATTTTTTGGTAGCAACCCACGATTTATTGGTCGGTTCCCAAATATTATTGGTCGGTTCCCAAATATTATTGGTCGTTTCCCAAATATTATTGGTCGGTTCCCAAATATAATATAATATAATACCGACCAATAATATTTGGGAAACGACCAATAATATTTGGGAACCGACCAATAATATTTGGGAACCGACCAATAAATCGTGGGTTGCTACCAAAAAATTATGGGAAATGACCAAAAAATCGTGGGAACGCACCAATAAATCGTGGGAACCAACCAATAAATCGTGGGAAACCCTGTATTGTTAGCCATACAAAACAGAGGTGGTCGGTTTTCCTCCTCTTTATGGTCAACTTGTGTGTTAATGTTGAATGAAAACCCCTCAACCAGAATGCAAACCACATTCGTGCCAGTTGTCTGATTTGGTTGTAATAAAAAAGGGCTTTTCTTAATGTGCACCTTTCGAACATTCACCAGACACAAGTAGGCAAACACAAACAAATGAGGATAATTATTTCCGTAACCGATACGCGTTCATATGCCTGTTTGAAGCATTGGCACGATGAGGGGGTCAAAGAGAGAATGAATAAAAATGCAATTAATTCGAACCAGCGTAATAAAAACAGGATGAGACTGTTTAAATTTTCTTATTTATGTCTGTGTGGTTTCGTGTTTCATTTAATCACACTTTCAATTTGAGTGCATGTTTGCCGAATGGGAAAGTATTGCATTTCGTTCCTTGTACCAATTGGCCTTTGGCTGCTAATTCAAGGTTTTCATTTTAATAAAGCTGTTCAAGCGTGAAGATGAATGCTGCGGATAACTAACTGGCGGATTCGTGTTGTTTGTAGCTCACTTTAATTTTAATAACATCTTTTAAAATTTAGATAATTGTAATTAGTATCGAGACTTACGTGGGTAGGGATGCCCGCTGCCAACTGGTCCTTCTATGGCATGAGAAACCAGGACTGGAGGATCTAGTCCGTAATGTAAACAGTTGATACAATACCGGAAAGAGTATTTCATTGTGCAAAACGCTTCAAACAGATGCAATTCAATTAAATTCATCAAAAGTAGCACAAAGCATACATTACACATACATTTAATTATGCAAATGCACCATATGGATGCACCATGTACATCGAGATACATGTAAAAAATAGCGCTAATTTACACCTGCTGTACACGCTACATCCTAGAATTCAGCTAAGCTAAGTATTTTCCTCTCAAAACCACAAAATGCTAGTGTTCAGGCATTAGTCGCCCAACGATTTGTTTTACTTTTTTTTGCAAAAACGTTCCTGCTTCTTGTGGTTGCGTAGTCTATTGGAGGGAGAGAAAGAGAATAGAAGACTCGCACACACATTGGCCTTCAAATCTGCAAGCATAGAATTTATAATTTAATTTCCATTCCAAAGTTTGGAACTGGTTGAAACACCTTACCTCGTTCGCGTCTCAATGCTTTACGAGCTTAACATTCAGACCAAACAGATAGACAGGTCGAGAAAGAATGAGATTTTCGGAAAACGTTGACACCGTACAAATATACGTCCCATCTTCAACAGTCCTGTCGGGCAACTCGAAAACACCACAACGATATAAGTTGAACAAGAAATGCAGATTTTCTACCGTCCACTTCGTTAATTTGCGACTGAAAACACTCCTACACCAGGTCGACACTGCAGTCGGACATATAAAAAGCGAATTAAGATAAACAGTGACCTCTCCTTGCGGCTAGTTCAGTTCCATTTCGTTCCATTTTGTTAAGAATGACTGTTTACAGTTTGCGTTTTATTACTGGTGATTATTACGATAATAGGCTTACAGTTTCAACGAGTGCTATATAATAAACTATGGTCGTATTATGTTGATAAACGCACGCTCGACACCTTCAAGAAATTATCTCTCTCTCTCTCCCTCTCTCTCACACATCTTTCGAGCGTACGAGATTCACGCGATCCTGTTCAGAAGACAATGCCGGGCGATTCTTCTGTGATCCGGGTCGGTCGGTTAAATCTCATGGGTTGAATCAATAAATTGAAAATCATGCCGATTTTCCCATTAGCAACTCGGGCAAAAGGGAACCTTGGTGTCTCGGAAGGAGGGTGAAAACAATAAAAAAAGGATTCTCTTATTCTACACCGTCACGTAACGGGCGCCACCCAAACGAACATTAAAACTTATATGTGCTTTTTCACTCCTTTCTTGCTGCTGTTCACTTCCTATCGGATTGTTGGTCGATACTTTTTCCATTATGCTCTGTCTCTGTCTTTCTCGATATGGGTCTGTAAAAGAAGGTGAAGAGCAACACTCCAAAGCTCCTCGAAATGCTGACCTTTTCCACAATCATCTTGTGTGGAACGACCGTGCAGCTCGTCACCACTCCAACCTTCACAAAATCCCTTCTTTTACAATATCTTGGACTACGATCGTCACGCCAAGCTTCCACACACTATCTACTCTCCATTCATTTATCCATCCAACTGCAGCTCACAGATCCGCAGAGGGCAGCACCAGCTCAGTAGTGATTACAGTGACAAGCCCTAATGATGGCGAACATTAATTCTTATTCCGACGGTTGGGATGTGCCGTCCCCGCCATCGCCGCCGTTAGTGGATGATCCGGTCGCTGCTCCCACTGCCGAATCCACCTGAGACGGCCACGGTAAGTTCGTAGTCGAGCACGGCATGCTTGTACAGTGTCGCTATCGTTTTGGCCGCGGTCAGTATCATATCCGAACGGGACACGGACGTGTACGAACGGTGCCATTCGGTGTGTGAGGTCAGTGAGGAATGAAAAAGAATAGAATGAAAGTTAGATGGTTTTGGGGGACATTGAAAACACAAACATGGGGGAGCGCACAGCTCAATGAACAGCGAAATGGATGAAGAAATGAATGACCCTTCCTTTGCGGTTTTTGGGGCTTTTAAACCGATGATGTGCGGCGGGATGCTATCGATGCATTAGAAGGATCCTTTGGCAGGGGCAGCTAATCGAAGTGAAAAATTGATAAGAGTACCCTTTTACCACTGTTTACAAATAGGGAATGATCATGAATTTAAGCTCTTGATGCATTTTTAGCAGATTTTTTGCTGTAAAAACTCTATACTGAAAAACTTAATGAAGCCCTTTATCCATCCCCTTTATTGGAATTTGCTTAACTGTGTTATAATTCCTCCTAATCACGTACAGCTAGCCATTCCATTCCGATTTACATTACCCGGAACACCACATCCCATTTAATGCATGATTGTGCATTCAAAGAACGTTCGTTGATCCAATCAAATTATCATGATTGTCTCTGTTTGTGTGCTTTATATTAAACAAACATACAATCGGACCGGAAATAACGCGGAAGCACACCGAACGAACAACATCAATCGGTCAATCAATTTAATTGGCAGTTTGTTTAACGGCTGCTCACAAAGTAACACGTAAACTCCGTGCCATTGCTGTTTTGATGGAACATTCGGACAGACCAGTGGACCGAACAGAATGGAAATGAAGCGTTTAATGAGTCCGCTTTACTTCAACGGAGGGACAGGTACTGGAGCAACGATCGACACGTGAAGTTTGATGGAAAACATTTAAAAACATATTGATCGATCGTTCAATTGACTGTAAAATGGGTTATCAAGCTGTATTTGATGTGATAAATAGGAACACCCTTTGAAGCGGTTTTGGTTGCGCAATCGAATCCAATCAATTATTGTTATACTTAAAAACTCAAACTTGGTTTAGAATTGTTAGTAATTTTAAATCAATTTCACTCACTTTATTTCTAAATTCAATTACCCACAGATATTGTCTAACAAAAAGCAAAATTTTCAATCTCTCATTCACTTTGTTTCAATTTACAACGAATCATTTTATCGATCTTTTTCAAAACTCCCAGCAAAGGATTGGGCTTGCTTTTATATTCTTATACACTACAAACTACTGCAAACAACCGGAAGTAAACGAGAGAGCAATTCAGCTCAAACGTTGGTTCCTGCTATCCCCCATAACCGGAACAACCACCCTTCGTCGTCCAGGACAAGCATTGGATGCGACTAGTCACAACAATGGCAAATCGAAAAGGCTGCAACGTGATGGAAGTAAGGAAGAAAAACTACATCCGTTCGTACTGGCGCTTGTAACGATTGCCTGGGCACTGCCTGGGCAATTTTTGACATCCGGTCAAACAGCACCAGCCAACCAACGACTGGCTTCTCCTTCATTCGAATGGATGCCTCGGTGAAGGTAGATTGTGTTCGATAACTTTCAATTTGTGTGTCTGTGCAGTAACGTTCGAGCGATTGATGCTGCAGTGCAAAAAACGTGACCAAATGGAACAGAATATTAGGACGTCACTCTATCCCATCGGCAATGACCAAGTTAACACGACTCCGTGTAAAAAACATTTTATAATCCAATTTAGACACACACTTATATGTTTGTGCCAGGCTGGTCCATCCCCAGCAGTAACCTCAAACGAGTGATCACCCTTCATCCGAGCCAATGTTTTACTGTCCAAGCGCTCGGGTCTGTTTATCACCGTTTTCCTAGGGATAATGATCAACTGAACCTCCTGCCCTCGCAACAACTCATTCGCACTCTATCTACCGTCTATTTGCTGCTGAAAACCACCAAAAGGCATCTAACCACATCGAACAAACGGACATTCCAAGCGAAAGATAGCCAATCGATATGGATGGAGCGCAAATACCACAAAACGAGCACCGTTTTTCATCCCGTTAGTTATCGCATTGCTGGTTGCTTCCGATTTTTGTGCAATTTGCAAACGATGAAACCGTGAACCAAATTCTGCATAATCGGGTTCGGTGCAGTCGTTCCCAGTTTCTGCATAATGTCCCGGGAGCTAAGCAGCTGCAACCACACCGGGCGCAAACATAAATCCCTGGTCAAACATCCTTGACCGTTTGCTCTCAGTTAATCCTTTTTTGAGAGTGGGATGAGAGAAGCCTGCAGGGTACCATCTTGTGCAACACCAGACGCGGTTGAAACATGGCACCAAAAGCTAACTCGAACGCTAATGCAGCCAATCTTCGAACGAGGGATAGCAGCACTTTGCGTGGAAGATTAGTCACGAGCTTTAGGATGGAAATAAAACGGCAAGGACACAAGCAGGTTAAGTCAGGATCATTTAGAGGTGCGGAAGTTTGTCGAATTTAAAACTTCCGCCGGTGAATGCAGTAATTCCGTACAGATTTAAGATGCGGATACACAGCTTTGCAGACACTCGTTGTCGCTCCAACTCCCTCTGTATGTGTGTCTCTCGCCACTCTAGGGGTTTAACAAAATGACAATCATTACAAAAACGCATAATCTCATTACATTCGAGGAAATGCCGGGCCTTCCTACCCTGTTTGGAGGGACGTAAGCGATTCCAAAACGAAACCACATAAACCCAATACGTAGCAGAGATACAATACAATTTAATTAAAATCATCCCATTTCATCGAACGAGGCACAGTGACATTGAACGATAAAGGTCGGTATACCGAATGTCCTTTTGCGGGATGATTTGATGTTTAATATCTCGCGTTCACTAATTAAAACAAGCATTTTCAGCCGGCAAATATCAAACGGTAGCCATGCGGAAAGATTTATCCACTGGGGAATAATAAGCAGGAGTGTGGTTATGATAGAAACGGATCAGAAATTCTGGGAAAAGAGGAACAAGCTCAATCATTTAAGTTATGTAATCATTTCAATCTTATGTCGCTCAGTCTCGTTCCAATGTAATTTGCTGCCTAAATAATATGCTAAGCATGATTGCATACTTTTAGGCTTTGCGACTGCAATAGACATGGGCAAAATGAATCAGATATGACTAATTCATTCCAATGTTTACACTGATTGAACGAATCCGCACCGCCAGATAAATGGAAATGATTCTTCCGCACTCTAGCGGTGCGGTATTGATTCTCCGTGCGGACGCTTACCCTATCGACTATGAAAGTGTGCGATACATCTCCGCACGCTAGTGGTGCGGTATTGATTCTCCGTGCGGAAACTCTCCATATCGATCATGAAAGTGTGCGTGCGTTCTGTACAAACCACCGCACGCGGTCCAGAGTTCATTCTCCTACTCAGAAAATCAGCATGCTTTTTCGATCTGATAGTGTGTTGACTAGAACGAGAAAGCTTCTGTTATCCATGTCTTCTTTCCCGTTCCGCAAAATAGCGATACACTCTCGCTGTAGTAGTGTAGCATATCTGCTATACAGAACTTATTATAATACACACTATCAGCTATAGACACATTGTAACACACTTCGGAAAGCCAAATCACACCATTGCAACACATTCATTATAACACATCAGCAAATCAATCCACACCATAGCAACACATCCAGACCATACCGTTCATAGAAAAAACAATTGAGACACATTTATCGAAAACAACCGAAACGCGCAACATAAGCAATTCAAGCGTTACTGCGGCAAAGTGGACAAACAGAGAACGCATAGCAACTTATTGCTAAAAATCGCAGTGTAGGCAAAGATCGACCAACGCACCCGTTCCTTGGCTAGAACAGTTGAAACTTTCCAGAACCTTTGTAAAAACACTAAAAGCGCAACATAGGCACAAATTGATAGACACCTCACTCCAATACAATGTATGAATTGTACTTCATATCAATAACCTTTAATTAGGACAAAAACACATTCCAAAACCAAATGTACGAAGCCCATTGAGTATAAATAAAACCAATTCCGACCATGGCAAGTCAGATTCGTTCGGACTGTCAGGATAGGACTATGCCCATCCAACATCTATCGACTTCTCATTTAAAGAGTTTAGTTATGTCCCCCTACCCAAGGTAAGGCCTCTAAACTCCAACGTTTCCAGTAAGGGAAACCTCCTAAAGGTTTCTATGATCGCCTGGACGATCAAGTGTCGAAAAGTCCGCTTCGAACAAAGTGTTATTCAACCTCGATACTTGTCAGCGAAACACTGACCTACCGCGATGGTACGCGTTGATCAGTTGTACCGTTGTACGCTCATCAGATTACATGGCGACCGTATCAAAAACCGAACATACTATATGACGACCATAGCTATCTCCAAACCTACTACATGGCGACCGTGACCATAATCTGCAATCGATGGGCAGAAGTTTAAGTGAAATCAAGTAAAATGTGATGCACACAACTATAACATATAGCAGTGTCATGTTAACTCACCTGAAAGTATTTCGACCATGTGCGGCATTCGACGGAAAGTGAAAAAAGTGTCAAATGTGCAAATTTATATAGAACATTCTACACCGCAGCTGGTACAAGTGACCCATTAAAAAAAAACAATAACGGTGAATGAGCGACGAGAAGCAAGCACAGTATGGTGTATAAAATGACAATTCATCGAAAATATAAGTGATGAACCGTTTCAAAAAATAATGTATGCGGTGAACAACAATTATGCGTTATGATGCAAAAAAAAAAGTTTGGTGACAACCTACATCAACGTGCAGAAATGCAACAAGTTATAAATAAACACTTCAGTGATCGGTTTGCAAAGTAGAGCAAACTTGAAGTGAGACAGAACGCATAAAGCCCAACGTAAGCGGAAATAACAAATAACGATGCCACCATCATACAAACACAGTGCAGTGAAACCATTAGCGATACGCATGTAAAAGTGATGTTCATCTGAAAGGTGATAGAATGAACGGCGAGACTACGGTCCACGAGATGTAACCAGCGTAAATGAATTGAACAACCGTTCCCAACGTGGAAGACGAAAAGACAAGGCGAGCTCTCTGCCCAATATGGATTGGCAGGCGCGAATGGACAAAGGGTCCCAACCCCGACAAGACATCGAGTGACGACTGAAACACCAAGCACCGATTAAACACCAAGCACCGGTAACGAGCATCATCATGAGCAGCAACAACAAAAATACATATTATGTATATAAACAAGGTACCGTAAATTTAAAATTTTACTGATGAGATTGTAGAAATGTGCAAAAATAGCAACAACAAGAAAAAAACAAGCTAGGAATTTATTAAAATTGTCTATAAACTATGGCAATACTAACAATTACGAAACTGAACGATGCAAAACTATTAGAGAAAACAGAAAATTATGATAATAATTTATGATCAGGTGAAACAGCTAAAATGTAGGCTCTGCGCATTTACAGCATTAAGGGATAATACTAAGGAAATTTACGACATTATCAGAGAACCAATTTGAAATAACAATGGAAACGAAACCTGACAAAATGGCAGAAATTATAGAATTGATTAAAATCACCACTTCTCTCATATCAAAGTATGACGGTAATGAGACAGATTTGAAAAGTGTGGTATCAAATTTAAACGTACTAAAGAAAATAGTTAATCCGGGAAATAAAGAAACAATAATAGAACTGATATTAGGACGTCTTACAGGAAAAGCGCGAATTGTCGTAGGGGAAACCCCATCCTCAATCGAAGAAATAGTTAGCAAATTACAAGACAGGTGCAGCATAAAGGTAACACCAGAGATCATAGTATCGAAAATAAATAATACTAAACAGACGGGAACGATAGAAGATTTTGGAACCATTATTGAAAAACTAACGCAACAACTTGAAGAAGCATACATAGCAGAAGAGATAGCACCAGAAGTAGCCAGAAAAAAAGGCAACTAAATCAGGAATCAGTGCATTGAGTTATGGACTCAAAGATTTCGACACCAGAATTATAATGAGATCGAGTAAATTCGAAACCTTGCATGAAGCGATAGAGCGAGCAGTAGAGTTGGAGCTAGAAGACAGAATGAAAAAGGGAAAAAATGACCATATAAAGATCCCATATTTAAACGCTACCAAGAACAATAGAGGGTATGGATACAACTACCAAGAAAGGAGAAATTTCAGCGAATTCCCAAATAATACTAGATTTCAGACACAAAATCCACCTAGGTTCCCACCCGTAAGATATAGACAGAACAACGACAGAAACAACAATAGGGATTTTCAACATAAAGATGCTCTAATTAATTATCAAATTAACCCAAATTTTAATCAATCAATAACAACTCAAACACCATCCGACAACTACAAATATAGTAATAATAGCTATCAGTTAAACAATTGTAGTAGTAACAATCAAGTTAACCAAGGTTATAATAATCGCGAGAACATCTATAACAACAGTAGGCAGAACAAAATCCAATGCTTTTATATAAGAACAGAACAAAACAATCATACACAATTCAATAATAATATCAAACAACATAAAAGTCGTACTTACAATCAAAATTACGATGACTGTACAAATACTAATCAAATGAACGATCAAACTCAAAAAGATTTAAAAAATATGCAAAGCAATACGAACTATAGTAACAGAAAACTTGAAGATAAATCAAAAAGAAGAAATGCAACAATTAATGATTTGAAAGGGTCAAGAGACTCTGAACGAATATTTAAGGAGAATAATAACTCAACAAAAGAATGTGAAAATGATACTAAACATGATTATAAACATGAAAACAAACAACATATACAAATGATTACAACAAGTAATGACAATGAGAAAAATATTGTTGAGGAACAAGTAACAGATAGTTTATTATTGCTAGACAACATGGAAATAAATGATGAGATTCCTTGTAATGAAAATCATGCAACCGAGCTAAAACATATAAAGAGAAGAAAAAGTAGCATCAAATCAAAGAAGAAGTATATAAATGAATCTAATAATGAATTATATTGCCAGGATAAAAAGGCTAGAAAAATGAATTATTCCACATTATGTGAAGAAAATGTAAAAGAACCAAGAAGAACTATTGCTTACGAAAAGTATCTAAAAGAGCTCCTTGTAAAATTTCATAATGTTATCTCCATGCTAAAAGTCATAATATCTATAAAAGCAGAAAACTCTAGATGTGAACCTAACAAAGGAATCATAGGAAAATCTAAATATTTTAGAAGAAAATTAAATATTCCCAATTCTTTACCTCTAGATAATAGATCTATTTACATAAAATATTACCCACCTTAAGCGATAAGAAATGATTTTATTAGTTAACCAAGAAAAAAGCACAGCAAATACTCAGCTAAATTAAATGAAAAGAATAACTTCAATCATTGTAATTCATTACGTTATTCTATTAAAGGGGGGAGGTGTAGCATATCTGCTATACAGAACTTATTATAATACACACTATCAGCTATAGACACATTGTAACACACTTCGGAAAGCCAAATCACACCATTGCAACACATTCATTATAACACATCAGCAAATCAATCCACACCATAGCAACACATCCAGACCATACCGTTCATAGAAAAAACAATTGAGACACATTTATCGAAAACAACCGAAACGCGCAACATAAGCAATTCAAGCGTTACTGCGGCAAAGTGGACAAACAGAGAACGCATAGCAACTTATTGCTAAAAATCGCAGTGTAGGCAAAGATCGACCAACGCACCCGTTCCTTGGCTAGAACAGTTGAAACTTTCCAGAACCTTTGTAAAAACACTAAAAGCGCAACATAGGCACAAATTGATAGACACCTCACTCCAATACAATGTATGAATTGTACTTCATATCAATAACCTTTAATTAGGACAAAAACACATTCCAAAACCAAATGTACGAAGCCCATTGAGTATAAATAAAACCAATTCCGACCATGGCAAGTCAGATTCGTTCGGACTGTCAGGATAGGACTATGCCCATCCAACATCTATCGACTTCTCATTTAAAGAGTTTAGTTATGTCCCCCTACCCAAGGTAAGGCCTCTAAACTCCAACGTTTCCAGTAAGGGAAACCTCCTAAAGGTTTCTATGATCGCCTGGACGATCAAGTGTCGAAAAGTCCGCTTCGAACAAAGTGTTATTCAACCTCGATACTTGTCAGCGAAACACTGACCTACCGCGATGGTACGCGTTGATCAGTTGTACCGTTGTACGCTCATCAGATTACATGGCGACCGTATCAAAAACCGAACATACTATATGACGACCATAGCTATCTCCAAACCTACTACATGGCGACCGTGACCATAATCTGCAATCGATGGGCAGAAGTTTAAGTGAAATCAAGTAAAATGTGATGCACACAACTATAACATATAGCAGTGTCATGTTAACTCACCTGAAAGTATTTCGACCATGTGCGGCATTCGACGGAAAGTGAAAAAAGTGTCAAATGTGCAAATTTATATAGAACATTCTACACCGCAGCTGGTACAAGTGACCCATTAAAAAAAAACAATAACGGTGAATGAGCGACGAGAAGCAAGCACAGTATGGTGTATAAAATGACAATTCATCGAAAATATAAGTGATGAACCGTTTCAAAAAATAATGTATGCGGTGAACAACAATTATGCGTTATGATGCAAAAAAAAAAGTTTGGTGACAACCTACATCAACGTGCAGAAATGCAACAAGTTATAAATAAACACTTCAGTGATCGGTTTGCAAAGTAGAGCAAACTTGAAGTGAGACAGAACGCATAAAGCCCAACGTAAGCGGAAATAACAAATAACGATGCCACCATCATACAAACACAGTGCAGTGAAACCATTAGCGATACGCATGTAAAAGTGATGTTCATCTGAAAGGTGATAGAATGAACGGCGAGACTACGGTCCACGAGATGTAACCAGCGTAAATGAATTGAACAACCGTTCCCAACGTGGAAGACGAAAAGACAAGGCGAGCTCTCTGCCCAATATGGATTGGCAGGCGCGAATGGACAAAGGGTCCCAACCCCGACAAGACATCGAGTGACGACTGAAACACCAAGCACCGATTAAACACCAAGCACCGGTAACGAGCATCATCATGAGCAGCAACAACAAAAATACATATTATGTATATAAACAAGGTACCGTAAATTTAAAATTTTACTGATGAGATTGTAGAAATGTGCAAAAATAGCAACAACAAGAAAAAAACAAGCTAGGAATTTATTAAAATTGTCTATAAACTATGGCAATACTAACAATTACGAAACTGAACGATGCAAAACTATTAGAGAAAACAGAAAATTATGATAATAATTTATGATCAGGTGAAACAGCTAAAATGTAGGCTCTGCGCATTTACAGCATTAAGGGATAATACTAAGGAAATTTACGACATTATCAGAGAACCAATTTGAAATAACAATGGAAACGAAACCTGACAAAATGGCAGAAATTATAGAATTGATTAAAATCACCACTTCTCTCATATCAAAGTATGACGGTAATGAGACAGATTTGAAAAGTGTGGTATCAAATTTAAACGTACTAAAGAAAATAGTTAATCCGGGAAATAAAGAAACAATAATAGAACTGATATTAGGACGTCTTACAGGAAAAGCGCGAATTGTCGTAGGGGAAACCCCATCCTCAATCGAAGAAATAGTTAGCAAATTACAAGACAGGTGCAGCATAAAGGTAACACCAGAGATCATAGTATCGAAAATAAATAATACTAAACAGACGGGAACGATAGAAGATTTTGGAACCATTATTGAAAAACTAACGCAACAACTTGAAGAAGCATACATAGCAGAAGAGATAGCACCAGAAGTAGCCAGAAAAAAAGGCAACTAAATCAGGAATCAGTGCATTGAGTTATGGACTCAAAGATTTCGACACCAGAATTATAATGAGATCGAGTAAATTCGAAACCTTGCATGAAGCGATAGAGCGAGCAGTAGAGTTGGAGCTAGAAGACAGAATGAAAAAGGGAAAAAATGACCATATAAAGATCCCATATTTAAACGCTACCAAGAACAATAGAGGGTATGGATACAACTACCAAGAAAGGAGAAATTTCAGCGAATTCCCAAATAATACTAGATTTCAGACACAAAATCCACCTAGGTTCCCACCCGTAAGATATAGACAGAACAACGACAGAAACAACAATAGGGATTTTCAACATAAAGATGCTCTAATTAATTATCAAATTAACCCAAATTTTAATCAATCAATAACAACTCAAACACCATCCGACAACTACAAATATAGTAATAATAGCTATCAGTTAAACAATTGTAGTAGTAACAATCAAGTTAACCAAGGTTATAATAATCGCGAGAACATCTATAACAACAGTAGGCAGAACAAAATCCAATGCTTTTATATAAGAACAGAACAAAACAATCATACACAATTCAATAATAATATCAAACAACATAAAAGTCGTACTTACAATCAAAATTACGATGACTGTACAAATACTAATCAAATGAACGATCAAACTCAAAAAGATTTAAAAAATATGCAAAGCAATACGAACTATAGTAACAGAAAACTTGAAGATAAATCAAAAAGAAGAAATGCAACAATTAATGATTTGAAAGGGTCAAGAGACTCTGAACGAATATTTAAGGAGAATAATAACTCAACAAAAGAATGTGAAAATGATACTAAACATGATTATAAACATGAAAACAAACAACATATACAAATGATTACAACAAGTAATGACAATGAGAAAAATATTGTTGAGGAACAAGTAACAGATAGTTTATTATTGCTAGACAACATGGAAATAAATGATGAGATTCCTTGTAATGAAAATCATGCAACCGAGCTAAAACATATAAAGAGAAGAAAAAGTAGCATCAAATCAAAGAAGAAGTATATAAATGAATCTAATAATGAATTATATTGCCAGGATAAAAAGGCTAGAAAAATGAATTATTCCACATTATGTGAAGAAAATGTAAAAGAACCAAGAAGAACTATTGCTTACGAAAAGTATCTAAAAGAGCTCCTTGTAAAATTTCATAATGTTATCTCCATGCTAAAAGTCATAATATCTATAAAAGCAGAAAACTCTAGATGTGAACCTAACAAAGGAATCATAGGAAAATCTAAATATTTTAGAAGAAAATTAAATATTCCCAATTCTTTACCTCTAGATAATAGATCTATTTACATAAAATATTACCCACCTTAAGCGATAAGAAATGATTTTATTAGTTAACCAAGAAAAAAGCATAGCAAATACTCAGCTAAATTAAATGAAAAGAATAACTTCAATCATTGTAATTCATTACGTTATTCTATTAAAGGGGGGAGGTGTAGCATATCTGCTATACAGAACTTATTATAATACACACTATCAGCTATAGACACATTGTAACACACTTCGGAAAGCCAAATCACACCATTGCAACACATTCATTATAACACATCAGCAAATCAATCCACACCATAGCAACACATCCAGACCATACCGTTCATAGAAAAAACAATTGAGACACATTTATCGAAAACAACCGAAACGCGCAACATAAGCAATTCAAGCGTTACTGCGGCAAAGTGGACAAACAGAGAACGCATAGCAACTTATTGCTAAAAATCGCAGTGTAGGCAAAGATCGACCAACGCACCCGTTCCTTGGCTAGAACAGTTGAAACTTTCCAGAACCTTTGTAAAAACACTAAAAGCGCAACATAGGCACAAATTGATAGACACCTCACTCCAATACAATGTATGAATTGTACTTCATATCAATAACCTTTAATTAGGACAAAAACACATTCCAAAACCAAATGTACGAAGCCCATTGAGTATAAATAAAACCAATTCCGACCATGGCAAGTCAGATTCGTTCGGACTGTCAGGATAGGACTATGCCCATCCAACATCTATCGACTTCTCATTTAAAGAGTTTAGTTATGTCCCCCTACCCAAGGTAAGGCCTCTAAACTCCAACGTTTCCAGTAAGGGAAACCTCCTAAAGGTTTCTATGATCGCCTGGACGATCAAGTGTCGAAAAGTCCGCTTCGAACAAAGTGTTATTCAACCTCGATACTTGTCAGCGAAACACTGACCTACCGCGATGGTACGCGTTGATCAGTTGTACCGTTGTACGCTCATCAGATTACATGGCGACCGTATCAAAAACCGAACATACTATATGACGACCATAGCTATCTCCAAACCTACTACAGTAGTTTTTTTTTTCACCAGAGCGAAACTGCAGGTAATTTTCCATATGTTAGAAGCACTCGATGTCGGCTTTGAATATATGAAAAAGATTCTCCTCATGGACTGAAGTTAACCACAGTTTTTTTAACTGTACGATTAATTGAATGAGTGTTATGAATCCGTTGTTTGAACGGCGATAAATTTACATTTTTATAAAAAATTACTTTAAACGAGGAAACACAAAATAAATAATAATGAAAATTAATCAAATCGTGATACATTTAAAGTTTAGTTGAGCATTGAAACTACTTCGATTTCCTTTTTCTCTGCTTGTAAATATAGCTATATAAAAATAAAAAAATAAGATAGGGTGTACATTCTTGCAGCATAAAATCGTTATTTAAAAACATATTGCACCTCGGGCGTGCGAAAGAATCACCACACGCGTACAGTTCATTTCACTGAGCGAACTGGACCGCACCTGATCTTTAAAACGAATCATTTTCCCGTGACTAGACTGCAACGAAAGATGCATCGCCTGGAAGTATGCAATAAAGCTTAGTGTTGTATTTAAAGTGTATATTTTGTTTAATATTTTTTGTTTGTCGAAGGATTGCATACCTTTGGGCGCCTATGTCGTGTTTTAAGTAGGAAACTCCTTGCTTTTGACCTTTTGTTACATCTAAGAAACGTTAAGCACACAAGACAAGATAACCCTTGATCAATTTGCGACAAAAACGGTCAAATGTTCCTTTTTTACTTCTTCATCTGTGTGTAAGGAACGTGGAGGAAAATGGGAAAAATCAACCGAAAAGGTACCGAAGAAATCCAGAAGATATTTCACAGAATACAGCCTTTATAGCGAACAACATCACAATGCTTTTAATAGATTGTAGCTCCATTTACACGACATTTCATCATCTCCTTATAGAGCAAATTTCACGCTACGTCTATACTTAGGCTTATGGTTAAAGATACCATTTTACCCTAGAATACCCTTTTCCTGTTTTCCACTTTGATGCATTTTATCGTTGACCCAGAATCGACCAGCCAAACCCTTCCCACAATATAGCTAAAAAGATGTCTCCGCAAAAAGGTAACACCTTCACAATATTGTGACCCAATCAAGTGAAAATAACATCCGGCAGTGAGTGCCGCAACTCCAATAAACTCCAAAGGGTTCTTGGTAATTCGTCCTTGCGCGTACGATAACGCTCGTAAACGTTCAAAGAGCATCCGAAATTAGTCTGTGACCGTGCATCGTCTTTTCAGACCCAATCACACGGAACCGAAAACTATTTAAACGTTAGTAGCGTGAGCATCCGCGTGCTCGAATGCCGCTTGTGAGAACAATCAATTAAAATCGTACCCGAAACTCCCCAGCGGATCGATATTCAATACCAGCGGACGGGGTTTTACGGAAAGTTGTAAGTGTCTCGCAACGGTACAAGCTGAGCAGATTTGAAATACAAGCCATGTTCGGTGTGTGTGAAGGGGCACCTCCATCGAGGCACCTCAACGTACCCGTGTCTCGTTATCAGAGACACGTCGTCATCAAAGTGTAATCAACTATTCACAAACATGATTTTGATGCTACGAACAGGAACATCACCCATCGGACAGATAATACGTAATGCTTGCACAACTTTGTTACTAGCTTGTATCAGAAGGGTCAGGTGGTGGTACAGTGATTTCGCAACAGGACCCAACCCTTCCCGTGTCCCATGGAAAATGGATCAAAATCGAACGTTCAATAAACCGATGATCCCAAATCCCACTCACCTTAGGTCCGATGTGTACATTGTAAACTAGACCTCTGTGAAACGATGCCTACATAAAGCCTTTATCGGTCGATTCGTTCCATCAACAACGGTTACCATATCTGGAACGAACACATCATGGCCTTTGGCCTCTTTTCAGCAAACATCTCGTACGGTTCTATCGACAAAGGATTATTGGGGAATAATAGTTTCAAAATCGGTGCAAGCAGGAAGAGCACGATCATGGCTAAAAAAACAGGATCGAAGAATGTTCTTTACTCGTTACTTTATCATCATTACGTACAACAGCCAGACATTTGAGAGGCAACTATCATTAGAATCTATTATCTGTCCCTCGAGTTTAGGTTGTTCTACAATCTCTCACCACAGCAATGTCTGCAGAATCATTACCAAAGCTACCCACAAATGCTTCAGAACCTTCCAACATGCCTTTGCATACTCAGCTTAGTTACCAAGAGCTTCCGTGGTAATGATTATCCAACAATCGCTTACCAGCTCTAAATGTCCTTTGTGGATGGACATCAACATACCTTCTCTGAGTTGCTTTCCCAACAAACCACATATCCATTTCGAGCTTACACAACAAGCGAGACTGATTCTAACGACAACAACTACACACAATCAGCAATGGTCGAAAACTTTTTGGCCATTAGTTTAACGACCATTAGACGACCTATCAGTGGGGATGATGACTTCAAGATCCGAAATTTTCAATGCTTCAAAGTCAAGTGTTATTATTATTATTATTATTATTTATTTATTTAAATTTGTTGGCCTCTAGGGTTTTACAAATGTGTTCTTATAATCTAGGGAAACATAAGGGATGAGGATTCACGAAGACGGGAGCGGAATTGGGAAACTGGGACGTTGAAGTCGAATAGGAGATATGAATCGTTGAAGGCAGAAAGAGCGCGCAAGAAAGGGTCATTCTGGCCATGACGAGTTTGGCGGGAAGGAATAAGGAGCGGGGGTCGGTCACGAAGACGACGTGAGGGGGCATAGACAGGAATCGAGGATAGGAGGGCGGGAACATCCAAGTCATTGGAAAGGAGGCAGGCAATGAAATATGACTGGATGTGATAAATGCGCGTTCTTAATGTCTCTAACCCGAGCAAACGGCATCGGATAGGATACGAAGGAATTCGATCCGATCGTCCAAGAAAACGACGGATAGCGACACGAGTGAATTTCCGCTGGATTCGTTCGATCCTATCGACCAGTGTTAGGCCGGCAGGCCACCAAACTACCGACGCATTTTCAAGTATCGGGCGGACCCAACAGCAGTACAGGGACTTTAAACACATAGGATCAGTGATCTCAGAGGACATACGAATAATGAGACCGAGCATTTTATTGGCCTTATTAAGGGTGATTTCGATGTGTTCTTGGAACGAGAGTTTCTCGTCGATCCACACTCCAAGGTCCCTTGTGACAGTAACTCTGTTAAGTACAGTGTCACAAAGAACGTAATCGTGCTCGATCTTATTGGACGAGCGGCCATATGAAATCACACAACATTTATCCGGAGACAGACTAAGACCGTTAGAGTTACACCAAACATTAAAACAATCTATGTAATCCTGTAGACGCGCACAATCAGTTAACGAGGTCACTGGTAGGAAAATTTTGATGTCGTCAGCGTAAAGCAAACAACCATCAGGAGGAAGAACATTAACACAATCGTTGATAAACAGTATGAAAAGTAGGGGACTAAGTACGCTGCCTTGGGGTACCCCAGAAGAGGCAATAAAAGGCTCGGAAAAACTATTTTCGACTCTGACCTTATAAGATCTACCGTAAAGGTAAGATTTAAGCCAGGATAGAAGGGGATCACCAATTCCGAGTTTCTCGAGCTTAGAAAGTAAACAAGCTAGCGATATAGAGTCAAAAGCTGCTTTAAAGTCGGTATATATAGTATCCACTTGAGAGCCACGCTCCATGTTGTTAAAGATCGAGGATACAAGGCACATTAGGTTAGTAGAGGTTGAACGTTTTGGCATGAATCCGTGTTGATATTCTGAAATTACACTTGTAACACACGAACGAATAGACGAGTGAACAATTGACTCAAACACTTTGCAAGACGAACACAATATGGACACACCCCTATAGTTAGTACATGAAAAACGGTCGCCCTTTTTGTGGATTGGAATGAGCCAGGCTTTTTTCCACAGTGACGGAAAATAGCCATCCTGTATTGATCTATTGTATAATCGGCAAAGTAGAGGAGCGAAAAATGTAGAACATTTCTTTAATAATGCTGATGGTATCCCATCAGGACCGGGGGAAAAAGATAGTTTGAGTTTGGATAGGGCAACCAACACAGAATCAACATGAATTGAGACATTATTACACGAAATCACATTCGACGGTGTATGAACAAGACAATCAGAAACATTAACTGGACTGCTGCTGGGGTCAACGAAAACACTAGAAAAATGTTTGGCAAAAAGTTTACTCGAGTCTTCGGGAGAAGAAGCGGACTCATTATTAAGGGATAGGTTGGAAGGGATGCCATTCTGTTTCTGACGCGATTTACAGAAACGCCAGAAAGACCGCGGGTTCGATCTGAATTGGACTTGCAGCCGTGCTACAAATGATGAGTAACACCATCGATTGTAGGAGCGGTATGCATTTGTAGCGTAATTATGGATACGTAAGGTGTGATTATTGCGGTTATTGAGAAAAATTCGGCGGGAACGACGTGCCTCGGCTCTCAGCGATCTGAGCGTCCTATTCGACCACAGGGGGTAAGGTGGGGGTTTGAGACGAGGACAACATATAGGGAATGTGGAAGTAATAACAGTATTGAAGACAGTAACTGCATCGTCCATGCTGCCCGCATCCTCGATGAAAGACCAATCGACATTTGATAATGTCTCGATGAAGTGGGCGTGGTTCATTCTTTTAAAATTGAATCTGCATGCCGGTGTGGTTCGATGGGAATGGTGTTGCGGCGGCGTGATGGTTGAACTTGAAGAGACAGGAACGGATAATTTAAGTGCCGGGTGGTGTCGATCCAATGGGAGTAAAGGTGCAACGGAAGGGCTTATGCAGGAAACAATATCGGTAGTTGCAGCATTGGCGAAAACTAAATCAAGTTGACGACCCAATTCGTTTTTTACATCGGATAGTTGATGAAGCCCATTGAACACCATACCGTCTATGAGAGCGACATTACTCGACGATGAACGGCAAGGATATAGGTGTCTCGATGAAGGGTGGGGGAATTCCCAAGCGAGTGACGGCGTGTTGAAATCACCGAATAATATTAGTAAGTCGGTAGCGCGCATTCTTTCGCAAATCGCGCTAATATCGTCATGCATAGCGTCGAATACTGTTGATGATGAGCTTCGGTCCGGAGGAATGTATATAACACCGACATACAGTGAACGGTGGCTGAGTCTGATGCATACCCAAAGCGATTCGAGCGAAGCGTTGGTGTGAGTGAGTACCGTACACGATAGATTAGCCGAACATGCTATTAAAACGCCTCCTCCGCGAGAGTGAGAACTATTCTCTGGGTTACGATCACAGCGAAAAATCTGATAGGAGTCGTCGGTGATGAGCGATGATGGTATTGAGTCGTCTAACCATGTCTCGGTGAGCACCCATACATCGAAATCAGAGTTAGATACGGTGAGCCGGAGATCATTTAATTTTGTGCGTAAACCTCGGACGTTTTGATAATAGAAAAACAGATCGGTTTTGGTTGTTGAATGGGAAGCTGAATCTGATGTGGTGTTTAAATTGGTGTGCTGCAGCTGTGGTGCTGCTCTGGTGTTTACATTTGTTCTGGTGCTATTGTTTGCATATTGTGTGATTGTGCTATTGTGGATGGTGCTATTGTTTGTGTCAACGGATGGTGTATTGTTGTGTTCAAAGGTTGGAGAGGTGCAGGCTCCTGGATCGTTGAAGGTGGGTCTCGAGGTGCTGGTCGCCAAAAATTTGGGGCTGTAGTGTTGCGGTGGTCGATGAATTCACGGTAGATGATTCCTTTGTGCCATGTAGATGCGGACAGAGCTTTGCCCTTAAGGTCAAGCGACATCCCGACTTTAAATGAGATGAAAGTCAATGTGCTTGCCTCTCTGCCGTTTGGTAACAGCTTATAGATGATGACGTCGTCAGTGTCCAGTTGAGTAGTTACCATTTCACGCATTTCCTCGTCAGTAACCGATGGGGCTATACGCGTAATGTATAGCCAGAATCTGGGACCGTTTGGGACGTTCCATGGAACGGTCAACACAACACGAGACGAAGGTGTAACGGGGGCTATACCAGTGTTTAAAACAGCAGCAGGGTTTGCATCAGGTGGCGTGAAGTCTACAAACCTACGTTTAGGCGCGTTGCGTTGGGGTGCGTTACGGGAGGCCCAGTCGACATCGCCTGGGCGCGAGCTTAGTGGTGTGGTGGTAGTGGTGATATTTTCAATGCTCGGAATATTCAGAGTAGTGTTGGTTGCATACGTGTTTTGCGTTTTCATAGATGTGTGAGTATCGAACATGGATAATACATCCTTGCGAATGGTATCCAAAGCGGCCGAAACACGAAAGTCAAATTCACTTAGCAGTTCCGATTTTAGGTCCATGAGTGTAATTGACAACTCTTCCAAGAAGGCACCTTTCCCACGGCGGCGAGCATCCATGCAACTAGGACACAACCAGAGCGAATGGGAATCAACCCGCTTCAACTCCAGTACTGCAGCTTCACTAATATCCAGGCACGTAAGATGGTATGAAGACTTACAGTAACCATCACACTTATATGCATCGATATCGTTTACAGGAGCAGAGCAGGATGGACACACTTCCGACATAGTTGGTAACACACTAATACAGGCTCACTCGATCCGACGATAAGCAGCAACCAAAATCGCAAGCAGTGGCGAATTTTTGAACGGATGCAAACACAAAATACACAGGACACCGATTGTTATGAGATGCTGCCAATGGTCGTAGAGCACTACGCTCCATTCACCAACTGAAGTGCAAAATACTTTGGCTGAGCACAACGTAGAAGCAATCGTAAACAGACAAACAAACGGAGCACGATCGAAGCACAAGCACAAGCGCAAGCACCATAATGTTATCTAGATTTTACATGTTATCTAGATTTTACATGGTATGTTATCTAGATTTTACAAGTTCGAGGCTGTTCGTCCAGCTCTCAAACTTCCAAATCCTTAAAGAACGACATAACTTGACCCAGTTAACAGTAACGATACTGTTAAAGTTTATATATATATATATAATACAAAACTTTGTAGAATTATTAAATTGGTTCAGGCTCTTGCCCTCCACGTAAAACGTCATACCAAAATTCCTAATCTCGGTCTTCGAACTGCACAATTAGTGTCCTAATTCCCCGGTTAAAGTATCCATTATCCAACTGGCACAACATCAGCAACTACACTTCAAACTCTGTGCGTTAAAGTACAGCAACAAACGGCACACAAAGGCAGCGCGGTCAAATGTTCAGCCAAATCCTCTTCAATTTTGACCATTTTACAGAAAACTTTAAACACGACCCGAGAACGGAGACCAAACAGAATGACCGTCGCCTGATGCAGCACTTTTAAACTTTCGTCAACGTCTACCTGGCGTAAGGACAGGCTGTGGATGGGAAATAAAAGTGGCATAAAATGCTCTCTTTGCTGGACAAACTTTTAACCCAGTGTGATCCGTTGATGAGACTGCTTGTATGTATTCCTCTCTTTCTGGTCTTAAATGTACACTGTTTGTAAAAACTTCATTCAATGAAGAATTTGTGATCGGTTGCTCCCGAATAGCGTGAAAACGGGTGACTTACCAACGTGCAAAACGTTTTTCCCTCTCGTTCTACACATCATCATTGTCCGCAAAGGGGTATTCCATCTAGACCTAATGTTGCCATTTCCTATCACAACTCAATAAAAAAGAGAACGGACAACATTGCAAACGTGTCGTTTGGGCAACCAATTACGATTTGGACTTCTCAGTAGTTGGGATGTTGGGAGCTAAGGGACATTGCATCAAGAAAACGACAGAGACTAAACGTGAGCACGTGTCTGGCGTAAAAACCACCCGAAACGAGGCGTCCCCGGTGCAAGGTCACTGGTGCATGTAATTGATTGGAATTAGATAGAGTACACACGATGTAAAATGGAAAAACTTTCCTGCGCACGACGAAAATGACGACGGACCAAATTACTCAGACACACCGGTTGAAATTGACTGCACTCCGTGCGGAGTGTCGCAGCGTAACCGTGTTCCGCTACGCGATATCATGCTGAGTCACCTGATGCAACTTTTACTCGTTGCACAAAAGAGCAGTTGCGGTGGTGGTATTAGTAGTTCTTGGTAATTTTATCACCGAAGAAGCAAAAGCGCATACGGCATAGACCGTCACAGCCAATTTGAATACCAGAAATGGGAAGAGCTTTTTGCGAGATTGTGGACAACACACATACAACTTTGTTCGCTTAATAAAGCGATGCTGCACAGACACGCGCACCACTATTAATAATTCATCTCGTATAAAACCTACGCTTTTGCATGAGCTTTAGCGCCAGAATGTATGCAACACGGCGAGCATATGGTACTAACTAACTGCTTGCCGGACCCATCGCAGTGCCAAACAAACACCATCGAAGTGTGCCTTGTCAGACTGCACTTTGTCTTGCCGGGGAACACCTTTCCATGTACACAGACGCATACAGACACGCTCACTCTGCCTAACGAAGCATTTTAACGCCTTGGTGACCTTGCGTCTGCCTGGGCCTGAGCGAATGGCACCAGTAAACCACCAACCACCAGCCAGGGACACACATTATTTTAATAGGCAACCACGTTGGCGGCACACCACTTACTCACACACATACACACACATACTCCCCTAAGTGGTACACAGTTTGTTATATTTCATTGGCTATGACCATTTTCCCCCGATCCGAAAACGGGAGTTTGGTGAGGCTACGAAACTCATGGTAATGAGTTAGTCGGAAGTTTGCAATAAACCGAGCAACACCCTTGTTGCCAGCCTGATACTTAAAAAGCGGAAGAAAAAGTTCACACACATGGACGCAACCTTTCCGAAACGCCTTTTTGTCTAATCTTTGGCCTAAGCACGGCGCAATAAAACATGCGCTGTTTCCTGCATCCACGCGGAGTTTGATCCACCTTTGTACATCCGGTTTAACTCCACATCGTTTAAATCGGATGCAGATTTAGTGATGTTTGCTTCCACTGCAAGCAATGCTTGGACAAGCTTTTTTTTGATGATGAAAGAAAATTTACTAACCTTTTGCTTGTAAGACAATATGCTATTATTATCGCAAATGCCGCTCGCAGCAACACAATGGAATGATCTTTCTAATGTGTACAAAATACCATTGGAAAAACTGCTCATTCTTAGAACTGTTTTTATTTTACGGACCAAACACTGTCTGTTGTAGGTCGAACGGTCGATTCGAGTTCGCGTAACGCAATTATAATAATCGCAATTGAAATATTCATTATTAATTTAGCTAACAAACATGAGAGGAGTGTATTAACGTCAATTGTGAGGAATTAATTATAAATGTTCAAATGAGAGTATAGTTATTAGTTGGTATTCGTTTTCACTACAATCTAACTTTATTATTTTATGTAAACTGACTCTACATCAGCATCCTGGAAACTTATATCTAAAGTCACAATACAAGACAATACGTCATCGTCAGGATCCATGAGGATAATTTTGCCTGACGAACGCTGAACGCTGAATGCGCTGAACATCAACGAGATTATTTTTTTAATCTATTGTGTAAATTATTTAATCATTTGAATGCCTTTCATTGAGCGTATTCGGCAACATTGTAATTAAAAATAGCGTCAATATAAGTTTTCCGGTCACCCTGCTAATGACCACTGGACGCTTATCAACAGCAGCGAGATCGATTATGACGATGCTGAAGATGCTCGTAAATAACGAAAACCCATATTCAACTAGCTTTACGTCCTTTGTCCATCGTTCTGGAAGATCAATGAGCCTACAGCATGATACTTTGATAGGTATTTCCAAACAAGTGAACCACGCATCGCACCAGCTACGGAGATGAGAAGATTAGAGATCCCAACTATCGATGAGTTTATTACACCGTCCACTACATCGGGATGTAGGCCAATCTCAAGACGATACCGCTACAGCCACATTGAGAAAAGTTTACACCTGTATTTCTCAATCCCGCAATGACCACAAAACGGGTTGCATGATTTGTGTGAAAAGTTATTGATTTGATATTGCCGTTTCACTACGGTGGCACTGTTCGGTTCGTATTCGATTCATCTTAATTAAACCGGATTCAACACCGTATGTAGCGCCACACCCGGTCTCTGAGAATCCAATTTATTTCGTCGCTTGAAACCTGCTCTCCCGCACCACACTCGATTGCTGCCCAGGATCCCAAAGGTAAAAGGTTTTGTCACCGACAAATGGCAGCAAAAAGCGAGCAATGATGAAAAATTGCACTTTAGCAACAATGTTGGACAAACAATTGCACTCCTCGTCACTCGCAGATTTGTATACATAGTCGATGGTATACGGCTCGACTGGTTGAGGTGTCGGTAAGCGGGTGTGATCTTACGGCCAGAACGGGATGGGAAATGGTGCTCCGATGCTATAAGAAACAGGAGTTTAGCATCGATTGTTGACGTTCCTTTACCTTTTCAACTAAGGAGTAGCAAAACTTGAAGTCATCGATTAGAATGTGTATGATCCTGTATTTGTTGATACAAACACAATGGCAATGAAGGATGCAACGTCCCAGGAGGAAAGCTTGAGACATTAAATGATCATATTTATTGTTTTGTCCCATGTTCGAAGCGTTGAAGCAGGAATAGAAGAGGAGAAGGAGGAGCTTTGAATTGAGATTTAATAGCACAAACACAAACCCACGAAGTGAACCAAGAACCGTTTGCCGAAGATCGACCGTGGGACGGTTATTGCAGAATCCGCCTTGCTGGAGGATTTTCTTCCATTTCATTCCTGTTACCTCACCCGTTGCCTTCAGTGAGGTGTTTTTTCAGCTGCTTCATTATAAGTCGTTTGGCTGAGTGTATTGCTTTTGCACCGGGATACACCGGCCTTTCCCATCGTTCAGATGGAGAGGAATGGTCTGAAAAGGGTTGAGCGAGAAAATGAGGTGTTGTGTATTTAATGTAGCGCCGTACACGCTCAACAACACTCTGCCTTTCCCTCAATCCGAGTTGCTGCCAGGAACTTTTATAAAGACGCTTAATCACTACATGTCTTCGACCGGTTGTTGAGACAGTGTTCGATTTTCGATAAAGCAGTTTGCAATGAATGAAACTCGGGAACGACGAGGCCGAAAAAAGGACTGTTCAATTGCTTTCTCCTGTTGATTGACAGACTTTCAGCCGAATGCACTGAATTTGAGCTTTTGCGAGGAAATGCATTTTCAGGAAATGTATCGCTTTGAAAGGAAAAGAGAGTGGGTAGAAAGAAAAGAGAAGATTAGGAAACTGTGCTTCATTTTGCCGGTCAAAAAGTCCTCGTTCACTGTCATAACCAATCCGTTAATTGACAAATAATCTGTCGCAAAACACACCTAAACTTGAGCGAGCTAACAGATTGAAAATGTGGTAGAAGAAGTAAAAGGAGCTTAGGAAGAACACACAAGAAGCTTCAATTAAGAGATTCTCCCACCTGCGAACCTTCGATACGTTGAAGCGGACGGTAGAAGGAGAGAAGGAGGCATAGGAGGCTTTTTGTGCGTTTTGATCACTCCACTTTTTTTTTTTTTTTTTTTTTTTTTAACAATTGCAGGTTTTATTTCATATAAAAACAACGACGTCAAACCTACACTCTTGACGTAGGGCGTCGCCCGCCAGGGATTTGCCGTACGTATTTCCGTCCGTTTGGATGTCGCTATCCCAATTATTTATTAGTTCATTGCGTATTCTTCAACCTTTTTTTTTTTTTTCTTTTTCAAGGAACGCTTCCTGAGTCCGCATGACTCCCTCTTCCCTCACCTCAGTCGTTGTAAATTCCCCTCTTCTCAACGGCCCGACAGTTCCGCTTCACTAGCGGAAGCCTCCTCCGCGGGCGTCCAACGCCGACCTGCAGCCAATGCACGACGGCGTCTCTCATTTTCGCGTCGGTTCCGTCGCGCCCGAATTATATCCGCCTCTGTTCGAGTGGACCGACGACGACGCGTTGTAGACGGACCCATCTCTTGTACTCGAGCTCTCCACGCTCGCTGCATAAACAGGCGACGTTCATGCCGAGCCCTCACCGTCTCCGGTGAAGGTGGTCTTCCCCTGCTTCTCCGAGGAATTGGAGGGGGAGCCCGGCCTTCGCGCTCCGCCTCTGCTGCCGCCCGCAGTATCTCATCGTCGCGGGCTTCCAGCGCTGCTCTAACGTCTGCCGCCAGACGCACTCGTGCCCGGTCGTCGGCTCTGCCACGACGCCGTCTGTTGCGGGCAGACCGCTGTCGCGAAGCTCGAATCTCGTTTACGCGCCGCGTGACGTCCCTTATCGCGTCGTCCTCCATCTCCTCGCCGAAGAGTGAGGCCACACTTTCGAGTGCGACCTCATCGTCTTCCGCGATAGCCGCCTCCGTTCGCCCGTTGGCGAGCGCTTCCTCGTCGCGCCACAGCTGCTGCAGCACTGTAGTGATGGTCCTCGCTGCTCTTTGAATGCGGTCCCAAGACTCCGCACTCTCCAGCAGCTTCTCAGCGATGTTGTCTTGACGGACTGCCTCGGGTGTCCCCCAGCCCAACAGCTCTCGTCGCGTATCGTCGAAGACTGGGCACTCGAACATGACGTGGGCCACTGACTCGACCGACCCTGCACATCGTGGACACTCCGGGGACGAGGCAAACCCGCAGACGCTCAGGTACTCGCGGAAGAATCCATGTCCGCTGAGCACCTGCGAGAGATGGAAGTCCACCTCTCCATGCCTCCGCCCCATCCACCGATGCACGTCGGGAATCATCCTGTGCGCCCACGTCAAGTAGCGGCTGGCCGATGGTGTTGCCGCCGCACGGTCCCACTCGTCCTGCCACTCGGTCATCGTGGCCGCTCGCTCCGTCGCTCGTGCCTCCTTCCTGCTGGTGTCAGGTTCGGCCAACATCCTACGGTGGCACCTTGCGTCTTCTTGGATGATAAGGCGGTAGGGTACCAAACCGGCCATCACCACTGCCACCTCGTAGGATACTGAGCGGAAAGAACTCGTCACTCTACGAGCCAACGGCCTCTGGACTTGGGCGAGTTTCCTCCGACACCACTGCAGGTCCGTTGCCTTTGCCCAGATGGGCGAGGCGTAGCGGATGACGGACTCAGCCACTCCAGCCAGCAATCGCCGCTTGGCCATCTGGGGGCCGCTGTGATTCCTCATCACCGAGGTAACAGCCGCCACCGCACGGAGGGCCTTGTCCGCGGCCGCTTCCACATGCGGTCTCCACGATAGCTTCGCTTGAAGCTGGACACCCAGGTAGCGGATCGACCTCCTAGTCATGCAGGTGACCTCGCCGACGCGTACCGGAACCTCCATTCGTCCTCGTCGCAGGCTCGAGATTAAGACCGCCTCGGTCTTGTGGGGGGCGAGACTAAGATGACGTTCCTCGAGCCACCCCATCACCGCGTCGATCGATGTCTCGGCAACCGTCGTCGCCTCCTCTGGTGTGCAGCCCTCGGCCAGGATGGCGATGTCGTCCGCAAAGCCGACTACACTGGCCCCTTCGGGGAGCTGGATACGCAGCACGCCGTCGTACATGACGTTCCACAGAGTCGGGCCAAGGATTGACCCCTGTGGAACGCCTGCCGTTACCCGACGTGACACCGGGCCATCATGGGTATCATACACCAACTCCCTGTCGGTAAAATAGTCGCGGAGAAGGCGTTGCAACTGCGCTGGGACCCCTTTCTCGCGCAGGGCCATCGCCATCGCCTGCCAACTGGCAGAGTTAAAGGCGTTTTTTACGTCCAACGCCACAACCATCAAGCAGCGTTTATCCCGCTGGTTCGTCCTGCCGAAGGACATCGCGCGTTCGCCTGCTTCCACCACCATCTGAATCGCCTGCAAGGTGCTTCGATTTCTCCGGAAGCCGAACTGGTTCTCCGCTAGCTGAGGCGACTCCGGATTCTCGAGATGCTTGTTCAGCCTGTCGAGTATCGTCCGCTCGAAAACCTTCGCTAAATTGTTGATCAGGCAGATCGGGCGACAAGATGACGCGTCACCCGGTGGCTTCCCTGGTTTAGGCAGCAGCACCAACTTTTGCTTTTTCCACTCGCGTGGAATAACGCCCGTGTCCAGGCATCTCTGGAAGATCCCGACGAAGGACTCTGGATACTTGAGGATGGCAGCCGTCACAGCAGCGTTTGGCACACCATCCAGGCCAGGCGCTTTCCGCGGATGCAGCTCGCTCGCTATCGCCTGTAACTCCGGGCGACTGATCGGACGGACTGAAGTGTCCCCTTCCGAAGGCTCGACGTCCGGCCACTCTACCGGTGGATGCTCCGGAAACAGCTCCTCCACGATCCGCTGCAGCACCGCTGGGTCACGTTCTCGCGCCGTCCAGCTGCCCCGAAACCGCAGAAGGACCTGCCGGAACCAATGTCCCGTCTCGTCCGCAGCTAAGGCCCGCAGCCACTCGTCGAACTGCTGCGCTTTGCTGGCCTTAATTGCCGCCTTTAAGGCAGCACGCGCCTCCTGGTGCTCCTCCGAAGCCAGCTCGACTGATGTCTCGTCCGAGGCCATGCTCTGCCTTTCTCGTGCCAACCGACAGCGCTCGGTCAGCTCCCCAATGGCTGGGGTCCACCAATAGACGTTGCATTTCTTCCGCTGGGAGTGCCCGATCCTCGCCATGGTAGCATCGCAGGCCTGTGTAAGCGCCCTTCCCAGGCTTGCCGCATCAAATACTCGATCTGCAAAGCGGGTTGCCTCAAGCGCTAGCTCGAAAGTATGGGGGCAAAACTGGCGAGTTCGCCAGCGAGTACCCGCCTCCCGTGCTTCGACGCCTTCCAGCCCCTGAGTGCCCCGTCCGGGCCGCTGGCCAACACGAGACTGCTGCCCGACCGCAAACCGTATATAGCAGTGGTCGCTGTAGGAGTAGCAGGCAAGGGTCCTCCAGGAGCTGATGACCTCCGCTGTTCCATCCGGTCGGCAGAGCGATGGACTTGCGAAGGCAACGTCCACCCTGCTGGGCCGAGCCACGCCCTTACCCAGGAACGTCGGCTCAGTACCGCTATTCAGGACCTCCAATCCGAGGCCCGTCGCCGTCTGTAGGAGTGCCTCACCCTTAAGGTTGGCCCGCTCGCTCCCCCAGGCCCCATGCCATGCGTTAAAGTCTCCGGCTAAGACGACACAAGGGTGACCCCTCGCTAGCACCTCCACCCGGTCCATCTGCCGCTCGAAGTCCGGTAGGCCAACCGATGGCGGAATGTAGCAGCAGATAAACACGATACCAGCTACCTCGGCCGCCACAATTCCGGGATGCTGGACGCTTCGCACCCGCTGGATGGGGAACCGTTGGCCGCTGGTGACAATCGCCACCTTAAGTTCCTCATCAGACGCCCAATTGCCGTTATTGACCGGCACTGAGTAGATCTCCGTCACAAGCATCACGTCGACACCTTCCTCTCTCATACGCTGGAGCGCAAGATCTTGGGCGCTCCTGCTTTTCCCAATGTTAATCTGCAGCACTTCAATCATTGTTGGGCTGTAGCATTGCACGAGGCGGAGGCAATCGGGTGCGGGCCGCCACACTTCAGACAACGAACTTTACCGATGCAGGTTGCTGCTCTGTGGCCTTCCACGCCACACCGGATGCAGACCTTGCTGCGGTCCTCCCCCGAGCATTGCCCGGCGAAGTGGCCACGTTCCAGGCACCGGAAGCACCGCTTCTCCGCCAGCGACGCTTTCGGGACCTCCCACACGCAGCATGAGGTGTACCCTAGGATTAGGCGCTTCCCGGTCAGATACTCCGCTTCCGATCGAGGCAGAGTGACGCGGGCACGTTTCGTGCCGTCTCGCCGCTCCCACATGTCGATGGTGGCCTCAACATGCTCTTTGCCCAGCGCCGTCAGCATTGCCTGACGCAGCTGATCCTCGTCCGCCAGTGAGTCGATGTTAGTGACCATCACCTGGGCCATCTCTGTGCGAACGATCGCAACTCCCTTTTCTCCTATGGCAACGCGGATGCGTTGGCACAGTTCCGCGCTGTCCACGTCGCGGCTGATCGGAAGTCGCATGGTGTCCTTTGGCGTCCGCTTTCCAACGCCAATTTTTTCCTGCAAACCGTCAAGCAGAGGGCTTCTGCGGATTGTCCTGTACATGTCAGAAAAACTGACACCCTCCGCTGGCGTCACCACAATGGTGTCAGGCCGCTTCCGTGCCTTCTTTGCCGCTGCTGTCGTCGTCGTGCGTGGCTGTTGCTGTCTCTGGTTGCGCAACAGCTGACCCCTCAGCTGCCACTGCTGCTGGTGCTGCCCAGCCCCTCTGTAACTTGGCTGATTCGTCCGCGGCTGCACCTCTTGCGGACGTTGCTGTTGCCGCTGCGTCGCCTGCTGGCGAGCCGGTTTACGGCGCACCACCTCGGCCCAGGAGCCACCTTCCTGGTCCTGATCCGGAGACGTCACCACCGTAGCCGTCGTCGCACCTGCTCGTTGTTGTGGCAGCGGCTGCTGCTGCTGTTGCCGCTGCGATTGCGTATCAACCAGTTGCTCCAGCAGCCCGGAGACCTTCTCTCGCTCCAGGCGCTCCTTACGGTTCTCCTCTCGCAGGTGCATCACCTCCTTACGATGGTGCTCCTGCATCGTCGCGATGTCTTTCCTAAACTGTTCCGCCTGATCCATGAGTTGAGCTCGGATAAGAGACAACTCATTCTCCAAACGCTCGACGAGTCTTTCCATGGACTGTTGTGGCGCCATCGCTGCTGTGGCCATACCAATACCACTTGTACCAGCAGCACCACTCGTGACCGTGGTCTGCCCCTCCGTCGGCTTGGTCCGCACTACGATCGGCTTCGCAATCACCGGTGGTCTGGCGTCGATTGATCCCGACCTCGGGCGCAGGATACGATTCGTGGACATGGTGGAAGCCTTTTCGTTGTTCCACTTGTCGTTTCCGATTTTTTTTTTCCACGTACCTCAACTAAAAACCGGAAATTCGAGCATTTTTGAGCTGCTCGAACTCGTCGAATCGACCAGATTCGGGCTGCTGACAACACTCCTCAGCTTCCCCGAATTTTCTGCACAGTTTCCCGAATTTTAGGATTTTTTTTTTTTTTTTTTTTTTTTTTTTTTTTTTTTTTTAATCGAGCAGTTTTCGAGTAGAAACGGTCACTTCAAATTTTTTGTCCCTTGGGACCTGCTCCCCGAACAAAAAATTTGTCACCTGGGTAGTGGTTGTCACTCAGATGTCACCAAGAACTAAATAATAGTTTTCACCACAAACCGCGTTGCGAAAGACCTATTTATCTTATCCCCTTTTTTTGCGTTATCGCACCGATTTTCACGCGGTTCCTACTCGTATTGCCCAACTGCACTCTTATAAACGATTTACAGTCCAGTTCGAGTCTTTCTAAACGACTTTTACACAAAAATTTGTACTCTCACTGTGGAGCAAACACACCATGACCTTACACCCATTCATTCGGTTCGCGCACTTTTTGATCACTCCACTGGCATTGGCGAAAAAACTTTCGCTAGCCGGAATCGAGTTTTAAATTTAGGCATGGCTGGAGATGTTGTTCAACGTCACGTTCTAGGATGGCGTGAAAGTTGTTTCTTTTTCAATATTGTTTCTTATTCTTCACTTTTCAATAGGAGTTTTCCGTGTGCAAAATTGCAAAACTATTGCACATATACACCGGGAGCTATTTTTTTTCAGGCGTAGTACACCATGCACATGTTGCATAATTTCGCTCGCACGCGAGTCAGATTCAATGTAGGATGGTAAGGGCACAGTGAATCAGTAGAAGGTGCATTTTCTGAAAATATAAAACTCTTCGCCGCATGTGAAAAAGTTCAGAAACAATTAAAGGTTCGCTTCCTGAGCAGCTGTGCTTATTGGATACACACGGAAGGTTTCTTCCCAACCTCGTATGAAACTAAACACAAAAAACTCTGCATATGCATTGCAATGCTCCGATGCACCTTGGCAAACGCAAACGCGAGGTTCACTGTTGAAATACCCGAGGGTTTGAGGTTGAAAAGAGAAGAGGGAGAGCGAAAAAAAGTAAAGACAACACGTGTGTAGATAACTTTCTCCTCCCGGGAAGCACAAACCTCGCGAGCTTCTACTACAAGAGCACTGCTTTGGGGCGAGTTTTTCTACCGCAAGCGAGCGAGGTAGAAAATTAAGTTTTAATTAGAAACTTCCGTCAATAGCACCAGCAGCTTCTGGAGCAGCAGTTGCTTTCACACAGTGAAACATGGCGGCCACATGGTGTTTTGTAACACGGGGTAAGATTGAGTAAGAAAATGGCTTCGAAGATTTAATTGAGGAACGGTTTGAAGGGATTTGGTGCAAGAGAAGGCGGTTTCTTAGTGGGAAATCATCGCGCAGCTACGCTTGATTTGAGTGAAAGATTACGCTTGTTTGAGGTGGCGTTTGAGCACTAATACAACTGAACTACGCTTGCTTCACAGCGATCGAACGTTTCTGGCTGCAATTAGATGTCGAGTTAATTGATTGCTCAAAATGCGTGGGAATAGTTTCAGCTGGTTGTAATTTGAATTGTGTTTACGGCTATATTGTAAACTTAGCTACGTGAGTTTGGCGTTTTTTCAAATGGTTGTCAATGTTGAAAAAGGTTTTTGGATTGTCAAAGTCGCTTGAATTAACACAGAGTGATTGGAATCATAGTGATGGATACCAGTTTAGGTATGATTTAATTTATGTCATTCATTATTCTATCATTAATTGATTTTTACTGATAGCAAAAAATTAGCGTTACACCCAGATAAGTGAAGACTTGAAGTTAAAATTCAACGATTTAATGATTTAGTTTATAGTAACGAAGCAGCACAAACAATAGTTTTAATTTGTGATGGAAATCCTAAGCAGCAGTAACATTATAGTGCAGAAAACCAGTCATAAATTTATTTAATGGTCACTCTGTTTTAACTCGCTGCATTCATCCTCGTAATATTGTCAGTTTTTATTTATTTCTTGAATTTTATGAGTCTTATTTTGATTCTTCTCCTCTATGGGATTGTACTAAACGCTCTGCACATTAAGAACTAGGTCATCGAGGTACCGGATGACATCATCTCTAGTTGCATAATATTGTGTGACAGGATGAAGAATGATCTATTGTTTTGAAAGTTAATGGTGTAGGTAAAGGTACAGTACATAACTCCAGGACATAGAAGGCTCTTTACGTTGCAATCAACATCAGTTTATGAGGTGAATGCGTTTCTATTTTAGGGGCCCTTTCCGTTTTAAGTTCGTAGACTGACATTTCAGCCTGTCAGCTGTTTGCATTCTATAGCAGTTTTCGAGCAGTTATCTAAGTGAGTATAATATACAGGTGGGCTTATCCCAAGGTGTATGAATTCAGAAGGCTGATTGTTGACAAGCATCAACGGTCCGTTCATCGTGATGCTAGTTTGAGCAGATGAACATAGAGGGCGCTGTCTTCGTAGAGAGGATGCCATGATCGTAGGGCGAAATATTTCGCCGTGACTCAGCCATATTTGCGACAGTTAAAACGAAGATTAACCGAAGAACACCGAAGGGAAAGGGCATCGACCGTAGCGCCGAGCGAGAACCAGCGAAAGGGTATTTAAAGGAACGACGGCTGAAGAAACGCCCTTTTCTCGCGTATTAAAGTCCCGGAAGAGAGAGTATTTTTTTAACCCTTCGTGTAAATAAAGTGTTAAAAGAACTTTTTTGCGTTTAATATTCGCGGACTTTCAAGTTGAGAAAATTCTGTTGCTCGAGGCAACACTGATTTTTATCGCTTATGTTTCTCAATAAAGATTTTAAGAGTGTTTTGTGTATTCGTCAAGCCTCCAGATAGCTTGTTTGAATAAAAGTTTTCACTCGTTCTGTTAAAAAGTGATATTCATATTTGGTTATAAAAAATGCTATGAGACCACCTGGACTACATACACTTTGAATCTATATTCCATCACCTGATCTCTTTAATGCACCTTGGGATGAATTTAAACAAACCCTTGTTTTCGAGAAGGTACTCGAATCTAATTCTAGCTTTGTGGCTAGAATAATCTAGACTGAAAATTGCAGGCTAATTTTTTGTGTGGTTTTGTATGAAGTGTTTACATGATTTCAGCATCCAACTGTCAAACACCATACAAAAAACTGACTAGAATCGTGAAGGCCCCCATAAGCTTTAATCCCATCAACATTATACATTGCAGACAAGAGCGTAAATGATGTAGACACGATACTTCCGAGCCACACATCAAAGTCTTACTCTTACTAGCAGCTTATAAAATCGTAATCCACCTCATGCAAAACAACATCCAACACCTCCCTAACAAACCTCCACAAAACACGTGGTTTTGGATAAAGTCTACCATCACAATGGGTATTGAAAGGGCCAGTTAACAGACATTCTAGCAAACTTGCGGACAAAAGCCAACCATTATCGGACCGGACGTTCTTCATGGAAATTTGCCCCGAAATAAAGGGATGGTCCGGATCATTTGTCGAAACTTTCAGCCTCCTTCCTCCTCGAACAGTTTTCTTCCAGAAAGTATACGGAAGTCTCCTTGTAGGTGTTACTTTGTTGGACGTTTATTTTCCATCTGATTGGCTATTCCGAGATTACAGCGAAACGACAGCCTCAAACGTTTTACCCCAAAGCAAAGCTTTCCAAACACAATCGACGACAGAGTGTGGAAAACAAAACAACCGGACAGCTTCTTGGAAATGGGTGGCTCTGGCTGATGGATGTGGCCATGGTAAAATAGTGAAAACACCGACCGGGATAAGCGGCCATAGTGTTGTTTTTAAGTCAGGCGGCATGTTTTTTTTTCCAATGTCTAATCCCTTTTCCATCCAGCGTACTCTGTTAGTGTGTATGGGTATGAGCGTGTATGTTTTTTGTTCCATAAAGTGTGTGTTGTTGCGAAGAAAAATAGAGAAAACACGATTTAGAGGTGCTGAAAATAGAGACATCAGCTCTGTAGTATCTCTTGAACAGGAAGACACGAATTGAACGAAAACTCAGCCTTGGAAGTTCCGACGGAGATGAACCAAGCTGGCTACATTGAAAATTCCACTTGCAGGAGCTCCCATCTTTCACTCCTGAAGATGCCAAAAATCACTTTGCCTTGTTCATCAACAGCCGTTAGGCATGAGAAAGGTTTTGGCCTTTGGCAGGCCATTTGATAGCAGAGTTCGCCTGGCAACGCTCGAGTTACTTGGAATTGTGAGAAGGAGGAAAAGGTTTCAGTGAAGCCAAGTGAAAGTTGTTTCAGATTTGAGCACGTAAAACAACATGCTTCCAGCGATCCGGACTATCAGAGTCATGCCTGATAGTCTGTTCGAACTGTCGATCGGTTCATCCATGGAACAGTACGTGCTGATGGACGAGCTGCGCTAATCAAATAGCCAAGTGATACGATTGATCTCTTTTGCACACATTGATGAACACAGGCGAATTTTATTCTGAAACTTTGCTCTCGGAGGACAAAAACAAATCCCCTTCCTAAAAGTACAATTATAATCAACCTCATTACCAATCCTACTTGCGTTCCAATTCCAGACAGTTTAACATCGGATGTTTTTCTCTTCAATAAATCCTAGTACCGAAGGTTTTCTTTCTGCTTCAGCAGGATATCTCTTGATTTTAGCGTGCAAGGTAGCGGGTTAAATAAGAAGTGCCTGCAGCTGGTAGTTTGCTGTGTTCAACGCTTCTCAGACCGGGGTTAGTCCCCACCTGCAGGGATGCTGACTTTTGCATGGCAAATACAGGGTTAATATGGGAGATTTGGGGAACAAATTCAATGGTTGATCCTTTTTTATCGTTTCCGCTTACTTTATACACCCGATGGCTACAGTGAACCGCTTTGGAGAGCAGTGCTATATGTTTGTCATTTTAAGGAGGACCTGCATGAAAAAGGATTATGGCACGGAATGGAGCCTTTACCTGAATGGGGTAGTTTGAATAAAAGCGGAAAAGACTGCTTCCGGTTGGTTATAGGAGTTTAACTATGCCTATCCTGTGACAAAAGATTCCTGGTATCCGGACGTTTGAGGAAGGGACAGCTAAATGTATATAGTTCATAGTGTAATGATGTGCATAAACAATACTCTTTAGTAGTATAAGTTCATGGTCAAATATGTTATAACTATTCCTTATATATATCAGGATTCAGGACATATTCAAATCACTCTCGTTAATAAATTGATCCGAAAGCAACTGCAATGCAGCATACATTCGCTTGCAATAAAAAAACACATAATTAATTGCCCTTTGTGCCAAAAGATCCAACCAAATGTATTTCTTCTCGTCAACAACGATTGTGCTTAATGCGTAATAGATACGTTGAATTTTAATCAATCCTAATTCCAACCTTTGATACAATTACGCATCCCAACCGAACCTAGCTATAGGAACGGACGCTGTAATCATGCGGTCATTTACGACACACGCACACAGCCGAGCCATTAAATTAAATTGCATTCCATTTGGCATTTTGAACAAATAGCTCGTGCCCAAAATGTCTATCATTAAATCAATCTTGTTGCTGCCTACGATGAGACGATGAAAATTTGATCGTAAGCATTTGTAGAGCGGTACTTTTGCATAGATTACATCAGACGGACTTTCTGTTTGCTCAGTTTCTGAATTTACGTGAAACAGTTTTAAATTATATTCGTTTAAATGTATAGAAACTACAATGACTAATATTTTCTAATTGGTTTGTTCTGGAATATGCTATATTTGAAATATTCTGCAGCAAAACATACCTGATTTGACATTTCTTTGTTCGATGAATCGATTGATTAATGACGTATTAACGAACAAAGTTTCTCAACTATGACAGACACATTGGTTGATAATGAACTTACTCAAACCTGTTCCTGTTGATGATAGTGATAATTTTCAAAACGTCAGAAGGTTATGACACAGCTAAGACTGTTACCGCTGACGCAACAACAGATGGAAAGGTGCAGAAGATTCATCATTGCTGGAACCACCATCACCTTTGCTAAATTTATATGAACAAGTGTGCCCGCTGCAGGGAGTTTCCATCCGCAATAGTTAACCTTCATTGTTTCGGTCAAAAGAGCGGTAGTGTCCGCATCGAGATAAGCAAACATCGTGTCCTAGCTCCGCTTTTACTGGTAAATATTATTCACTGGTAATGATCATTTGAAGGATCCCTTATCCTTTTCCTCTCAATTACGTCGTGTCGTTTGCAAACCTTACTGAAGACTAAATGGGAGGGTAAGGAAATCATGCAGTGAATTGTGACCCTGGAACCATTCTGCCACCGTCTCCGACTTGAATGCAAGACAAAAGAGCAGGTGAGATGAGTGGTTATAAATTTTCATAGAAATGACGTGACATTCAACTTACCGGAAAATAGTTCCACAGAACTGTGCTGCCAGATGTGGATCTCCTGCCAGCGCAGCAAACCGAATTTCAACCCAAAAGCCCTGTGCGTCAGGTGATGGGATCGTTTTTGGTGGTCCCAAAAGTGCTCGTATTTCATGGTTAAACGATTCCAGATTCGATACCGTAAGATACGCGTGGAAGCATCGTTAAGATGCATGTTGGGAGAGGGTTGATTAATTATGTTATGTAAATCTACAAAATATGTTTTAATTTCTCAAACGTCAACGTCAAACACAGCAGAGTGCCTCTGGCGCACAGACGTTAGAAATACGGCGCAAACGGTGCTCTGCTACAGATTGCAGTTGCGTGTTGGGAATGAATGGGGTTGTCTGTGGTCGGTTGAACCAGGCCGATAAGAGCAATGAGCTTGACAGGGTGGTTTGCGTTTTCATAATGCATGAGGATTTATTCGAGCTAGTGTTTTTAAAAGCAAAATGCTGGAGGAAATACTTGACATGTACAGTACGTGTATTAGACATAGAAATTTGACTGTACTGTATGAGAAAATAGTTTATGTTCTATGAAAACGGTAGCTCTTTTAATCCAATATCAGTTATTCTTTTAATACCCAAGTAATCAAGTAAATGCTTACGTCTTTTTCTTGTAGTTCTTCACATATCATTAGTTAAGTTGAAAGTTTATAATTAATATTTTTTGAACCTTCATTCTATATTTATTAGCATGAACTGTTTTTTATCATTACAGCAGGTGGATGAGATAAATTTCCATACCCGAAACGATTTATTTGCTTCGTCATGCATGTTTTCCCTTCTCCATACGTTAACACATCATCCTGTTCACACTCGCGCACTCCAGTTCGTTAGCAGTGAAATATGAGCAAAAGGAATCACTCACCCTGTCAAGCTTCATGCACCTCTATGACACATTCGTAATGATCGTCCCTCGAGCTGGTTCTTTCAATGCGATGAGTCAAGTATATTATAAATGATGCAATTTAACAAATGAAATCCAGGTTTTGATGGCAAGCTTTTTTCAATTTTTTTTTTTGGCTTGAATGGGGTGAATGAGAAAGAATAATAACACAGAAAAAATAAACGAGAGATAGCTGACAACCCTTCGAGCAAAAAGACTCCAAGCTATTGATCGAAATTTAATTCCTTCGATCAATCATTTGAAGTGGAACTTCTCGATACAAGACCCAGGCAGCACAAGAACATTCGGCAACTGACTAGTGTTTTGGTGGCTGATATCCGCCAAAGAAGGATGCAAAAGCGCTAGCAGAGTTAGAGGGCAAACGAAAGCCACCCTCAAATCAATCATTTGTTTTAGGAAGCATGGGAAGATTCTTGGTTGGATTCTGGATTAGAATCAGAACATTTTGCTGAGAAAATATCTCTCTTCATCTTCTTTGGCTCAACAACCGATGTTGGTCAAGGCCTGCCTGTACCACTAGTGGGCTTTGGCTTTAAGTGACTAATTGATTCCCCCCCATAGCAGGATAGTCAATCCTACGTATGGCGGCACGGTCTATTTGGGGATCGAACCCATGATGGGCATGTTGTTCAGTCGTACGAGTTGACGACTGTACTACGAGCTGCCGGCTGAGAAAATATATCATATTATTATTCAAAAATGGGTGTGCCACACAGTTTGTTATACAATGTTTACCTAAGTATGTTAAAAACAATAATCTTTTCTGAAGAATCTGAAAAGGACCAAAAAATAAGATTAAGAATATTTTTAAAATAGTTTCACGCAATCATTTGATATTATCACAGTGAAGTGAAAGAAACAATTGAAATGGGAACACAATTTCTTAAGTCAGACGGAGACGCAACTACCTTCCGATCGACAAAACGAATGACACAATTAAGTTAACCTGTTTTTCTTGCTGTGATACTCTGTGTTATTTATTTTGTGCTGATGTTACATTGTACCGTGCTTTATGTTTACATGCTTTACATGCTTAATGTTATTATAAGTTTAGTTTATAAGATCAGTGATAAAGCCAATGATGGCCAATCACTTAACATTTACAAATAAACACATAAACAATCACCGAGAGCAAGCAAGGGAAAAGTTAAAAAGTTGCTTCCCTTTGGCCTCTTTATGCAAATGGCTGAATCTGTGCAACATCTGACCTTCCAGAACCTAGAGTAATAGATGGAAATTTAATTCAGAAATCAATCACCAATATTTTTTTCATCGAAATCCGACTCCGGTGAAGACGTTTGCTGCAAATGGAACAAGCTTGAGCTTGCACGAATGCAAGAAATTTAAACTTCATCATTATGGCAAAGGAAGAAGGAGCAGAGTTTGTGGGTTGTTTTTTCTTTACCGGTGAGGAAAAGTTGGGCTTGGATACGGCGTAATTGGGCGCAATGGCAAGGGAAACAGTTGAAATAACAAAGACAAATCAAACCGTACGAACCTCTCGGGGAAGGGTAATGAGGATGAATTTTTATCGCAAGCCGACCAGTATGAACTTTGCAATTTCTTCCCTCCATCACTCTTGAAGCAGAGCTTTCAGGGCTTGGATGAAGAACAATTTATTTTCCGATCGATCTTCCGTTGTCTCACGATTGCTTATCTACCGCAAAACAGAGTCGGGGATAAAAATGGAGATCGATTTGCAGCGACGCAGTTGCTGCAGCGGTATTTCAATTTCACTCTTTTTCTGTCTTTCTCCATCGCCATTTGCACATTGACTCGGGCCTTCAGGCAGTAAATATTGAGGAAGATAAAGTAATCGGAATGACAAACCGGAAAAGGGCCTTTCAGCTAGGATGATCGCCCCAGCTTTCTGGTTTGTCACGGCAGGAAATTGAAAACAACTTGTTTGGACGAACTTTGGCCACCGATTTCGCTTTCAAACGGACGAAAGAGCAGATGGATAACAAGCAAAAGTCTATTATGAGTGTGAAAGCTTCTGGAAAACTGGCCGGCCGGTCGATTTCCCGAGAGTCGCAGTAAAAAATTGCGTAGTTTGACGGCGGGAAACATGACGATGATTGATTTTTGGTATTATTTTGATTAACTTAATTTGCCGTTGAGCAGTATTGCGTTTCTTCTTAGTGTTGAAAGCGCAAACCATTTCAACATTTTTTTTATTTAAAAAGCATTTGACAAATCGAAACCATCATCCTCGAGTAGGTATGGTAAAGTTTGTGTTGTGTTGTGTTCACGCTACAGAAGCAAGAAGCTTCGTTGAGGAAACAAGAGTAAACTGACACGCAAAAGGAACATTGCACTGTGAAAATGTGTGTTTGCATTTCAAACAAGCTGGAAAATAACAACCCTTGGTGCTATTGCTACAGTATTTGATTTCAATTTGCTTGCGATACTTATCGTTTAACTTGAAGAAGCTTGCATGGAGAAAATATGGTACGGTCAATTTTATATTAAATTGTGAATTTTTCATTCCATTAACTGAACTCTGTCGAACAAAGCAAAATTAAAACTACATTTAACTGGTTTTAGAAAACCTTGTTTGATAATGGTTCAAGAAAAAATTTAAACAACTATCCTTCCATATCGGTCTTTCTTTCACACTACAACAGATTTTGAAGGAATCAATTTTTGTTTGATTGTTAGGATAAATAATAATTTTGCTGTAAGAACTCAAAATTATAGGATACCACTTCCTACATTCAGAGTTGAAATAGAATGACTTCTCAAAACAAAACAATACTGTTTTTCATGCGGCTTAACGTCACCAGAGGCAAGAATCGCTTGAATTCGGTTGAAAGTTGTCGAAAGTAGGAAAATATCCGGCCTGTCTTTGAGCCTATGAAATTCTCTCAAATGGCGCTACTGTCTCGTATGTCCATTCAATCGCCATGTAAAATAGAGATTGCGATGTTTCAATGGGATTTAGCTCCAGCCAGCTGTATGGTGATGAGCATCCACCCGATATAGTGCAGTATTGGTAAGAAACAATGAACGCCATTGCTGGTAGTAATCGATTGCAGATGTGTCACCTCAAAGTGGCTCAGCTTATCTGTTTAAATTCGAACAGAGTACATGTTAGGAAGTTAACCAGTCGATCGATTTCCAGCGCTAATTCAGTTGTTCTTCTTCATGTTTGGTGCAACAATCGTTGTTGGTCAAGCCAAAGCATTTATAAAGACATCGCCCTGGTCGACCGACGCTCTACAAGATGTAATTTGTGGTTTATTCGCTAGTTAGCATTTCATTGTTTCAACAGGGAAGCACTTTTCGTTCGTAACTGTACCAATATAGAGGACGTAATACTGTCAAACCCCTAAATTATATTTTACAGGTATCATAGTTCTGCAATAACATACTTCAGCCCATTTCACTAACTGTATTGTGCGGTTTTGGCTTGCAAATTGTCATTACATGTACTATAAATAAGCTAGACTCATTTTCACCAAACCCTTGCATAGATCAACGATCTAAATGCACATTAAAAAAGTGAAAACAAGAAGACTAGAAACTGAGTTCAAATTATGCTTTTAGTCTGTAAATAATAGTTCCACATAATACAATTCGTCCGCAAAATGTGCGTAAATAGTCTAAGTCAACTATCGACTAGCACATATCTCCACATGCCATGTGTGCCTGTCTCGGTACCTGTCGTTTTATCTTTAGTGTTTGACAGGGTGAAAGTATAGTTGCTCATATTTTTATCACATCACTACTGTAGATCGTAGAAGATATGAACTAGTGAATTATATCCTTGTTATAGCAATAATCAATTATTTTGCAATCCTCGTTGGTTAACGCCACAGAATCACAGGAAACATCGGAAAATCATTTTGTAGAACGCTCATTTAATAAACCCTGTGTAACTTTGACTCGTGATTGATGACAAGACACACGAAAGGATGTCGATACTGCTTTCTAGGCAATATGAATTGTTTCTTTTATGTGACCTTTTATGTTCTCGTTTTTTTTCTTATTTTACATTTGCGTTCTTTCCTACTTCATGACGCATGTAGTAAGTTTCCCTCAGACGACTTAATTTTTAAAATGTTCACTGTTTGTTTAAATCAGTTGAAGGAGCTCTGTGATTTGTAAAACTACCAAGCGCTTTGATCGAAGGCAAAGAAAATTTTTCGTCAAACATTCTTATTTGAACAATTTTCACACCAATTAATTGTTCACAGATATTTAGACAAGATCGGTTAATATTATCCCAGTATTTCATAGATACAAAACTGTAAACCAGAGAGATGATACTAAAGCAACCAAAGAACTTTGTTCCGATTGGCAACAATTACCACAATCGTTTCCTATCTCATACACATGTAACTGCTTGACAACGTACCAACAACCAACCAGTCAGCTCAAATGCCAAGCATCATATCATGGCTATACATCGAATGGTTTTATCACGTGTACGGCGAAGCAGTCTGATATCCTGATCGAAAGCGCCACATGCTCTCCCAACTGGACGCTAATTGATTTCTCCGAATGTGATTACATACTACGATTTACAGCACATGGTACGCTCCTGTCTTCAGTTGCTGTTCCTTGCGTCCCGTCCATAGGATTGTTGCCAAAGTGTATTAACGTTCATGGTGATGATACGCCTCTGATAAGAAACAAACGAATGGTAAAGCTAATTGAATAATAAATAGCATTAAAGGGCGAGCAAAAAGGCTTTCGAACGCAGCTGAGAGTTGGCAACGGCAACGACAAACGGGAACTACACTAATGAACGCAATCGAGCGACATTATTCAGCATAATGACTCTGAGACTGATGTACTACAAAGCGGTTGTGGAGGACAAGGCTGGTGAGAGTGTGGCTGTTTCGTTTTTTATTGTTCGAGAAGCTTTATTTCTGTTACTGTAACACTTGAAATAGCATGTTTTTCTGCGCACCGAAGTACTTTTCCCCTTTTTTGCCTCCTATATTCGGGTTTCATGGAAATCAGCAAGAGCTTCCGCCAGCCCAGCAGGTGGAATGATAGATTGCGTACGTAGCGGAAATTAATGCCACCATCCAACCCACCAACTTTTCGCGAACTGTTGCCGCTTGGTCGTTGCGCGTTACTTCCTCTCGCTGAGGTAAGTACATTTTCTCCCCAGGTGCTCTCCAGCTCCGGCTTGGCGCATCCGAGAATAGGGGTTGCCAGCGGAAATGTTGCGTTCAACCCGAGTAGGCCGATGTTCGTGAAGCGTCAAGTCAACGCAACGCCAAACTAGAAACAAAATTAGATAAAACAACAATCTTCTTTGGTTGCTGCCACTGGTGCTTTCGGTGGCAGCGAAGCGAACGTTGCGTTCCGCGTGCACCTCAGTTTGCCATTTCTTGAGGCTGTTTGGTGTGTACACTTGGTGACAGACCGAGTAGTGCGCAGTTTACTGATGTTGACAAGGAGCAGTTCAAGGTTTTGCTTTTGCCCGCTTGCAATAGTTGACAGTGGCAAATATAATTACATGCGTTGGTAAACTCGGTTAGTGTTGGTGTTTCTTGAGTTGTGGGCTTACTGCATCAACTGTGTGGCTCAAAAGTTGGTGAAATATATGAAATCAAATAATGATTTTAAGGGAAACTGAAAACACTTCCATGGTAAATATAATGGTTTTAATTTGAATATTATTTACGAATTATTGTACAAAAAATTATGAATTAAATCCCCATGAGCATGAATTGCATTTTAACCAATTGGGCTTATATTAGAACCAAAATCATTCTCTCCTCTTCTGGTACCCAACATCTCGCTGAGCAGACAGATGTAAGGCACGTGGCACATTTGAGCGCACCGGTAATTCAATATCATCGCAAGTGATTGCTCGGAAGAAATCAAACGATTACTTCAGTCGTTCATTTTGTTTCTTTTCCGCACAAGGGGGAATATATTAGACATTTATTTTTGAACATCTTGTAGTCCCACACTGTCAACGTAAAATGAAGCATTTTCAAAGGAGTGCGGCATCTCAATCAGTAGGAAGCACGTGAAAGTAATGGCATTTGCTTAGAGCTACCCTTAGGAGTATCTTTTGGAGGCTAGTTAATGACAGAAGCGCGGAACCTATGCTGTGTTAGTCTATGTACCATGAAGGAAATAAAGTTCAAGTTCAACTTATCTTGTTTAATCTACGTATCAAAGGTATTGGTGTAGGCGAATATGGTCCGACTTGCTTCCGAACTTTAGCTGCTGAACAATGTTTGGACATGTATAAGCTCTCTACGCTCCTGAACGTTTAATATCACTCTGCGCCAATATTTGCTGAGTAATCGATCATCGACGTTAGGTGGTCTAGTGGAAATATCATCAGTGTCAATAAGTAATGCCTCGGTTTGTTTGAGGATAGCGAAAGAAGAACTGGAAAATAATCGAATTTACTAAAAAATTGAAAGAAGCGTTGTTGTCGAATGGGTTTCAAGATATTGTAGTTAACATTTTATGAGGATGGGTCAAGCGGTTTGACTTGGACAAACTTTTAAGAGTTAGTCGTAAGAAACATTTATGTTAAGCTTTAACAAAATGTCAATGAATGTAATAAATTTGAAGCATTCGAAAGATTGTTTTAATTATATATCATTCAAAATTACAAATCTTCACATGAAACACTGAATTTTGTTCGACAGTCAGACAGTACATACAATGTTCCCAATCGATTTTGTTTGATTATTGTTAATTGTACCGACTTACGATCTGAGCACTTTGCTGCACAATATCGCTGACCGCTGACCATCAATCAGTTCAAATATTCTGCCCGCCTTTGCTTGGATGTTGTTTAAATAGTTGATCAAAACCCCTTGGCTGCACGTGCACAATCCGAGAGTTAATGCGGATATTCGAGAAGTACCTGCAAAGTTGGTTTAATAATTTCATCCGCAATCATTTATGCATCGTAAACCCCAAACAAGCGCTGCACGTTGTCGGCGGTTAAGTGCTTTATCTGCAAACTGGTTGAACATCTCCAAGGTATTCATCGGAAATCAATCCCAGCGTGGTAAGGCCGGATTGAACGAGCGTTGTGCGAGCTTGTGTAAAGAAAAAGCTTTGCAAGCTTTTCTCCACCATTATCAGCGTGAATTGACTTTCAGAATTCTGGGTTTGTGTCCCTTCTCTTTCAAGTTCTGGCTTCCGTATGTGTTGTAGTTGGTGTGGGGGCTATTTATACTCCACAACGAACGAACGGAGCTCACGAAGCCATCCAACGCAACATTCCACGCCCTGTTGGTTGTTAAATTCAGGCTAGGGCGTGTCTGTGGCGTGTTGTTTTTCGTTTACATCTTACTCATTGACGAGAACGGCACCGAGACGAGTCGAGCTCATGCACTGCACGTCGTTGTGACCTTATGATCCACAAGGTAGGTACAGCGAAAAGAAGGTTGATCAACGCTGGGTTGATTGCCGACGTCGTTCAATCGGCGGCATGTTTATTTGTGCTGGTTCTGTTTATACTTTACGACTCATGATGATGACCAGCCACCGTCAGTCGAGATCGTAAAAATGAAGGAAGCGATCCACGTGCTGGGTGGCGATAACATTGACAGTGCTGCTCTTGTAAACGATTATTGACGAAAAAAGCCAGAAAATTTAAGTTTTCCTAAAGTGGGACCACTTTTGGGTGGTATGATAACTTGATTTTTACAGTAAGCTTTCCGAAAACGGATGTTTGTTTTCTATGAGAATCTTTTTCTGATCTGATTTCGAATTTGGTGGACTCTTACAATAAAAACGCCATGAGTTGTTCTTCCCTTGTGCTTAACACATCATCCTTACTGTAAGCAAACCGGTTAAGAAGAAAACTTTCCCAATATTCTAACCTAGTCGCAAAACCGACGAAGAACGAGACCATCTTAAAACTTCGCCCATCATCGTTCCATACGACAGGATGTGCGTCGTTGCGTTTCAGCATTACGAGAGCAAATCGAACGTTCCAAAGGTTTTTTGTGCTTGTGTACAGCATCGGCAACGAAAACTCACCCACACGTAGACAGGCAGACAGACACAAACCGATGGTTCTTCAGGTTGTTTTATTACCAGTTACCATTTTTGTGTGTTTTATTTCGTTGTTTTCGTTGTACGTGTACCGAGTGTACCATTCTAAACCAACTTCTTCAAGCACACATACAAACATACATAGCCACACACACACATTCACGACATCGATACAAGTATGAACGAAAAGCAAACAAACAAAACGACTACAAAGTTACAGCATTGCGATTCGGAAACTAGCAATGAAAAAGCCAAACTGTTTGCCCTCCAGTCACTTTTACGTCACTTCCGTTGTAAATACAGACCCGATGGAGGACCAAAAGTTGTACCATGCATGAACACTTTTGCGCAAACTTATCTGTGCCATGGAACGCGTACATCTTGTTTATTTTACGGCATGCATTACACAAACACCAAACCATACCTGAAATGGTCACTGGATGACTTATGTGGGTCACAGTTTGTGCCCGCTTCGATAAAGATTTTTCACACATGGCAAGTGTTGGTGGTCTGGGTGGGTTTTCGGGAATAGTAAAACGGTTTGCGCTTTATGAGGGAAATGTTTTGTAGCGTTGAAAATCACATAAAAACATCGTCGGTTTGGTTTGCAATGTTTCATGCTAACTCACTGGGACTAAGGTGGGATGAGAGCGACCGAGACAACGGAGAGCTTTTCATGCGGGGTCAGTCACGTGCGTATAGTTGTGCCAGTACGAGGGTATAAAGCTGTACAATGGCGTGGACAAAGCGTTTTAGCCGTCGGAGACCTTCGGAACAACGCTCGCTCGACGGGGTGGCCTGTGTTGCTGCTGGGCACAGTTTACACAGTGTTGGTGTTCCAGTGCAGCTGGGTATAAAGTTATAGGATAGGCATTACGCCCTCTTCCCGCGTTCCGAGTCGTGACCCATGAGTTGTTGTTGTGGAAAATATCGTTCATCGGATCACAGAAGCAGCATAATCTAGCGCTACGCGTTCCCTTCGGCTGACATAATGTGATGTTGAGCTTGCGCTAAGCGTTGATAGGATATTTTGCGGATGGCAAAATGATGATAGTGGTGTGCATACAAGGTAATAATGCTGTTTGTAGTTTTTTTATGTCACCGTCACTGATTTTATGATACGAACGGTTGATAGAGGCCAACGAGCTCGGTACATGTTTGCGGCATGTGCGGGGTGTGATAAGAAACTTCGGCCGAAAATATCGATAATTAGATTGGAAAAGTTGGCCGTAGGCTACTGTTACATGGTACCGATCTGATCCACTTCATGACATATGTACATAATCGAGTCATGTTTTTCATGCTAGATAATCTTATCACAGTGCTGGCGATAAAGTGTATCAATTTCATAAGAAATAGTTCTTGAGAAGTAAGTTTAACAATCAGCCGTAACGGCGGACTCGTTCGTTCCTGGGAACGCTCATTTTCACTCATTTCATAGCCCTCTAGATCAAAAATTAGAAAACCGTATAGATTTTGTACTGGCCAACCTAGTGGTACAACCCTGTCCACTCATGAGCGACGAATGTTTCTCGTCGAACGAGTTCGCCGGTACGGCTGAATAACTGAAAGCTTTGAAAATGTAAAGAAACAACCAAAATAATATCCGATATTGGATCACTTCTGAAATTCCAAAGAACCAAACAAGCAATTGTTTTTCGAATCCGTTCCTATTTTCCGTTTTATTATTGGTTTGTAGCAATCAGCCGTACCGGCGAACTCGTTCGTTCCTGGGAACGTTCGCCGCTACGCTCATTTTCACTCATTTCATAGCCCTCTAGATCAAAAATTAGAAAACCGTATAGATTTTGTACCGGCCAACCTATTGGTACAACCCTGTCCACTCATGAGCGACGAATGTTTCTCGTCGAACGAGTTCGCCGGTACGGCTGAATAACATTGAAAGATGAAAAACTAACAAACAGAGTGCCATGCTGTTATTCATAATCGCTGTTCTTTCCTTCCAGTACACTGCATAATGTGTGAAAGAGAAGGAAAGAATGAGATGGAAAGAGAGAAAAAAGAGAACAGCTCAGAAGAGCACTAACCTTTCCGGAAACGTAAACAAACGTGTTCTGTCTCGCTTGTGGCGCGTGAGTTACACTTTAGTTGGTTGTTAGAGTGAAAAGTTTAGGCAGTACGTGAGTTCCACATGCTTGACCTTGAACGGAAGATACGCAAGCGTATATGTGTGAGTGACTAATAGTGAAAAGCAGAAATATCACTCAAATACTCACGCTTCTTCCGACGGTCAAAATTAGCTTTTGGTCGGGAAAACGAACCAGTGACACACCACAACCAGCAGGGAGTGTTTTGTTGAGCTCGAAAATGCTACGCCATTATGCTAGACCTGCCTTATTGTTAATATCTCTGCGACGAAAAGGTTCGGCAATCGGCTGAAAGGGTGCAGGCATCATTATTCACCGGAAGTTGGAAGGCTTCTTTGATAATTTGATTGACTTCTTTCAGCTCTGTTTGGTAGGATGTGTGAGTGTGTGTGAGCATACTGAGAAGTATTATAGGGGGACGTTTTGATTGTCGGAGCGAGGGTTTGTGCGGGTAAACAGGGATGTTACGGTTATTGTATTACACAGGTAACACTCTTCACATGTGACAAGTTAATCAAGCCGTACAGTTCATGCTTAATTTTGTTTCTGCTGGCTTTCCTGGTAACTAAAGGTGTATAGATAAGGCTTTAATACCAATAAGTGTGATTGAATTCATTCAAAGCATTATTTTATAAAAAAATACTGGTAGTTTGTTTCATAAAAAAGGTTAAAAACCAGCATACATGTTAGCTTTGGGATAAAACCAAACTATAATCCTTGAAAATTCATTTAGTAATAATTGTATTTCACACACGTGTCATATTGTTTATTGTCATATTGTTGCCACGGAATGACATTGAACCGAAAGGGAATGAAAAACTTATGCATCTTTAATGACAAGTGTGGTCGGCAGTCCTTGCGATAGTTGTTGTGATTAAACCTATCAGAATTAAAACATACATTCCGGATTTGGGATTCGGTTCGTGTACATATTGCCTCGTCGTCTGATCTATAATGTCAGGGCTTTTTTTAATTTGGACCATCGTGGTATATGCTGTCACAAATGCACATCGCGGTTGATGTTGTTTTAATTGACAATATGTGGTTAGCAGCAGGAAATACATCCATATAAAGGCAAAACCGCATGCTAGTGAGGTTGTGAACTACAAAGTGGTAGGTGACACAAAGCGACACTCCTTTGGAAAGCGTTGTTCGTTTGTAGTTTTTCATTTTACAGATGACCCCCGAGATACTTCTGTGTTTGGGACCGAACAAATGTCCCAAAGTATGTAAGTTAATGAAGGCGTATGTCGAATATTTTTAAATATAACGTTTATAACCGAAGTTTAAAGCGTTGAAGTCTTTCAAATCGTGTATCTTATTAAAAGCAATGTTCGATAACGTATCAATAACACTTTTAAAGTTATTTTAACCATATGAAATTTTGAGCTTGTTTAATTGGGAAATTTTCATTAATGTGATTGTAGCGATTATCAGTGAGAAATTTTAAAAAATTGTTAAAATTTCTTTTAAATAAAAGCTGCGAATCATTGTTACTTGTGAGGGTAGTATTTCTGGGATCGTCGGTACCTTTAGAATTAAGTTGCAACGAAAAATATTAAAACAACCATGCGTCTCCATGTGAATCAAAAAGTAATTGGAGCAAAGTATTGGGCGTCTCCATCAAAATTTGTAATACGCGTTATCAAATTGCACCACTCAACAATCTATTGAGAATGTTAGTATATTGCGTATACGTTCTGAACCAAGCTTGAGAATCATATTAAATGTCCATTAAAAATGTGTTCCACGTGAGATAGAAGCATCTGCAATCAAAACACAATCCTCGCGACCATTGCGGCCTCTGCATTTTACGCCCCAGTGTGTTACTGAGCTTTACTTTCCACAATTTTTCTTCGTGTTTGAATCGCAATGCGTTTAATATAAGCCAGTGTTTTTTCAGTGAATTTTTCCTATCAGGCTACTGTATATTTAAGCGTATTGAACGATAATATACCACGAATTGTTTTAGCGAATGTTCTTAGTATAAGAAAATGAAATTTTCCTCACTCGAAAGAACAACACTGCTCAGAAAGCTAAAGAAACTTCAAGGCATATTTTGAACGACGAATAACTGGGCTTGTCATCACCGTTTTGGTTTTCTAGAACCACTTCGGTGTTCACTTCTGCGATCCCGCGCGAGTGTTTATGGCAAGGGACAGTTTCAACAAGTGCCGGTATAACAAAAACGAGACGTATTGGGATGGCGGAACATTCCAGTCAGGCGGTAAAAATGGTTGGCCGGCAAAAACAACAAAAACAACGCGCTCTTGAGTACCAGTGATTAAACCTGCTGAACCATTGCATATTGTGTTGATTTTTTTTGTATTTGCTTCGGTCCTTTATTTCGATAGACCATAAATAAGGTTTTATAAGGATGGCATAAAATTTCTCGGTCCTTTCTTACTTCCCTTGACCCGATCAAGAGGTGGAATATGGCTGCGTCTTAGCGAAGGGTACGTGTTTATATTTATCTGTCAATACCGTTTATCTGTCGCTCCTGGTATCATCACAGCTGTGGGGACACATTTTTTCTCATGCAAACACGATGTGATGGAAGTCAATTTTTTTTACAAACGGAATGATCTTTATTATCGCTTTCAAAAGAAACCTGAGACCAACTTCTGAATAGAAAAGCGTGGCAATGAATCAATTTCATCCATCATTAAAAATAGGGTATTTGAGATGTTTTTAAGCTGTGTTGTACTAAATTTCACCATCTCTAGTATTGAGTTTTTTGTCAAATAGAAACACCGATTCTCCGACTTTCCCTTCTGAGCTATTTTTGTAACTTTGCTTTATCCACGCATCCTTCAACCCTTGCCAGTGGAATGAATGCACTTTGATTTTGTGTGAAACCAATCCCTCGTGCTTGTTGATCCACCCAATCGGTTTAGGGTAAGAATTTCAATTTCTCTCTCCAACATCACCGAAGTGTCTAGACATAATAAGCAATGTTTCCCACCTCTCTATGCCACTGCCATTTCACTGTACTGTACGAGACTGCGACTACTTTGCATCGATTACCGCTTTGGTTTGGAATAGCAATTTAGCTTCAGCCGCGAAACCTCACGTCGCTCAAGTTACACCGCAGAATGGTTTTGATAGTGTGGTTTCCCGAGATTGTGTGTGTTCTTTTTTGTTTCTTCCCTTTCGTAATGGATATTGATTGAACGGTACGTGTGACTCGTTACGTACCTGTAACAGCTTCACCCATCGTGAATTGCTCCAAGTGAGATAAAACGAGCGTTCTAAAGATGTTGAACATTGACTATTATGCTCACTTTTACGAAGCGAGAAATTGTTGGGAAGTACCCTGGAAATGAATAAGTTTCGCATAAAAGAGCACTAACTAAGCGATTATCGTCAAGAGTGCTTGAAGTGGCAACTTCCAATTCACACTCCCACTCCCTGGCCTTTTGCCAGCTACTCTGAAACTCTTCACAAAAAAGCTGTTTGCAACCGGTTTATGATCCGATCCGATTGAGTTATTAAATCGGATCCCGCGCGGTAATTAAACAGGCTCGCTTATCTGATTATCGTCCGCATTGACACTCCCGGTTCGGTAACGGCATTGGAAACCGTGAGACTTCTGCCAGGTGGAAAGCTTTTCGTTCGGTGGGCATCAATTTCATAAATTGGCTTTTCTACCGGCGTGTGCTAATGCGGCAAACTCTAATTGGAACAAAAAACTGTTAAATACGAGGCACTTTGTTGTGTAGCAGCTGAGGCAGATTCATTCATTTGGTAATTATGCTTGAAGTGGGGAACTTTGTCTGAATTGTTTTATCTTCAGTTGAATCTCGGCTGGACTGCCAAAGAATGCGTCTTGGGTAAGTAAAAATAGCAAGAAAGTCAGCGATACGCAATACCACAAACGTCGAAGTGCTTCTTTAAACAAGCAAAAGAAATAACCAAAACTATCTCAAACAAATAGAATAATAGAATTGAATAAATAGAATAAATAGTAGCATAGTCGTCAACTCGTACGACTTAACAACATGCCCGTCATGGGTTCAAACCCCAAATGGACCGTGCTGCCATACGTAGGACTGACTATCCTGCTATGGGGGGGTAAAATCCTTAAATCACTGAAAGCCAAGTCCACAAGTGGTACAAGCAGGCCTTGACCGACAACAGTTGTTGAGCCAAAAGAAGAAAAAAAAACCTCAACAAAAAGATGCTCAGGTCAAAACTAACGCAGACATCATAACGCGAAATAAAGTTCACTAAACCTTCAACCATTTTAGCTTGTAGTGAGCTTAACGATTTGTCATCACTGAGATAGCTGCTGACTTGTGTACGTTTCGTTTGAGTTGTTTCTTTTTCAGGATGAACCTGAATAAATCTTCAGTACGTTTCTTTCAGCAAAGGAATGTGACATCGGTATCGCCAAGCTAACTTTGCAACTCAGTTGTAATCTAACGACATGGCAGTAATGGCAGCAGTTTTTGAAATATAAAAAGCATACAATGTACCTGTTGTAAGTAAAATAAAGTGAAATGATCTTTTGAAAGCATAAAAAACAGCTTTTGTGCAAATAGAACGTTCAAACTTGCAATGGAATGTCACAAGAATTCAAAAGTATGTTTACTTTTAGAACCTTAATAGACTCTGTTTAAGCTGCGTGTAACACCTATTTACAAAAGGATACACATGGATCGCCCGTTTCAATGAAATAGTTAATCAGAAGAAAGATGAAGAAATGAAAAAAATTACATCATACCCTATTATTAAGAAAACATTGTGAAATATATTAAACGATAGTTGAACAACAGCATGTATAATTCTTTCAGATGTGAGAGAAAGAAAGAAAGAGGGCCAAAAGCAAAGTACTCTGAAGATTGATGAAATTGGTATAATCGGCTTTGGTGATGACTCACAGGATAATGCATTTGGCTGTAACTGAGTCAGCGTTTTTACTACGTTTGAATGGTACCGGACCGAAGCAAAGCCGAAACCACATTGTAACAAAGAGTGCTGGTACTATGAGGAATGTTTATCAAATTTAAAATGCACATTATCAGAGCTTTCTTTTCAAGACTGTTCTTGGTTTTCATATGTCAGCTCCAAGAAAAACAAAGGAATGTTACTTTTAAACTATTTACGAGCTAGCCGTTCTAAATTTTCCATGAATATTTTCTTCAAATGTTCTTATTCCGTTAAGAAAAGAGAATAATATCTACAGAACACAATCTGTTCTCACATTTTATTATATTATCTGTTCTCACAAGTAATATTATCATATCTGGTTAACATTGAACCATATAACATATTTTGCTTGTAGTTCAAAAAAGAATGTTTTATACGAGTAACCAACATGATTGTTTAAAAAAAAAATGAATGTAACAATAAAGAAACATCATAACATATTTGTTATGAATATGAAAAAATAATCAGCTTTTTTTCTAAATCTAGACTAAAGCGATTAACAATAAGAACTATTGCTATCCAAAGTCACATGGTAAGGGTACGAAACTGACTTCATTCTGTGTATGCATGTGTGAGTGCTTATACCTGAAAACTTCTTTGCACATCATGTTGAACGACCGTCGTCGATATGGCTCGTCACGATAGCGTATCGCAAAATTGGGAAGCGAAGGTTTATGTGTTACTCACTTCCATTCATCAGCTGGCACGATGTGACCACTTTCTGGACAAGAGTGTTGGTATGTTTGGAAATGGATAGAAAAACGAAGAATGATTACAAACAAAAAAAAAACGAGTACGAGCTAGGTGTGACTTGACGGTGGCATTTCAATTATCGCAAGAATTTGTAAACTTACCTTCCGACGAATGAAATCAATGTCCACTCTTTGGGATATCTGGTGCGTGTGACCATACTCATGAAATTCGTTGTTTTTAATTCGTTTCATAAAAAGAGCGTGAAACCCATACGCATTGAGAGTAATTGGAAATCGTATCAGTGAACGTAGGTATTTGAGCAGAATCAATTCGGTTGAAATGTGGGAAAATGGTGTTGGCATAGTAATTTCGTAATTCTATGGATTTCAAAATATTTCACTGAACAAAATTTGTTAACAAAAAGCGCATAGATTGATACCAGAAAAAGTGTTGTTAAAATATTCCCCATTGTGCTCGTCGTTGTTCATGACGCATTCACACAACTGAATGAGCTTTACAAATGCAATTATTCGCACTTTGAAACATTTTTTTAGTTTTTCCAGCACATTGTTTGTTTGGTTGCAATTTACACTAAACATTGTTTGCAAATTCCAAACGACAAACCATTATATAATTTTCTTCACATCTTTCAACTTTAGGGAAATTATACGGTTCCCTAACACTGGCACAGGGGCTTCGGATGAGCTTTAGAAAGGCGTCTTACTCGGTTGAGGTTCAGGATACAAGAGAGCGTTTATTCGCTATTGTCACATCGAGGCGCATAAGGACAAGTATCTTATGCGCCTTGTTTACGCCCACGAGTTGGGCGATTATATTATAATGCTGCTATCGAGCAGTTTCCTAATGCTGCTATCGAGCAGTTCCCTAATCTTGCTGTCGAGCAGTTTCCTAACATAGTTCCCTACATCACTTCCCCCTTTAAAAATTAATAGCGCTGCGGTATTGTGATCGAACGGCCGAATCGTGTAGTGTACGTTTTTTTTATCATGCCCTGTCGTGTTTGTTTCCGAGAGAGGATCTTCTTGAGCGATTGGTTGTTCCTGTGTGTCTATGTGTGCTGCCTTTACACGATCTATCGATACATCGACGTTTCGACCTCTAACGCATATGACGAACGTTTTCTCTTTTTTACTAATGATCCTAAAGGGTCCGTCGTACGGAGGTGTTAGTGTCGGTCTAACGGCATCAATACGAAGCCACACATGCGTGCACGATTGCAACTCTGTTTGAACGTATGGTTGGGATTTGTTGTGGTGCTGAGTTTGTGTTGCTTTTACATGGCTCATTATTTTTTTTAGCTTGTCAACGTATTCCGGGGTCGCGTTTACGTGAGATTTACTAGTATCAAAAAACTCTCCGGGTAAACGAAGCGTTGTTCCGTACGTAAGCTCTGCTACAGTTGCGCCGATATCTTTTTTTATTGTTGACCTTAGACCCAATAATACGATTGGTAATACCTCAGTCCATCGTGTACGGTCGTGGCACATTATTGCGGATTTTAACTGTCGGTGTACTCGTTCGATCTGACCATTAGCTTGCGGATGATAAGGTGTTGTTCGTAAGTGATCTATGCCCAGTGTTACAAATATTTGTTTAAAGAGCTCCGACTCGAATTGTCTGCCTTGATCTGTTGTAACTTTCGCTGGCACTCCGAATCTCGATACCCAATGATTTACAAATGCTTTTGTTACGGTTTCTGCAGTCATGTTAGGAAGTGGAATTGCTTCGGGCCAACGAGTGATTTTGTCTATCATTGTTAGACAATAAAGATTCCCTTCTGATGGTGGTAATGGGCCTATTAAGTCGATATGGACGTGATAAAATCTGTGATCTGGTACGTTTATATGATTTATCGGAGTGTGATTGTGACGTATGATTTTAGTTTTTTGGCATGCTAAACAGTGTGTGACGAAATGTTTGCAATCTTTGCGCATGGAAGGCCAAACGAATCTTTCGGAGATCATTTGTGTTGTTGCTTTTATTCCCGGGTGCGATATATTATGTAGTTTTTCTATAATTCGTCTTCTGAGCGGCAGGGGAACGAATGGCCTTATTTTTGCGGTAGATGTGTCGCAGAAAATTGCCGTTTTTGTTCCGGGCATGTTGAGCTCTTTCAGTGTTAGTGTTGTGTTTGCAGGTGCATTTTTTAAATATTGCATTGTTTCGGTGTCACTGCGTTGGAGCTTTGCCATGTGTTCGTAGTCTATAGTATGAGTGTTAATAGCGTCAACTCTGCTTAACATATCCGCGATTATGTTTTTTTCGCCGGAAACGTGACGGATGTCTGTCGTGTATTCGCTGATGAAGCAGAGTCTGCGTTGTTGCGTTGGATTAGCTCTTTCTGGGCGTTGTTGGAAGGCAGTTATTAATGGCTTGTGATCCGTGTATACGCAAAATTCTCGTGCTTCAAGTAAGTCTTTAAAATATCGCACTGATTCGTAAATGGCATATAACTCTCGGTCGTACGTGCTTGCCTTTTGCAAACAAGGTGATAGGCATTTAGAAAAAAAAGCTAAGGGTTATGGACCGTTTTTGTCGATCTGTTGGAGGACACCACCGATCGCATGATTTGAAGCGTCTACGTTAAGAGCGAGTGTGGTAGTGTCATTGCGCTTATTTCCTTTGATCATTTTTTGTAAAATATTTTGCGTATGAGCGGCGTGTGGCATGAATCGACGGTAAAAATTGATTGCCCCGAGGAATCTTTTAAGCTGTTTAGCCATCACCGGCTTAGGAAAGTCTATTATTGCTTGTACTTTATCTTTTTTGGGGTTTATGCCTTTGGCGGTTATGGTGTGCCCTAAAAAGTTTACGCTTGATTGACCAATCTGACACTTGTCGGCGTTGATCGCTAGCCCGTTGTCGCGTAATCGCTTAAAAACGGTTCTAATATGCTCTTTATGTTTTTCGGCATTTGGGGAAGCAATACATATATCGTCTATATAAGGGAAAACGAAATCTAGGTCGCCAAAAATTGCATGTAAATGCCGTTGTAAAGTTTGCCCAGCGTTCCTTAAGCCAAACGTCATGAACATAAATTCATATAGGCCGAACGGAGTGGTTATAGCAGTTTTTGGTATATCCTTTCTCGCTACCGGTATCTGGTGATACGCTCTTTGGAGATCAATACATGTGAAAATGTGAGCTCCACTGAGAATGTTACTCACGTCCTGAATGTTCGGGACTGGGTAGCGATCGGGAATGGTAACGGCGTTAAGGCTTCGGTAGTCTCCACACGGTCTCCACGAGCCATCTGATTTTTTTACCATATGTAATGGGCTTGCCCAGTTGCTCTTTGACGGTCTACAAATACCCTGCTTGACGAGGAACTGAAATTCAGTTTTTGCCTCTTTCATTTTTTCTAACGGCAATCTACGCGGGCGATTAAAAATTGGCGGACCTGTTGTTAATATTTGGTGTTCAACTTGGTGACAAGGTTTTTTTAGTGTGTTCAGCTTCGTTATATCGCGAAACTCTTCTAATATTGTCACAAAGGGATTTTCGGTCGAGAAAGCTTTTATGGTGGGTATATCTACTGCATTTATGTTGCATATTTCACTGTTTGTCTTATTATCGACCAATCTTTTTCTTTTCACGTCAACAAGCAAATCGGAATGAGCAAGAAAGTCTGCGCCAATAATTGGGCTTCCTACATCCGCTATGACAAAATCCCATGTGAACTGCCGTGCTAATCCGAGGTCAACGGTCATACGCTTAGTGCCGTAGGTGGCTATGGATGTATTGTTCGCGGCGAATAGTGTTCGTTTAGAAGTTTTGGTTCGTTCACGCGCGGTAGGGGGAATGACCGAAATATCGGCACCGGAGTCGATCAGGTAGCGATTGCACGAGCTATTATCTACTATGTGAACTCTACGAATGTGTATAGGCACTTGTGTAGCGGTGTGTTTTAGAGTGTTACCGGAAGTGGGGTTCGGAGTGTTACCGGGGATGTGGTTCGGAGTGTTACCGGAAGTATGGTTAGTGTGATCCTGGCTCTTATTAATAAATGTGTTGCGCAGATTAGTTCGGAGTGGTTCTTTTGTGGGGTTATAATGATCGGATTCGAAAGTAAATGATACGCGTTTGCGGTTGGAACTACTTACGGTTTGTTCCTTGAGTATACCGGCATACCTTCCTCGAAAAAAATGCATGGGCTGCTGCTGTCGCCTTCCTTCTCTTTCTCGCATTTTTCCGCTTTCGCTCCATGCTGAAGGTGGTACCAGCATATCCATCTACGGCTGTGGGATGAGAACGGCTGTCGATAACCGCGCGATGAACTCCTTCGGTCCCTTGACCTTGATGTGTAGCGGGGGCGTGACGTGTGCTGCGATGGGCGTCGGTCCACTGATAGTATTTCGTCCATCCGTTGAGAAAGTTCCTCGATTCGGTATTCCAGTGATGCAATGTAATCGGGCGTTGTGTGAGTTGTATGCTGCGTACGGATTTCATCTCGTTGTACTGCAGCAATGTCGGTACGTGGCATCTCCATGATTTTGTCGGCCACGTTCGCCTGATCGTCGAGCTTTGCGTTGGGTATGGCAGTGATGATGGACCGCACGGTGCTTGGCAGTGCGCGGAGCCATAAGTTGAGCAACACACTTTCTGGACATTCTTCTCCGCCTAACCTTCGCATCTCGGACAGCAGCATGCTAGGCTTCCGGTCGCCCAAGGAAATGCCAGATAGGAGGCTGGTTAAGCGTTGGTTTTCCGATGGCTGGAAATACGCCAGTACGGCGTTTTTCAGCGTCTGGTTACGATCGGTGATCTCGCTTTTGTTGCACTTAGCGATGGCCGCATAAACATATTTGGCACGGTTACCAAGCGCCACGATGATGGTGTTGAACTTTTGCTTGTCCGATTTTACGTCGTTTACGCTAAATGCTGCTTCCAGACAGAGGAACCAGGTATCGACATCGTCCGCGTCGAAATCGGGGATAGTGATTTTTGATATCACGTGCCTTTCCTCCGTCTCCGTCTTGACACCTGCATGGGAAGTGCAGGGAACCGCGCTCGGCGCGGTAGGGAACGCTGCTTCGGGATTCATCTCGTGTCACAGGCGCAAAAAAAAACACGGTCGCTTCGCGGGACGGATGTTTAGCCTGAGCTTTTAGATTTCACTATCACGTCGGGGTCACCACTTTAGGGAAATTATACGGTTCCCTAACACTGGCACAGGGGCTTCGGATGAGCTTTAGAAAGGCGTCTTACTCGGTTGAGGTTCAGGATACAAGAGAGCGTTTATTCGCTATTGTCACATCGAGGCGCATAAGGACAAGTATCTTATGCGCCTTGTTTACGCCCACGAGTTGGGCGATTATATTATAATGCTGCTATCGAGCAGTTTCCTAATGCTGCTATCGAGCAGTTCCCTAATCTTGCTGTCGAGCAGTTTCCTAACATAGTTCCCTACACAACCAAAACAATTTCCTTTAAATTGCGTTGACTAAACGAGTTTAACGAGACTATGAAAAACGTTTATTATTATTATTTTCTGCAAACATTTGTCAAATTGGAACATGCAAAGCTCAAACAGTCTGTTGTGGTGAATTTCAAAGTAATTTATAGAAACACACTACTCTAAATGTGTTAACAAAATAGCTAAAAAATAACGCAAAGTGCACACAGATGAAAGTGTGTAATATGTTTGCTCCCGTGACAATACAGAAACGGGGAATGGATTTTGTGTTTTGGGTACCTCAAGGTAGGTGGCTTGGGATGCTGCTTTGTGTGTGATAAATTGACACTAATACTTGGTGGTGGAGGATACTGGGTTGACTGCAGTCGGAGAGTAAGTTGTTCGTTCAGTACATCGCACACATCTGCAGATGTGTTTTACTGTCTCTTCATTTTTCCGAGGATAATTTTCCATTGTGACAGTGTGTTTTGAAAACTTCCAGAAAATAGGATCCATTTGTGAGATATGTGAGATATATACCTTATTTTTCCTAGAACTGCAACAGAACAAGCTATTCTGCCATTACATTTTCTACAACAGCAGACCGTGTGCAACAAGGAGGCATGTTAATTTTTAAGATCACTGGGTAAGAATAAAGTTGTTTGCTGTGCTGACGCAACAAAATGGGAACAATTTACATAAGACTAGCGTTTCAAGAGCTCACGAAATAAGTGGGACGTTTTTGTGGTGTATTTTTGGCTATACTAGAAAGAAAGGTGTCAAATATATGAAAGTGGTTCCTAGCAAAACCCACGTATGGACACCTAATGGCGAAGAGTGAAAGAATTGTGCCTTCTCATGCAGCTGGTGTAAGTTTAAGTGCCTTCATAAAACCAATCTATAGAGCTTTATCTCTGAACATGTTTTCAGCACGAAAACAGCTATGCGGGTAAGTTATTTACATGATACAATTCAAAAGAAAGAAATGAAGACAGACGAGTGGATAATTTATGGGTGGCAGTTGCAATGCTTTTTTTTACAGATTTATTTTAAACGGTGAGTGCTACATAAAGTAAAAATATCTTAAGTTGCGGATAATGGTTTAACAAAATATTACTCATAAAATGATATGGTTGCCACGCTCATAACATCTTATTTTCTCGTTTTTCACATAAAGCCCTATTTATATGGAAAATGACGCTTTTGTTACTGCCGGGATTTAAGGCACTGCATCCTTTGCGGCGTATTCTCCCATTTGCTCAATCATGGTTCTCTATGGTAAAGTTTTAAAAAGTTGTTAGGTTTAATAGCTATTCCACCTCATGGTAACTGTTCCCGGCACGTCAGGGCAATTAACCCGTAACGGTGCTCTCGTCGAAGCGAGGACGATTGGAAGCAACTCTGATCCTTTCGATCCCAAAGCCAACCAAATAAATGAGGCTTATTTTCTTGGCTGTGAGAAGTTCCATTTATTGCTCATTTTTAACGCGCGAGCCCTTCTCGCAGCGCGTGCTATTGTAGCGATGCGTAATTTACACATACGTGAGAAGGCTGGCCTAACATTTTTACTTCCTAAACTAACTTAGTTTCTTAATTAATTAATTAAACCTAAAATTCTACCTTACTAATCCTTAAATAATTGTATGACCCGACTTCAATTTCCTAAATTCACATAATTTGATTCATTTCTTACTATAAATTAATCCAAATTAAACCTAACGCTCCTACGCTTAACCCTTATTACTTCCTATGCTCTATATTGTCGCTTACTTCCGTTATCTAGATAGGATACGCTTACGCGCGCATCTCGGGCATTGCTCTTCCGAGAAGAGCAATTCGAGAGCGGCGCGCCGTTGAACCGATCCTAGCCGTTCGCTCATTCCTAGCTTGCCCTCTCCTTCTAACATGCCATTCTGCCACGTTTAGCCTCTCTCTCTCATCCTAGCCTCCTGAGAGCGGCACATCGTTAGATCAGAGGAGTCAAACTAGTAGGGGGTAGCGAACCACTACCGGGCTAGTACAAATATTATATTTTCGTCAGCGACAGAAACCTTTTTTTGTTCATGCCTGCGTGTGTATGAGCGCAGGAGCAAATGCGATCACTTCAGAGAAGAAAGTTGAGATTTCATTTTTAATGCCAGTACGAGCATATTCGTGCATCCATGCGAACGAGTACCGACGAGATAGCGTTGTAAAAGAAAATCACTTTCACATCTTCACACACGTATCTGAACTAATTAGAGTCTGATTTTTGTGACACCACGGGCAAAGGGAAAGGTTTCTCCACTTTCTATTTTGATGCACGAAAGGCATGTGATTGACGAAAGGACGAGACAACTTCTCGAAACGGTACTTTTTCTCGGTTTTCAAGGGAAATAATGCCGGAAAAATAGGAAAGACTACGCACGTTGTTGAAAATTGTATGAAGATGGGGCATACTTGTTGTTCATGCATGGCTTTCAAACGAGTTTTGGCCTTGGAATCATGTCCTAGGAATTATTAAAAGTCTATGACTTAACTGCGAAGTGTTGAAAAGTTGTTGTGTAAATGTGCGGAAGAGGCAGTTTTATAGATTAATTTTCCCTCGCTCTTCTTACTACAATGAATGCACAAAAACTCTACTTAAAAGAGCTTAACAAACTTTGAAATGGCAGCCTCGATACTCTGAACACTAGGTTGAAAGGATGAAATGTGTAGCCTTTTTGAACCTGAAATGCTATTACTGCATCATTTTGCCGAAACCCTCTCCCAATTGTTCTTTGCAACTTTGCTGTATGAGGGAACATTTCACCTATTAACTTCATGATAGGATTGCAGCTACTGTGTTCTTTCATCAAAAGTCCACGAAAATAGACTGATGGGTAGAGCCGTGTAGTGCGTTCAGGCGGAAAAGAGCTAGCAAAGGCTGATGATGTGTCACACAGCCCAGTTGATAATAATATATTACAAAAACCGAAACATGTAATTGACCCTTTGAGAAGCTGGGACGAGAAAAGTTAACCTGAAATAAAGTGTACTGTTGAATAAATATTGTGTAACTATCACGTGCTCTTTCCAGCAATTCGATTGTACCCAACGCATAGTTCCCCCGTGACGTCATTAAATTCCAGTGCAGCGAAATAGTTTATTTATTTATTTATTTATTTATTTATTTTTCATACACAACCAACGGACCATCGTGTCTAATCGGCAACCTTATAAATAAATTAAGATTTATATTACAATGATCATTTATAACATATAAATAGACCTCTAGCTAACATTAAATGTGACGTAGACGCAATTTCTCCTTGAACGTAGAAGTAGACATACTAAAATCGAACAAATCTAACACTTCATTGAACTCGAGGGACATACGTATAATGGGGTGTCCCTGGCTATGGTTGTTGCGGGTACGCGGTACACGGAGATGGAAATTGGATCTAAGAATCCGACAGGGAGCGAACAAATTGATGCTGGCTAGTAATGCCGGGGAATCGATCTCTCCGTTAAGGAGCCGGAATATGAAAAGGCATTGGGCGTTTTTACGTCGAGAGCAGAGTGGTTCAAGACCGAGAAGCAGACACCGCCGATGGTAGGTGGGCCGAGCGTGGTGGGATTGCCATGGAAGGAGTCGAACCGCGTACCTGGTGAGTCTCCGTTGAATGGCTTCGAGGCGATTGATGTCACCAACACCAAGCGGGCACCAGATCGGACAGCAGTACTCCAGGCACGACCTTACGATGGCACAGAAGATAGACTTGACGCACATGGGATCGGTAAACTCGCTACAGGTCCGCGTAATTAAACCAAGTAGCTGATTTCCCTTCGCAACAACGCTATCAATTTGAGGGCGAAATGACATCTTCTGATCGAGTAGCACCCCCAGATCACGGATACATGTCGTGCGAGCCAAAGCCGTGTTGAGCATAGTGTATGTAAACGTGATGGGGTGACGGGCTCTGCTGAATGATATACACTGGCATTTATCAGCACACACTTGGAGGGCGTTTCTGCTGCACCAGCTATCCCCATTCTCAAGGATCGTTTGAAGGCGTACACAGTCACTGTCGTTTCTAACTGGAGCGAATATTTTTACATCGTCGGCGTACATTAGGTGTTGGCCTGGCGGTAAAACGAAAGATAGATCATTTATATAGATGAGGAAGAGTAGCGGTCCCAAATTACTCCCTTGAGGCACACCGGAGGAGCTGGTGAAGGAGTGAGAACGATGAGATCCTATGCTTATGTAGTACGAACGACCAGTTAAATAAGAACGCAGCCAGGTGATGTGCCAGTCGAGGAAACCGAGTTTTTTTAGCTTCGAGAGTAGAATATCATGAGAGATACTATCGAACGCAGCCCTGAAGTCGATATATACTGCATCAACTTGAGTACCACGATTCATGTTGTCGAAGCAGTAACTAACAAATTCAGCAAGATTTGTGGTGGAAGATCTCCTTAGGAGAAATCCGTGCTGACTAGGGCTCATATAGTTTTGAGCTGCTGTGAGTAGCGGATTGTATAGAATGAGCTCAAACACCTTTGCACAAGCGCATAGGGAAACAATGTCACGATAATTACTAGCATGAAGTCGACTGCCTTTTTTATGGATAGGAATCATTCGCGCGTGTTTCCAGGACTCAGGATACGTGCCACGCATAAGGGAATCATTAAATATTTTGGCAAGAATGGGTGCGAGTGATTGACGGCAGTGCGGGAATATTGTCAGATGTATGCGGGAATATTGTCAGGTCCAGATGATGTAGATGGTTTTATATCGTTGAGTGTGCGCGCAACTAATGCTTCGTCAATTGTGGGTATAATAAAATCGATAGCATCCGATGGAGTATTGCGAGTGGCCTCTGCTAGTGTGTTAGGGTTGTGAACAGGAAGGGTGAATGCATCAACGAAACAATTGGCGAAAGTGTTGCAAATATCGGATTTATCGATACTAGTTTGGCCATTGTAGCTCATTGACGGAGGGATACTACTTATATTGCGCCGTTTGTTCCAGAAGCTCCAGAACCGTGTCGGCTTAGAAAACAGCTGCCTTTCAGTACGGCGAATGAAGGAGCGGTAGAGCACACGATTATGTCGACGATAATTGTTCAGTGCATCGAAAAAAATTCTCCTATGCAGCGATGATCTCGTTCTACTGTAATCCGCGTAGGCTTTTGATTTTATTTTTTTCAACCGTCTTAAAGATGCATTAGACCAATCGGGGCCAGACTTTCGTTGAGCAACAGGAACGCAGGAATTAATCGCTGAGCGCATAAAAACGCTAAAGCAATCGGTGGCTTCGTCGATAGTGGAAAAGTTGGAGCAGTCAAAATTGCGGTCAAACGACACAATAAGGGCATTCATACGTTCCACATTCGTTTTGAAGAAATTTCTATAGACTGTACTGCGAGTGTGACTGTTGGTGGTGTGGGATAGTTGTACGGGATAATAAATCATTATATCCAATGAAGGATGATGAAAGTCCTCACTGAGAAGTGGAATACTACAGTGTGTTACGTATGGGAGGAAGTTCTCTAGAGCCGAAGTACCATTCACAGAGTGCAGAGGTGTGATTGAGTCGCACAAAATATTGGTTGCGGCAAGGTTTGCGAAGACCAGATCCAATTGACGCCCAGATTGATTTGCAATACCACTCAACTGAAATAATCCGGTACTATGCAACCCATCAACGAAATCGGTATTAGCCACGGAATTGCATAAAGGTGCATAATGCATGACAGAATAACATGAAGAGCAATCGGTGGCTTCTGATGTATTAGTCAGCTCCCATCTGATATCAGGTTTATTGAAACTAAGGTTTATTGAAAGTTTAGTTCGGGTTTCTGTGCCGTGCATAGTTTTTCTGGGCATAAAATCAATTCAAAAGACCATTTCATGAACAGATAAGGCTATAATAGTTTGAAACAAGCAATGTGCTGAATGCTGAATGTCGAAAAAAGCCATAAACAATGTTTTACAAATCCTAGAAACAAACCATTTCAAATCACATTATTCTATTCGATTTATAACAAATTTATTCAGCAGCTTGTTCAGTGTTCCATACATTATTCATGTTTTGTCGAGTGTTTGAGATTCTTGCTTGAAAGACAAATAGTCGTTGTTTTTGACCCGTTTATATGCTGTACTATTTTTATTTTTATTTGCTTCCTTTTCGTAGCCAGGTTGGGTGTTAGAAAATATGTTCCCGGTGGTTTATTTTTTCGGTTTCACCTTCAACCGAAGCTGCATTATTCAAATAACCACAATTGTTACCACTTTTTTACTTCGTCATCCAAACAAGGAGAGAAAAGGATGTGCACTCGGTTAGTAATAGTGGATGGATTGAAGGAAATTGAAAATTAAAATTTATTCCACAGCTGAACCTTTGTTACACCGCTTTCGGTGCAATTGTGTAACTGCTTTTGCTTACACAAAACAGTCTATCTGTATCAGTATAATTATGGTCTTTTTCTGATATTTGGGTTTTATAGCATGAGAATTCCTAAAGTAAACGTTGTAAAGGCAATTGGTTTTCACGAATTTTATTTTTAATACATTAAATTCAAGACTATTAAATAAAAAACTTTAATGGCTTTTCGAATTACTTCATTATTTAAGATTGTAAAACGTTCAGGAAGTGTTAACAAACTGTAAAATGTAAAATCAAATGTTCTAGTAGGATTATTAATGTCCAACATGCATCAGACATAACCCACCATGATCCGGCAATTACAGCAACTGGAACTCAATTTACCCTGTATGATGGAGCTGTGTGGAGCGTTGAAGGTTCTTTCTTTCCTTTCCATGTGGTTTTGCTGTCACAAACTGACCTAATCGTTCTGCAGTAGCAGTGAATTTGCATATACTTTGCGTACAGTGCTGGTTCTGATGTTGAAAGATGAATATATAATGGAGGAAAATCTGTGTATGAGTGCGTGTGTTTGTCCGGATGCTGGAAGTTACCTTTATGTCAGCAAAATAGATACATTCATGTTAAAGCTCACTTGTCCAACACAACGATTGCGTTAACTTTGTAAGAAAAAAATAATTTTTGTTTAAGTTTCACCCAAGTTTACCCAAACTTTACCTCCACCGGCAACAGGTGCAGAATGGCCTGGAACCGTCATGCAATTTACTTCAGTAGGAATGCAAATAGTGCACTCTGTAATTGCATTCCCCAACTGTGTCATCCACAAAGTTGTCCACAAAGCAATCAGTGCAACGGGTACGAAAGCAGATTCCTTCCCTGCTGCATAGCTGCTTATTGACCACAAATCCTCAACAATAACGAGCACCTGCCACTAGCTGATTCTTCTTCTACTGGATCGACTTGGTGCAATCGGTTTGAGGAACACATTTTCAATGTTTTGGAAGGATAGACTCAATCGAAATCGACATTGAAGTTGTTTGATTGGGCAGAGGACCAGAGGAATGGATGGTTCAGACGAAGAGAAGGAAGGAGTGTAGTGAACGAGACACACTCACACCCGAATGGCATCGGACAGCTGCCAGGAAACGCAAACAAAGCTTACCAAGCCCAGCTGGCCATGATGCATTGCGGTAAGAACGATTCGAAGCAAATAGTTTCTTTCCAGCCGGTGTTTGTGCGAGTTTGTCTGAGTGTGTGTGCTAAAAAGATAGTGGAATTGTTTGGAAGCGTAGAATGAAGCAAAAAAAAACTCCGCAATCGAAACAGGTCAGTAGGAAATGAAGATTGGTGTGAATGAATTTCTCGGCTTGCGTCCATCGGTGGCCGTTCTTTAGCGAAAAAGCAATCTGTGCGCTGCCTTTGGAAGATCCTTTTTCATAGCATTATTTTTCTTGCCCACTTATTCGCTTGGGAATTTGTGATTTACAAGGCACAATGGAATTGACCAAAAGAAGCCAACACTGTGCCAAGGAAGTGGATATTGAACGTTGGTATCGGCAGGTAGAAATACTAGAGCTTTTGATAATATGGTACCGTTTTCCCCGGTCTTCTGGGAGTTGATAGGCTAAAACGACAGTTCGTTGAGCTCAAAACCGAAAGATCAAAAACCGTTTCTCGTACCCAATGCACTTCGTTAGTCTAACCGTGCTTGCAACTTTCGTTTATTTCAAGGAGAAGTCAAATTGTGCAGTAGAGAACTAGTTGACCCCCAAATTGGAGCACGCGTTGCGATTGGAATGTATTTAGTCAGGAGAAAATCGATCTACTCAAAATAAAAGAACGTCTACTGGGTTAATGTTCTTTTACTAATGAAACACATTAAGCAATCCCGGAAGTAAAATTAAGCTATGTTTTTTTATGTTTTGACACTGGCTGTAGACGTTGTGCCCTAGACGGAACCTTGAAGATTCTTCCTACCATAAATGACGCTAATCATGAGACACACAGACACACTCATACAAATAACCATTTGATCCATCGTTGTTTTCGTTCCATGCTCTAAGCTATTGGAGAAAGATGAATGGCCACAGATTATTGTGTAGCGCAGTTCTGATGACAGCGGCATGCTTCACAATGTCGGCCAATTCATGCTCGGTTCGAAGCAACACGAGCGAGAAAAGGAATTTCACAACGAAAATATTCGTTTATAGAAAAAGATCAGAAAAATCCTTATTTCAAAGTTAAACCTAGAGAAAAGCAAGAGAGATTTAAGGTCGTTGGATTTGTTATTTAATAGAGACGACATTGGGTGCAAAGTGGAAATGTTTTAGGGAGGGTGCTCAAGCAACATGTAGACTTCGCACTCTTTTTTAAGTGTCATATTCTTTAAAATGCTAAATGGTTGGTATGTTATTTTGTTGACCAGCTGAACAAGGTATTGCATGGCAAGAAAATGAAAAAAAGGACATCTGGCGTAGGCTGCTTCGTGGTTGATGTGTCAGGAGTGAAATTATTTTGGACAGTTGGCGGAATAAATTGGCCGTTCTCGCATTCTGTTGCCGGATTGTGCCGTGAGCTGGTAGAGCTGGAGCGGATTGCTTTTGTGCGTCACGATTCTTTTTTTTATAGTATTATTTTTGATACGAATGCCTTTCAAGCTGATGTGTTGTTTATGAGACTGACAAGCAGCTCTTAAAGGGGATATTTATCGTTGATCATTTGCCGTTAGGGATTCTGGAGGCTAGTTGCTCTATTGTACCACGGAAATATACCACCACTGCAATACATTAATCTCCATTTAAGCACCAAAAGGGAGTTTAAGGTTGCACTACATTTGGACACCATCCAGCATTATCGTTAATTGCGCGTGTGATGCATAATTTGAATTTGGCTTGTTCTACTGACAACGTACACTGCGGGCGATAATGTTTGGATGATTTCGATCCATGTGAAACAGTGTCGAACAACTCTGCTTAACAATTGCTGAAACTATTGGGAAATTGAGCTTTACATAGTTAAACAGATTCGTTGTTTGTTTTTGCATAGTTATTCCATACCTATTTTTCCATCCTTTTTAACTAAATCAAATCAAATTAAATCGACGTTTTGAGAAAATCAAGTGTCGTGTACATTAAAGAGATTTTACTATTTTGTTTCATTCTGCTATCCCTGCCTGAGCGATGCTTTTTGTGTGCAAGAAAAGAACTTTTTGATACTCTTGGAACGTTGAGTGTTAGATGTAATTACAAAACTGCATTTCAATGCACTGTTTGATCCATTTCCGAACGTGATCTATCATCAGGTATATGATGAAGTGCAAGTGATGAATTTTAATTTGCAAGAACTTTAACGTTGAAGTATGCTAGTTCGAATCGAAAATATTGAATTGTTTCATTTAATGTTATGCAAGATTGGTTTATTCAGCTCACCTTGCATGGAACACATCAAATATGTCACCATATTTCCCTCGCTAGTTGAAAAAATGCATCAAAAATCTTACATCATTGTGGTCTTAGCTTCAAGTTGATGCTGATTGGGGTTACCACTACTAGGTCAATATCATTTGGTGTATTTTGCTCCTAGCGAACAGCACATGGAGCAGTCCAGACGTTGCCTTCCGGGGTTCGTCGAAAGAGTAAAAGAACGTGTTGTGCATTAAAATCAAAGTTCGTTTATGATGGTCGAGCTTACTGCACTTGTGGTTTCGATTCTTGAAGCTTAATGGACAAGATTGATGTAGTTTACAGTTCATTTTGGTTTCAACTAAACCTCATTATCCTGACACCTCAAGCAGAGTAAAATTTTCATTCAAACTTTCTTAATTGCAATTGGAAAAAATTACCTTCACTTTGAAACTTTCCATGTCAACCAGGAAGGTGCTCCCATAGTTCCGCAATACAGACCAACTTTACCGGCAACAAAATTGACCAGCAATTCAAAGAAAACCCCAAAATGATGCTCTCACATGGAAGCTCACACGAGAGGAATAATATTACCAGCCAGATCGGATTCTGTAGGCTCGTATACCGAAGGCAAAAATGGACTGTCTGTTCGATGAACTCAAGCGAGCTTAGGCTGGACATGTGCATACTGGTAAGACTGGTCGAAGAATTCCATTCCAGCCCAGCATCATGAGTGACTTTTGTTTTTTCAGCAAAATTATACACATCGCTGTGTACATGCTGTGAATATCGAATGCGTTTGTGCTGTGTTCGTGTGGTCGTGGTCAAACAGGAAGCCGGACTGATGAAATCTTATTCATAAGGCAGGTGGAATGAACGAGGTGGCTACAAAATGAAATCAGGGCCGGAAGATGAGCCAAGCTCATAGTTTGAAGGAGTGGAATGTCGGTTCCCTACACGAGATGCAAGGACAGCCAGTGATTAGCACCCGGTTTTTCTGGAAACTAGTTATTCTTTGATTAAGAATCGTTTTGATTTTTCATTTGAATTAAAGTTATCCATTTTGAAGGATAAACTTTAGACGATAAAAGTACTTCAAGGGTGATGATGATTTTAATTTGTCATTTGCCGAAAAGCTCCACCGTTCTGATTTGCTTTGAATGCTCTTCTTAGAATTCATGAGATAGCAAGGAATGGAACAAAACGTGAGTGCTCATTAAAGCTGATCTGAGTTAGAGCATTTATATGAATGTTTTGGAAGGTATTAAAGTCACAGTTTGCTCAACCTGACTTATAGTTATCAGCATTTTCATTAACATATTTCGAAGACAGTGATTCTAACCAGACTGGAATGCAGCTCAAATTTTACTGCCAGTAATCAGTAGTCGCATAATGTTTGCTTCTCTATCGCCAGGACGGGATCTTGTTGGTGAATAATTCACGTTCCCAAAATAATTCATACCCTCGAGAGGTGGCGGCACATTTCATCTACCTAAATACATCACATATGATTTGTTGAGGTGCTTCAACCGACCGACACGTTCTGCTGGGACCACATCTAGATAGACTCTATCGCTCACCTATGATTCAGTGATTTTTCGAAAAACTTCCTGCCAAGTGCCCAGGCTGGTCGGGATGGTTGATGGCGATGCTCTGTGTGAAGGGTAAATTATGCAGTGCATGTGTGTGGGGGAATAAGCTCATTTAAGCTGATTTGTAGCCGAATCGCTTTCCTACCGCTTGGATCGATGGGCAATTACTACGCACTGTTGCATACACCAGGAGAAAAAACAGGAAATATGTGGGAGCTGAAATCTATACAATAAAAAGAAGATGAGAAAAAGTAGAATTGTTTCATAACCCCGCTCAACGCTTCCCCGTAACTGTTTTTTGTTTGAGTTTAGTAGGCTACAGTGTTAAAATTTAAGCTTTCAATATCTTGAATGACAAATGGCGACAAATTTGTTGTTTGATATCATTGCATATTTTAGGAACCACATGCCTATTGGTTTATGAGCACAAATAAATATTTATAACATGTACATCAATGATAATTATTTCTCAATGAACAGGTCTTTAAGTAAAGAATTCCTCCTTCTGTCAAAAATACTGATAAATCCATGATAAATATCACAATCTCGTGCTGCTGGGAAGTCTATCAATGAATGACCTCCAGCAATTTAGAAACACATAAACATTATTAATTGACCGACGGAAGCAAGCCATTCAATAAATCCTCTATTTCTAAACCACTCTGTACTGCTTCTATGTGGTAGCCAGCGTTAAAGAAGTGGACATTAGTTTGGCAGACAACTGCCTGCCAGTTGGTTGCAATATATGTCATTATCGAACACCCAAACTATTAGAAACTAATTCTGGTACAATGGCTCGAAAGCGTCGTTGGAGCTATGACAAATGAAAAAGTATGTAGCTACACACGCTTAATTTTTAGGTCACTAAGAAGTGCAAGCTGTCAGTTGTTTTTAAATGATTTTCGGAGACGTTTTATTGCAAATACTATTGCGTTTAGAATTTCGGGGCATGTTTTTTTCTCTTGTTTTTTATAACTATCAAAATAGGTTATGGTTTTCCGTTTTGCAGAACAAACAAGGAAATACTGGGAAGGAAGAAAATAAGGTGAACCATATTTTCCACAAGAAACCAGAAAGCCAACAACATGGTTTTGAATCTTTCCATGGGTCTGTCTACTGCATGGGTCTGTCTACTGTATGGGTCTGTTTACTCAAAGCTTAGAAGTCATGCACACAGCGGATTGTCAAGGTGAACTGCTTCCACAGAATTCCGATTTCCCTTCAGGCGAAGAGAGCAGTGGTGTTGTGTTTGCTTTTTTTTTAATCCGCTCGTATATTGGGTTGATTTTTCTTTTGTCAATTCCATCGAAAACATTGTGGCAACAAACAAGAAACATACACACACTCTGATCGATTCACTTGAACAGCCATTAAGCTGATCCATATTGTTAGGAGTTGCAAGGGTATAACCGTGTAGTGTTAGCTAGTGAACGACATTAACCATTTTTGAACCCATTCAAACGTTCGAATTTTTTTGCTGAACGCTAACAGCCGCAACAATCGATGGGACTTTGACGCGACGGTAAACACGCTTTAAGACATCGACACTCTATCTGTGCGGAGAGCAGTGACGAACGTTCTGTGAAGAGATTTATCATTAAACGGCCTACGGCTGGCAAAGATCATTGATCTAAGTGCTGCACCGCTAGATTTATGATCCCAGCGAGCACATTTGCTCATACTGTAGCCTTTGGCTCGTATTGTGGTGGAAATCATCATCGTTGGCTAATAG